>NW_020538040.1:56040245-56206009 GCF_003426905.1 Ctenocephalides felis | reverse complement strand
TCTAATAAGAACTGCCATTTTCGAGAAAACATCGGAAAAACAGCAAATTTTGGAACACATACTTTTTCCTATATCGGTCTCAAACAATTCAGAATGACTTGAAACATAAATAAAACAAAATTAGCAAAATGAATTTTTTGGAAAAAACAAACTTCTCCATCGGAATGTTAAACACTAGTTGTAAGTGGCATTTTGCTTGCAACTTGCCTGAAGTTGCATGAACTATATAGAAATTATGAAATAAGAATTGAGATTTAGATAATTAGATAAAATTTTGAACAAAATAGAGTATTTAGATGAAATATTTAGCTTTTATCAAAACTCAATCAATTTGAATTTTTATATAGATTTACCGAATAGACTTGAAATATCTGTAATTTTATAAAATATAGTGCACCTTAACACATTTAGGACATATACGGTGTATGTCCTAGGGGCGCGACTCATTATCACAAACTTTAACGAATTTTTGTAATAAAACTATTTGTCGTAAGCCTATGATATGTTTTTCGATATTTATTAGGACTTCGATCATCATATAAAATTATATTAGCACGTTAATTGCCAGTTTATTTTTTAACTGTTTTATTTAGCAATCAGAAATACATAAAGATTCCTATGAGCTAAATTGATATATGTGTCACACATATAAGCAATTTGTGTTGTCACATTTGTCATGTCAGTCGTATATGTGTGACATATAAACATATAATTTTTTTTAGGATATTTGGCAAACAGATTTTTTTTGATAAATTAAGCTTTCTAGATATATTTTTAACTAAATTATCTGTGAACATTTTTCCTATTTTATCGTGGCAATTTCCGCGTTAAAATTTTAGAAAATTCTCTTTTTCAAACTAACTACAAAGAAACAACCCTACCGATCTTTACCAGAAACTAATTCTGATGATTTCTTAGTAAAATAACTCGAAATGTCGGGACAATAAGAAAAGAGCGAACAGGATTTTCTGGTTAAAACATCACCCTCACTTTTAAAAAGTTAATTATTTAAAGAATATTGATTTTAAATTGCAAACTTCAAACAATTTACTATTGGAATTTTTATATATATATATATATATCCAGTATAAGAACTAATCAAAAAATCTTTTCAACAAGCACGCGTTCTTCTAACAATTAAAATAAGAATTAAAAATAATTTATATTAAAAAGATAAAAACAGATTTAAAAAAATCTTTATCACGATTTGTAGAATAAAAAACTATCTGGGCACGACTGAGGAGTGACTTTAGAAAAAATTATCAATTAGTAACCGACTTACGTCTCCTAAAAGAGAGCGGGAAGGTGTTATACAAAAGGCAGAAGACGACAGTCAGTTACCTGTTGGGTTTCTGGAATGTCATTGTACGTATTCGAGTTGTTACCTTTGGAATCCCAGGTGCGTGGGGGTTTTTATGAATTATGTAAATTATAAAATATGTTTAAAGTTTATTAATTATGTTAGTTATGGCGAGCTCGCGTTATTTATTGTGAGCTGTACATTTGATTATGTTAAATGTAATGCGTTCGTGTGCGAGGATGATTGCGAACCATGGTCTTTAGAAGTGAATCACATTTGTTTATTTTCTAGTCGTACATTGAAGTAGATGGTAGACATAGTTGCAGTTGATATCTAACTAGCTGTAAGTGGAATTCTGTCTTAAGGCAATTAAGGCATCGTGCCTTAAGGCAAATTGCTGGAACTTCCCGTACCAAAAATTATTATTTTTTAAAAACGATTAACATTTTTGAAAAAAAAAATTACTTTGAAAAAATAAGATTTTGAGAAACTATAAATTGGACAAAAAATTACTTTTTTTGAAAAAAATTTTTTAAAAAAAAAATTTTTTTTTTTAATTTTTTTTTTTTTGAAATTTTTTTTTTTTTATTTTGACATATTGTGGAAGATCTGAACTTTCTTTTCAAAGCAATCAATCGTACTGCTTTAACTGCATAGGGACAAAATATAAAGCGCGTAAGCGCCGCGTCGCTGTCTAAAGCATAAGCATTGGTACGGAACCCATAGGAATGTTAACAAAATGTATACTTATTGTCAAAATCTCTATAAACTATCTGATAATTTGATGTGCATATGTCTAATGATCATTTTTGACCGCCAAATGGCTCATTTTTTTACTTTTTCCTCCATATCTCCGAATCCGCTAGACCTACCTTCATGAAAATTTTATCGATTCTTCATCTTGTCAATACAAGTGAAATGTTATTTGAATTATTCAAATCGGACGCTCCGTTTCTCTCAAAAACTGAGCTACCGTTTTCGGCACTTTTTGCCCCGTATCTTTGGAACGGCTAGACCTGCCTTTGCCAAAAACTAATCAGCACGTCTCCTTATCAATACGAATCGAATGTTTTTTGAATTATTCAAATCGGTTGACCCGTGTTCCCGAATCGTCGACGAAAAATTTGTATCCGCACATACATACACACACATACATACATACATACATACACACACACACACACACATACACACACCACACACATACACACACACACACACACACATACATCCATTTTTTCTAAGGTATGCCAAAATGTTCAGAAACCTCTGAAACGTAAAGATATATAAAAATTTTTTAACTTCCCGTAGGGCAAGTTATAGTAATCGCAAAAAAATCGAAAATGAAATTTTTTATATATCTTTACGTTTCAAAGGTTTCTGAATATATTGGCATACCTTAGAAAAAATGGATGTATGTGTGTGTGTGTGTGTGTGTGTGTATGTATGTATGTATGTATGTATGTATGTATGTATGTATGTATGTGTGTGTGTGTATGTATGTGCGGATACAAATTTTCGTCGACGATTTCGGGAACACGGATCAACCGATTTGAATAATTCAAAAAACATTCGATTCGTATTAATAAGGAGACGTGCTGATTAGTTTTTGGCGAAGGCAGGTCTAGCCGTTCCAAAGATACGGGGCAAAAAGTGCCGAAAACGGTAACTCAGTTTTTAAGAGAACGGAGCGTCCGATTTGAATAATTCAAAAAACATTTTACTTGTATTGACAAGATAAAGAATTGATCAAATTTTCATAAAGGCAGGTCTAACGGTTTCGGAGATCTGATGCAAAAAGTAAAAAAAAATGCCATTTGGCGGTCAAAAATGATCATTAGACATATGCACATCAAATTATCAGATATTTTATAGAGATTTTAACAATAAGTATAATTTTTTTTTTACATTCCTATGGGTTCCGTACCAATGTTTACGCGTTAGACGACGACGCGGCGCTTACGCGCTTTGATATTTCGTCTTTATGCAGTTTAAAGCAGTACGATTACTTTGAAAAAAGTTTAGATCTTCCAAAATATGTCAAAATAAAATAAAACATTTTTTTTTTCAAAAAAAAAAAAATAAAAAAAAAAAATTTTAATTTTTTTTTTTTTTTAAAAAAAGTAATTTTTTGTCCAATATATAGTTTCTCAAAAGTCTTATATTTTCGAAGTAAAATTTTTTCAAAAATCTTAATCGTTTTTAAAAAAAAAAATTTGGTACGGGAAGTTCCAGCAATTTGCCTCAAGGCACGATGCCTTAATTGCCTTAAGACAGAATTCCACTTACAGCTAGTTTGTTGATTAATTTATTAGAACTCATTATAGTGTCGATTGCGTGGGTTTCTCTATGTTTTGCTTTAGTAGTTCTGTATCGCCAGGAGCCCTTTATTATAAAAATGTTCAATATGATTGAAATTTTTTATAAAATGTGTATTTTGTTAGTCACCTGAATACGTAAAACTTTATTTTTATATTTATAGAACTATTTTACGTGAAACTTTAATGCGATTAATTAAATGACCGAAAATGCCAACAAAAATTCTTAGCCTATTTTTGCAAATAAAAAAGTACTTGATATTTCTCACCATTTTCTGTTTAAACTTTAATACCTTATTTTTTTCTTTCCATTATAACGATACTCAGATTGCTATTTTTACTTAACTTGTAAAAGCTTTCTATAGAGTGTTTTGTTAGAATGTCATTTTAGAAAAGCTCCTTTATGAAATCCATTTACTTTGCGCTTTAGACCAGGAACATTGAATGTATTTTTTCTGCTACTGACTACATTAGCATTTAAATTATAAATTTAAAATTTGATTAATTGTTCAACACAAATATTTTAGATTTGTACATTTTTAGATGTTTTAGATTTGTACATTTATGGTAAATGATTTTTTCTATAAGATTGCTCATGACAGATGAGATTTTCAATGTCTTGAATCGCATTAATTTAAGTTACTAAAGAAAGTAGAGTTACCTTAAAAGTATTGTAAGATTGAATGTTTTTAACAGATCGTTTAAATGTAATAAAAAAAACTCTAAATGTAATTTTTGAGTCCAGCTTTTTTGTGTGCAAAATCAAGATATTTTGTTTTTACAAAAATTTATTTACACGCACGCTGGACAAGTACGATTTTTTTTATTTAATCCATTTAAAAATAACGTGACTTCTTTTGCGTGATTTTTTATCGTCGTTATTATATATAGATCGCTTTTGGTGTTTATTTTAAAAATATTAATGCTATATTTATTCAAAATGCCACTTTTCAATGTAATCTGACTTTGATTATATGATAAATCAATTATTTTTCAGTGTTGGTCATTTTATCAAATATGTGAAACTCTAATAAAAAAACAATAAATATTTTTATGAGATCTAAAAGTTCTGCATTATTGCCTCGTTTAGTTATAATATACTCGTATTATACAATAATATCTTAATGCAAAGATATGGACTTTATCTTTGCAATAACTTCGCATTACTTCAAATTTGAAATTTTGTTGTGATTGGAAACTTGACTGTACTGATGACCATACTCAAAGTAATTCTTATTGTTAATTTGATGGTGATTTTTGACCATCATTTATCAAAAATATTTTAATGAAAGATACTAAAATACTAAATTGTTTTGAGTAGAGATTCAATATATTTAAGAAAATAATCAGAGATTTAATTAGTTTTTATTTGGAGTAACTCTTTTTCTTATGCAGTACGAGAATCATAAGTGATCTTCATTCTGATCATATTGCATTGTTACACTGCAATTTATGTGGGCGGTAGATATGAAAATTTTTCATTACATTAATATAATGACTAGAATTAATGAATTATAAATGGTTTTCCATACAGTACAAATATAATTATTTATCAATAGTTGTAGCGGTCCTTTTTTATGTTAAAGACACTAATATTGGGTTATAAATTATAATAAGTTATAAATTTCAACTAGAATTAGTTTTGAGTTGTAAATTTGAAATTATCTATAATCGAGGTATGCATTATTCATATCCAGTTTAAAATTAAGCTGACAAATTTATCGACTCTATCGTCGTCTACCTATCTAATTATGCTAAGACGTTAAATGGCACTGTCAGACTATACGCCTACAAGGATACCATAACCATGCTCTTTTAGGCCAGATGTATTCCTTTTGGAATTTTGCTAAATCGATTTGTATCTTACAGAGGGTTTTGCCATTCGAAAAATGCGATCTATAAATACATTATCTAAAATAATCCGTAGGGTAAAGCACATACCTACTGAAATACATCAGTCCATGTCCTTTTTTCTGTCTGTGCTCTATCTTTAGCCGAGGATCTATTTATATCTGATATTATATAGCGTAGTACGAAAAGCTTTTAACCCACACTCTTCGATTCCATCGACGACCATTTTGTAACGTACCTAATTCTTTTATAATAACTGGTATAAATTGCATTATGTGTACTTTTTATTTTGATCATAAAACGACAATAATTTTACGTTTCTGGCAGAGCCAGATGTCATTAATGACTCATTAATTTACCAAGTTGCAAGCTTTTATTATTATTATTATTATTGAGTCGTAAATTGATATCATATTCTTATAAATGAATAAATGATAAATGAAGTTTGTAATATACAATACCTTAATATAAACATTTTCAATTATTTTGTGGAAATTTGGTTTTATTTGAGTAGTTTTGCATTAACTTAATTAGATTTACATCCATGATTAAGGGACTTGCAATGAGTTGATTCAATGTCAGTTTCTAATTATCGTCATTAGGTGACTTATATGTTATATTTAGCATGTGTTTAATGATCAAATCGCAGTACATAATCATATAAAAATAGTTTTCTCCTAACCATATGAAAACAAATCTTTATAAAAATACTCACCGTGCAACGATAAAGTCTATATTATGAAAATCGATCATGTTGATTGGTGAATTCTAACTTATGTAAAATAGATTAATTTTTTGTGTGAAATATTTTTGACGTTATGATATCATTTCCAGAAACATACCTTCAAACACATCCAAATCAGAAAGAATGTGATTTATTGTTTGCAAGAGTATCTTTACAGGATGTGGAAAACACAACTTCTTGAAATAACTTACGATACGATTATCAAATGGATATGAAATTTTATTATTATTTTTTTGGTATCTGTAATGCGAAATTATTATTCCTAACATCGAAATTAAATTCCGCAAATGATTGTTGTTTGTGGCCATAACAAATGATAATTTTTTTAAAACAATATTGTTCTAATTCGAACTTCCATTTTATTATTTCAGTTAGTCGTTAGTAAGATGTCAATGTGAGAAGTTCAGCAATTACACTACATGAAAGTAACATATAAAATATAAATTTAAATATATTATAAACAATTAATATTCAGTTAATATAAAGTTAATATATTTTGCTGTCGCTCAAATCGAATAGTACTAACAATTTTGTGTCAGTCGAATCGAGATCATGACGAGTATATTCGTCAATCACACGATAAGTTGCACTGCTAAAATATTGGATGAAAAGTATGGGTTTATTTTACAAAATTGAAAGTGACGTTACTTTAATTACGCAAAAAATCGGAAATGAAATTTTTTGCATATATTTGCGTTTCAAAGGTTTCTTAATGTATATGTATGTGAATACAATTTTTCGTCAATGATATTGAGAACACGGATCAACTGATTTGAATGCTGAAGACGTGCTGATTCGTTTTTGGTCAAGGCAGGTCAAGCCGTTTCGAAGATATGGGGCAAAAAAAGGCTAAAAATGGTAATTCAGTTTTTGAGAGAACGGAGCGTCCGATTTCAATAATTCAAAAAACATTTTACTTGCATTTTAAATTGAAGAACTCATTAAATTTTTGGGAAGATTGGTCCAGCGGTTTCGGAGATGAAAAAGAAAAAAAAACGAAAATAAAGTCAGTGTTTGTTAATAATTTCTAAATTCTCAAAAATCTGATTATTTATTAACTTCCCGTAGGGTAGTTATAGTAATGGGCCGAAAATCGAAAATGAATTTTTTTGCATTTCTCGACGTTTTGAAGGTTTCTGAACATTTTGGCATACCTCAGAAAAAATGGATGTGTGTGTGTTTTGTATGTCCGCATTTTTTCGTCCACGTTTTCGGGCGCACGGATTAACCGATTTGAATGGTTCAAAAAACATTCGATACCTATTGATAGGGAGATGTGCTGATTAGTTTTTGGCAATGGCAGGTCCAGTAGTTACGGAGATACGGAGTATAGAGTGCAGAAAATACAAATCGAGTTTTTGAGAGAACGGAGTATCCGATTTGAATGATCTAAAAACATTGAATTTGTAATGATTGGGAGAAGAGATGCTTAGCTTTTGGCAAAGGCAGGTCCAGCCATTTCGAAGATACAAAGCTAAATGTGCAAAAAATGACAGTTTTTGAGAGAACTGAGCGTCCGATTTGAATGATTGAAAGAACTTTCTGCTTGTTTTAATAAAATAGTTGCTTTTGAAAAAAAAATATTTCAAATTTTTTTTTCAAAAAATTTTTTTTGTATATTGAAAATAATTCAGATTTTAATTTTAATTCTGACTAATGTTCTAATATACTTTAAAAAAATAATTTCAACTTTGCAATTCAGTTTATATAATTCTTATAAATATTAGACAATGTTACAACTATTATAATAATCTATTAGAAAACATTTAATTTCTCGAACATTTCGTTACGGTACAGGAAGTTCCAGCAATTTGCCTTAAGGCACGATGCCATACACCACTAGTTTTGTACAGTTATAGCCTCAAAATATTCTAATCCAAAATCAATTTCAATAGCAAATGGTCACTGTTTTATACGCAAATTCTGACACTTTTTCATGACGAGCATATTTGTCAATCACAGTTACTGGTTAATAAGTCTTCAGTACTTTGGATATATATTAGGTTCGCGAAACAGAAATTCATTATTTTTGTTCTAAAGTTCTAATAATGGATTTTTTTTCCTTACCTATATATATGTATGTATGTATATATGTATTGTTTGAATTGGGTGCGTTAAGGCATATGCCAAAAAGAGGTCATAAATAGCGCAGATACCGTGTGGGTCGTAGACCTCTGATCTAATCGGATCTTCGTAGTTCGTCTGCGTAGCCGCTACGTTACAAATGCTACACATCACGCTCCGATAAATGTCACGGGTCACGCTCTAACCATCATTGCCTACGCTCGAGTCCGACGGCGGATTCGTTTCTACGATTTATTTTTAGCCCTTGAATACTCGATTAGGTATATATGAATACGTAATAAAACCTAATACAGTTTGAAATATGCAGCAAATTGAGTTTTGCAGCTACTGTGGGATGATGCATGGGTAAATGCGTTTTATTTTTGTAAAGGATAGATTTTAATAAGAGAAGATCTATTTTTAGCAGAATTTGTTGTATAATGTACAAGTTGAATTGATTGTTATAAATACAACTAGCAAACCCGACGAACTCTGTTTCGCCACCAGATGGTTTCCTGAGATAGATGAAGAAATTTTTTGTTTGTTTTATATTTGAAAAGGAAAAATTTGATTTTATTATACAACAGTAATGAATTTATTTCGATTACAAAAATGAAGTATTTTTTAGTTGAAATTCTCTAAGTAAATGAAAGTGAATCCGCAAATTATCCGTTTCATTGAAATGCTCTTTGGCAAACCACATTTTTTGTTTTTTGGTCTGACGTTAACACAAACAAAGCGGATGGTTTTCCAACTCGTGAACAGGCAACGTATAACTACCCATGTGAAAAACAATGATTTTCTAAATAATCTATTTGAAATTTATCCCGCAAACACTAAGCCGCATTGGCCTTGCGACTTGTTAGTTGTCATTGCGAACGCAAGGCGAACTGGAAATTGCAATCATTTGAAGTCAAACGGAAGACCAGTCGGAATCATTGGTATGTCACCAAATCGCCAGCAATTTTTGATTGAATGGTAAAATTCAGTGCGTGTACATCATATTTCCACTCAAATTTTTAATTACGGTGCGTGAAGTTCCAGCAATTTGCATTAGGTCACTATGCCATGCACCACTAATTTTCTTAGCTATAAACCTTGCGGAGTCCGAGACCTTTCCAAGGAATGCAAAATTGTCGAAATCGGTTCGTCCGTTCTGGAGTTAAATCGTCAGGAAGGAAGACCCGACATATTTTTATATATATAGAAGATTATTCTGTAAGCTAGCATCGCAATGTGAACAAATTTATAATGAAAATACCTTGTTGCTTATTTTACTTGCGGAAACATAAAAATTATACCTCAATTATTTAAGAATAACTTTAACTCTTTAAGCTTAAGTGGCCAATTCTCGGATAAAATGGGTATATTATGGTAAAGCTTTGATACGCGCATATGTCCCAAAATATGTCCCTAACTGGCTAATTCATTTCGACACGAATACACCTACCATAAATGATGTAATAACAAAAACAGCGCATAAATATAGAAACAAGCTTAACAGTCAACCAAATTTACTAGTAAACTTCTTACTAACAGAAAACTATCGTCGTAGGCTGAAGAGAAAATTGCCACTTGATTTAAGTCATCAATCTTCCTGATGAAGATTGAAAGAACTTAGTTATTATTTATAAGAAAATATTTATTAGTTATTATTTATAAGAGAATATTTACTTTTATATTATCATTAATATATTGTTAACACTAGATATACCAGCCATTTGAATACACCTATTTCTACCAGTACCAGTCAAAATGACTGGTATATAGAAAACATGATTTTTGTGGCTTTAAGTCGAACAAAACTAATTACAGTAGTTGAATAAATATTATCAAATAATAAAAAACTTAATTTTTAATAATTTTTATAGTTATTTATTTTAATACTAAATACAACTTTTCGGCAGCCCTCCCGTGTTGCGCGTAAAGTCCAGTTAGCGAAGTATTTCTAGATTTCAATTTTAATTCTAGAGAAATACTTGTAAAAAATTATCGGTTATTGCAGTTTTATCCTTTATCGTATATGATTTGAGAATTTTTATCAAGAAAAATTCGCTTTGAGAAGTTGATGCACTTCGAGCTTCGCCATTTCCTAACTACGAGCAGCCATCTATCACATATTTTGTCTCTACATCAGACGCCAGCTAGAATTTTATGCCAAATTTATGAGGTTTACTTGGCAAATGCACGATAAATCTGCATCTGGAATTTGTTGGAAAAAGTTGT
Source organism: Ctenocephalides felis (assembly GCF_003426905.1). Taxonomy (NCBI): domain Eukaryota; kingdom Metazoa; phylum Arthropoda; class Insecta; order Siphonaptera; family Pulicidae; genus Ctenocephalides; species Ctenocephalides felis. The sequence goes on along the minus strand of NW_020538040.1, from coordinate 56,195,505 downwards.
TCATCTACAATATTATGAGCCCCCGGTTTGTAGCAATTTTATCTATTTTCGATAAATTTGACCCAAACTGCTAAAACCAAAGTGAACTTGTCTGTTTGCAAACATAGAATTCTTTGGTTTTTCTTGTCGAAGCGAACGTATCTCAAAATTTCGGTAAAATCATTCTTGTCTGGTCTCTATAGTTTCGTGTAAATCAATTGCAGTTTTCTGATGTGGTACATTATTTCCAACTTCATCTTCAAAACTGGAATAAAGTCGCATGCATATTTTCGTACATTTGTTTGTAATATATACCACTATCTTACTTGATCCATCTGTATTATCTTTATCGCGATTTTTTCCACACAACAGTCGATAATAGCACTATCTTATGGATCAATTGGTTTGTCCAACTAGCTGTAAGTGGAATTCTGTCTTAAGGCAATTAGGGCATCGTGCCTTAAGGCAAATTGCAGGAACTTCCCGTACCAAAAATTATTATTTTTTTAAAAACGATAAACATTTTTGAAATAATTTTACTTCCCAAAAATAAGATTTTTGAGAAACTATAAATTGGACAAAGAATTACTTTTTCTTGAAAAAAAAATTTTTTAAAAAAAAAATAATTCTAAAAAAAATGTTTTCTTTATTTTGACATATTTTGGAAGATCTGAACTTTTTTTCAAAGCAATCGTACTGCTTTAACTGCATAGAGACAAAATATAAAGCGTAAAGCGCCGCGTCGCTGTCTAACGGATAAACATTGGTACGGAACCCATAGGAATGTAAACAAAATTTATACTTATTGTTAAAATCTCTATAAAATATCTGATAATTTGATGTGCATATGTCTAATGATCATCTTTGACCGCCAAATGGCATTTTTTTTTACTTTTTTCGTTAAATCTCCGAAACCGCTAGACCTGCCCTCATGAAAATTTGATCACTTCTTCATCTTGTCAATACAAGTAAAACGTTTTTTGAATTATTAAAATCGGACGCTCCGTTCTCTTAAAAACTGAGTTACCGTTTTCGGCACTTTTTGCCCCGTATCTTCGGAACGGCTAGACCTGCCTTCGCCAAAAACTAATCAGCACGTCTCCTTATCAATACGAATCGAATGCTTTTTGAATTATTCAAATCGGTTGATCCGTGTTCCCGAAATCGTCGACGAAAATTTGTATCCGCACATACATACACACACGTACATACACACACACACACACACACACATACATCCATTTTTTCTAAGGTATGCCAAAATGTTCAGAAACCTCTGAAACGTAAAGATATATAAAAATTTTCATTTTCGATTTTTTTGCGATTACTATAACTTACCCTACGGGAAGTTAAAAATTCACCCTCACTATCATATAATTCACCTTCTATGTCCGAAAATTTCAGAGATCCGCTGGTTTTATTTATCAAATCTGATAAAAACAATTTATTTTGACATTTTCGAAGGCTGACGAAAAAAATCATAACTTGCTTTTTTCACAAAACAAATGTTACATATAATGGGAATTTTGAATTGAAATTGCCCGACCAGTCATTTTGACTTGTGTGGTATATATAGTGTTAACATTATTTATAACGAATGGAGACTATTGAGTTATTACAATAACAACTATTACGACTGACAATTGTAAATCAACAAATTTGCTAAATGTTCTTAACTGGACAGTTGAAAATATAGTAGTAAATAATAAAAAAAACATTATTTAAAATTAATTAATATTAATAATCTATCAATTATTTCACGTATTTTACCCAACAACTAATAGCTTGCACTTGGAATTAATTATGTGACAAAAAAATATATATTACTAAAAATATAACGTTTTATCAGCTATTCAAATAGTTTTTATGCGTATGTGTTATTTTTTCTATAGAACCAGATGAAAAGTTTCTTTTAATTAATTAATAATTAGTTAATACTAATTATCGTGTTAATTGAGTAATATAAAATTTGTATTATTACCAGTATTAAATAAATACTGGTACATTACGTATGTTATATCCATCTGTAATTAGAGAAATGAGAATGTCTAATTAGCGTGATTAGTATACAAATAATTGGTCCACTTTTATGTTCATACGTCACAGTCATTACAGATCTATTACAAATGCATTTTCAACAAGAACATTTTTTTTAATTAGCTTTTATATAAAATAACGTGAGTCTACAGTTTCATCATGAAAGGTTTTCCTTTTTATTAAATGGAATTATCTAGAAGTTTATCTTACACAATACTTTCGGATTATTTGACTATTAAAATATACATTGAAACATATGTACCATTATTTTTGTTTTTGTGAAATGCAATAGTCGGGTTAGTACCAAAATGTTCATTTTATTTAATTAACTTTAAATGAGAGTTCGATTCGTTTGGAGTCTTATTATTGTACTCAGTTTTACTACAATTTATGTAATAGTCAATCACAGCTAAAACTTGCGTTCAACCATCTATAAAATAAATGCTTTATTTATTATTAAAATCTAACTCTGATCTAATTATTATTAACGTCATAATTTTGAAGGGAAAGAACAATACTCCGTTCAATAAAGAAAATCCAACAAAAGAATACTGTTCAGTCAAGTCATATGTTCATTGAATAATACACTTTCTATTCAATCAATAACGTGTAATTTGGAAATGACCTATTTCGCAAAACTTTTTGAACAGCTTTTTTTCATTAAATATTCATGTTTTAATATAGTGCCATCGATATGGGGTCCTGATGCAACAAACGATTATTGGGCTGCGCCCGATACATGCCATGAATATAAAATTAATGCCAATGGATTCATATTACAACCCCGCCGCATTCGTATCAGATAGTTTGATCGTTTATTAGAATTTACCTACGTATTGCTATGCGTGCAATATAAATTGTTTTATTGCCCTAACAATAAGTAAAATTAGATTTTGAAATGACTTCCTAAAAATGCGCGCGTCAATCTAAAATCTTATTGTTGGTAGGTATATTGCGATCAATAATATCAATTCATTTGTTGTGCGATCTACAATTTATCATATTTATGGTGATGCCCATGTCTTTTTTGACAAAATTTATTCGGATCTTTTTATTGCACATCTTTTGAACTTTATTCAAACGTTTGAACGTTATTGAAATTATACCAGTTTTATAGTAAATAATATGTTTTTACATACTCATTTTATTGGCTATGTGCGAAGGCATGGAAGGGGAAGTCAAATCGACCGAAGCGTTCGTTGTGGCTACTTTGAGCATTAATGTAGGCTATTATGACAGAAATTTTAAACAAAAATACATACAATATTTGTTTATTTCAAATTTAAATAAGATAATTAAAAATGAGCCACAAAAGCTGTTGTGTAGTGGGTTGTAGAAATAAGAGCAGAAAAAGTGACTGCAAAATCTATACATTTTCTACAGCTAAGTGGAAAGAAAATCAACGGGAAAAGTGGATCGCAGCGGTTAGAAGAATAAAGTATCATAACCTTATTGTTATAAAAGTACAATTCGGAGTACTATAAATAGTTGTAAAATTGTTATGTTTAGGAAAAAGAAAAATTATAAGTCGATAAATTGTTAAATTATCAAAATTTAATGCTTACTAGAAAAAATTGTTTTGCAAACAATGTAATTAATACAAGGCTAAAATAATGAAAAATATATATTTATATATTGTATATTGATTATGTATAACTATTATCTATATATTAATTACATTTTATTATCTAATAATTGTAATTTTATGATCAAAAGAAAAATAAAAGTTATCACATAGCGCTAAAATGTTTATTTTGCAAACAGTTTAATTAATACAATGCTGAAATAATGCAAAATATATATTCGTAGTGTTGATGGATCACCGCCGTAGGTTTCCATTAGAGGAAAAAAATCGGACGTGGTATTGAGTCCTACCTACTTGCCAACAATATTTCCTTCAATTTACATGCCTCGAAAAGTTAATGTAGTTTTTTTTTCTGCAATTTTATTTAATGGATGATGGAATCAAATCATGTCTTTATTATAATGTCTATTGTAAGTCTGACCAAAAATAATAAAATAACATGAGTAAATTAATTCATTATTTACTTATTCTATTGATAAAATATTTTTATCATTATTATATTGTTTTTATTAAGAACTATTCCGAGATTATGACATAAGCTTTGAGTCACTTAACCTTAAAAATGTTTACTGCATTTCTTTATTTAATTAATCATTATACTTAATTATGTTTTAAGTACGTTGAAGTGAATTTAATAATTTCAATAAACATTCAGCGTTCACATTATTACTGTATCTTGTTTATTATTATCTATAGCAATTATTAACTTCCCGTAGGGCAAGTTATAGTAATCGCAAAAAAATCGAAAATGAAAATTTTTATATATCTTTACGTTTCAGAGGTTTCTGAACATTTTGGCATACCTTAGAAAAAATGGATGTATGTGTGTGTGTGTGTGTGTGTGTGTGTGTATGTGTGTGTGTATGTGTGTGTGTATGTATGTACGTGTGTGTATGTATGTGCGGATACAAATTTTCGTCGACGATTTCGGGAACACGGATCAACCGATTTGAATAATTCAAAAAACATTCGATTCGTATTGATAAGGAGACGTGCTGATTAGTTTTTGGCAAAGGCAGGTCTAGCCGTTCCGAAGATACGGGGCAAAAAGTGCCGAAAACGGTAACTCAGTTTTTAAGAGAACGGAGCGTCCGATTTGAATAATTCAAAAAACGTTTCACTTGTATTGACAAGATGAAGAATCGATAAGATTTTCATAAAGGTAGGTCTAGCGGTTTCGGAGATATGGAGGCAAAAGTAAAAAAATGAGCCATTTGGCGGTCAAAAATGATCATTAGACATATGCACATCAAATTATCAGATATTTTATAGAGATTTTAACAATAACTATGAATTTTGTTTACATTCCTATAAGTTCCGTACCAATGTTTACCCGTTAGACAGCGACGCGGCGCTTACGCGCTTTATATTTTGTCTCTATGCAGTTAAAGCAGTACAATTGCTTTGAAAAAAAGTTCAGATCTTCCACAATATGTGAAAATAAAGAAAAATTTTTTTTTCAAAAAAAAAACAAAAAAAAAAATTTAAAAAAAATTTTTTTTTAAGAAATTTTTTTTCAAAAAAAAGTAATTTTTTGTCCAATTTATAGTTTCTCAAAAATCTTATTTTTTCAAAGTAATTTTTTTTTTCAAAAATGTTAATCGTTTTTAAAAAAAAAAAAATTTTTGGTACGGGAAGTTCCAGCAATTTGCCTTAAGGCACGATGCCTTAATTGCCTTAAGACAGAATTCCACTTACAGCTAGTTTAATATCTTTTTTCTTTTACAAACATATAAAACCCATGAAAACCACACACTGATAGCCGCAATTAGTTCATATTTATTACGGCGCTGCATGGGCGCTGCAGTCACGCTCTGAGCGAATACCTTACGGCAGATGTTGATGAACCGGGATAAGTTACAAAGTATATATTTTTAATTGATATTTACTGTCTTTGCTAAGGAGTTGCTTGGGTAGGGGTAATCTCTCTTAGCCATGAGGTGATATTAACTTAGACAAAAATATTTTGGTGTAATGATAAAAAAAAAATCCCGACCGCTTTGAGGCCTATGAGCTGTTGGCCTGATACTTCTCCATACTTCGTAGTTTTAGATGGTAACCCAAAGATTGATCCATTCATATTTGATTATTTTATTATTAGAATTCATCTAATAGGGTTGATATATTATTCAATCTGATGCAGCTTTTTTAACTTGGAAACATATTTAAGAAAATAAGATATGGTGCGCAAAACTATGAGGATTCAAAACAAATACATTTTTCTACTTCATTTCTGTATGTCAAAATATTTTCTTCAAAAATTTACGCAATGCTATCTATCAGCCAGTTTAACCCCTGATGAGTTTAGATGTAATCACTAAAGACATTGCAACCTAAATTTGGATAAAATTATCCCATATAAATTAATGTTAAATGAACACGTTAAGAATTCATATTTAATTTCATCTTCACATAACATGACTATTTGATCATTTTTACATACCACTGTAAGAAAAAAAAAGGATTTATGCATATTCCTAACACATATGTATAAATGTATAAATGAAGGTTACAGTTTTCTTGACATATTAATGCTAATTATGTTTACAATCTACATTTAACAATGATATTTTTTATGTTCAGTACCTTGATGATTCTGAAATAAAATTTAACTCGATGCATAACTTTAAATATTTTATATATATTTTTAACTTCAACAAATAAAAATATTTACAAAAAAGATATGACTATGTTGAGTGTAACTTTGCTATAATGTCATACCCCAAAAAATGATATATACTTCGATTGTTTTTAAACTGATATTTTTCCCCTTTTCACAATATCCTGTGTTGATATCAACACATCGATCAAACTGGTCTTAATATTCGTTCTGCCATCATCGATACCAAAATCGTTTATTTGCCAAGCACAGAGCTTCTGAAATAACATGTATTTCTATGATATGATTTTTTTTTATATAATACTCATTATATAATCTAATTTTGATTTATCTTTTTATTCACAATTACAATTATTAGAATTATGATGAAACTATTTCTTATGTGGAAAATATTTGACGTTTAGTTATTTAGAGTCGAGAAAGTATGATACTACCCAGCGCACGAATATCTCCACTATTATAAAATAATATATTTTATACGTGGAATATCTGGCGACGCATACTTTCCGTTTAGTAGTCTTCTCATATTTTTAAAATTCCAAATAATAATAGGTATATAATAATGGCATTTGGAATATATTAATGCATAAAATCACAGCATTGAGAAATAAATATTAATAATGTCTATGGCCTTACAAATAAAATCACCAAAATTTAAGATGTACTTTTTATCATCCATATTTATTAGCTATTTGCTTCTTACTCATCCGATTTGAGTTAAATTTTTTAATAATTTGTTTTTTAACTTTTTTTCTAGTCTTACTAATTATAGGTTAGAATTAGAATTTCATTGTGCGCAAAGTATTGTATGTGAATTGTATTTCATTTTTGGTATATTGTTCAAAATGCTCAAATTGAAAATTTATTATGATTTTGCTACATTTTTTCTATTTGTTTTTTCAATTATAATTTTTTCTGATATATTTTATGTGAGGATCATAATTTTCTGAATTGATTTACCCTATTATATTTGAAATGTAATTTCCATTGACTTGTTAGATAAATTTATTATTATTATTGTTATTAGATATTATATTTTAGATAAATCCTGTTTCTTATTTTTATTACAGAGTGCTGCGTAGATCAAGTTAAAGAATAAATGAAGTTCATGATTACTTAAAAGTTAAACCAAAAACCAGTTATTTATATTTATTTTTTATAATTTTTATTTTTTATTATTACTGTTGTATAATAAACTTATAATTTTCATAATAAATGTGATATTATTATTTTTTAACGTAAATTTTATTGTGTTATCTAATTATGTTGGACGAAACTGACAAATTGGATGATATGGCGGGTCATTCAAATAACAACATGCCAGCTGATGTTAATTTTATACCTAAAATTATCGATCGAGTACCTCCAATAGACGATGATTCCTTGAAAGGTATCACTAATGAGAAAGGACGAAAACTTTTCGTCGATAAATTGGGGGCACCCCGATTAGTGGTCGCACCTATGGTAGATGCGAGCGAATTAGCCTGGAGGGAGTTGGCTCGACGAAGGGGTGCCAATCTGTGCTATACGCCTATGCTTCATAGTGGAGTATTTAGAAGGGACCAGAAATACAGACAGGAAGGTTTGCAGAGTTGTGCCACCGATCGACCACTCATTGTGCAAGTATGTATTGGTTTTATCTGCTATATCATTATTGTTATCTACTCTAAATTCTTTTATTAGTTCATGACAACTATATACATGATATATTCATATTTCATTACTGATATATTGAAGTAAAGTAAAACATCTACATCTTCAGAAATTTTTGATTTTAATCAGTTACATTCTCTTTTTCTTAACGTTCAACATTTGTACATTAGTGTTTCAGAAATATATATATATATATATATTAGGGTGGCCCTTAAAATGGTCATTTTCCGATTTCCTTGCTCCCAGGAGCTCAAATGGTTCCAAATAGATAAAAAAACAATTTTCTGGAAGTTTTAGCTCTTAATATTAACGTTTAGATAGAGCGCAATTCAATCAAAGTTTTGTATGGAAATAGCATGAAAAAAATTTCAAAAATTAAAAAAAAAAATTTAGATGTAATTTAGCGAACAAATGAATGAATAAAGCTCATTCATTTGTCGCTAAGTTATACCTAAAAAATTTTTTTTAATTTTAAAAATTTTTTCCATGCTATTTTCATACGAAGTTTGATTGAATTGCGCACTATCTAAGAGTTAATATTAAGAACTAAAACTGTCAGAAAATTATTTTTTATCAATTTGGAACCATTTGAGCCCTTGGGAGCAGGGAAATTCGAAAATGTCTATATTAAGGACCACCCTAATATGTATATATATGTATATATATATATATATATATATGTATATATATATATATATATATATATATAGACGGTGCATACAAATAAAAAACGATATACATTGCATTACAGCACATAACACATATCAAACAACCATCTGTCGAAATGTGTTCAGAAAATTTCCCAGTCATTGCTTTAATACAGAAATATATTTATTTGCCATTTTTTCTAAAAAAAAATTGTCTGTCCCCGTTTATATCACAGAAGGCAAACACACCCAATGTCTAATTTTTAATTATAAGTGATTTTTCGAGCTAAAAGCTGCATTATTCACACGATGCCAAATACAAATTTCAATGGTAAAGATAATACTTAAATATTCATCAGCAAGGTTGGAATAACTATTAATTCAATTTATCTCTTGTAAAATTTTTTTTTTAACTTAACATACTTTTTTATTTAGTATTATCTTTGCTAGAGTATAAGTTCAATTGGTCCCTTTTACCCCAACCACCTGTAATTTTTATAGAGGTTATATAAAAAATCTTTTGCATCTAAGATAGAAATATCAATGCATATTATAAAACAATTAAATAACGTAATTTAAGGTAGACCTTTTTATCCGCTAACCTTTGAACCTTGTTCTACCCTATATTTACATTAATTTTTATATTAATATTTACTTTTTAATTCCGCAGTATTTTCATATGTTTTCAAAAAATTCAAAAATTTTAAAAGTGATCATCTCGTAATATGAATAAAAAATAAAACCCGTAATAAAAAAATACTCTTTTTTATTAACGTTGAAAAATTTGAATCGAAATTCAGTGAAGAACGTTCACAAAAAGACAATAATTGAGTAGTTATCGATCATGTTAAAAATGATTAATGAAATAAATTAATAAATTTTCAAATGTAAATTTGAAACTTTTGGTTAATGTATATATTTATTATACTTATATCGAATGTATTTGCAATTGCTACTATGGTAATAAATCTCATTGTAATTATTGGTCTCAATGGCATGAAGCACTTTGTATTGAATGATATTATGTTACGTAAACTTTGGAATATAATTATTTCGAGCAGTAAACTTGTAACTTAATACAATGTATGGGGCAATTTAATAATTCAAATATTGGTTGCCAAATCTATGCTAATCTGTTTATAATTATATTCTTGGTATAGTTTTGTGGTAACGATCCAAATATTATGCTCGAAGCCGCCCTATTCGCCCAAGACCACTGCGACGCAATCGACATAAATCTGGGCTGCCCACAAGCCATTGCGAAGAGGGGAAAGTACGGTAGCTATCTCCAAGATGACTGGCCACTTCTTCAAAATATGGGTTCGTATGTATACACATGTTTGTAACCATGCACCCACATGTTGCGTCATTGATGATATATTTTTGAACTAGCTGTAAGTGGAATTCTGTCTTAAGGCAATTAAGGCATCGTGCCTTAAGGCAAATTGCTGGAACTTCCCGTACCAAATATTATTATTTTTTTAAAAACGATTAACATTTTTGAAAAAAAAATTCTTCGAAAAAATAAGATTTTTGACAATTAGACAAAAAATTACTTTTTTTTGAAAAAAAAAATTTTTTTTAATTTTTTTTTTTTTTGAAAAAAAATGTTTTCTTTATTTTGATATATTTTGAAAGATCTAAACTTTTTTTCAAAGCAATCGTACTGCTTTAACTGCATAAAGACGAAATATCAAATCGCGTAAGCGCCGCGTCGACGTCTAACGCGTAAACATTGGTACGGAACTCATAGGACTGTAAACCAAATTCATACTTTATTGTTAAAATCTCTATAAAATATCTGATAATTGGATGTGCATATGTCTAATGATCATTTTTGACCGCCAAATGGCATTATTTTTTACTTTTTTCATTAGATCTCCGAAACCGCTAGACCTGCCTTTATGAAAAGTTGATCGGTTCTTTACCTTGTCAATACAAGTAAAATGTTTTTTGAATTATTAAAATCGGACGCTCTGTTCTCTTAAAAATTGAGTTACCGTTTTCGGCGCTTTTTGCCCCGTATCTTCGGAACGGCTAGACCTGCCTTCGCCAAAAACTAATCAGCACGTCTCCTTATCAACACGAATCGAATGTTTTTTGAATTATTCAAATCGGTTGATCGGTGTTCCCGAAATCGTCGACGAAAATTTGTATCCGCACATACATACATACACACTCACACACACGCACACACACACGCACACACACATACATCCATTTTTTCTAAGGTATGCCAAAATATTCAGAAACCTTTGAAACGTCGAGAAATGCAAAAATTTTCATTTTTGATTTTTTTGCGATTACTATAACTTGCCCTACGGGAAGTTAAAAATATATATCATTTAATACATATAATACACCTATCCCTTTATTGTAATGAAATTTTAAATTATTTGTGCTTAAGAATTTATCAATCCGTGCTCCTCATTTTTTTAACAATTTTTTTTTAAATTGAAAATATAATGAGCATTTTGAATATTTTGATTTTGATAAAACTTTGAAATTTTGAACATTATTATTTTCTATGTCAAAACCATGACATTAATTTATAGTTATGTAATCCGGCACAAGGAGAGCGGGGTCTAAAGGAATTAATATTACTTCTTTTATCCATTATGGTATATTATATATTACATTTTTTGATCTATGTTTTTTCGCTTTAAAGCCTTGTTTAAAATTCTGTTCAATTTTCTTCATAATTCAACTTTTTTTATTTTTATTTTTATTGGCTTCTAAATTACAACTAGCCACTTACAGTCTAATATAAATCATTACTACTCTAAATAAAATAAAATGTATACTTATAAACTTTTCTACACATAATTCTATAACTTAATTTTACACTCCGATATAAAATTAATTAAATACTTATATATTTCTTTATTATATTATATTATGTCTTTTATATAATGTCACTAAATTAAATGGTTTGCTAATATTTTTGTTTCTATAGATCTCATTCATTAAATTCACTCGTTAATTCAACTTATTTATAGTTAGTAAAACTAGCACTTACGCCAGACAGCTAAAAAGTTCGTTTTCATAATTTTTGCTAATTTTCGTAAAATTGAAAATGAATTATTAAAATTATTAATATGGAAGACTATTTTCTTTCGACTCGTCCTTGAATCTTTGCATTTGGCAATTCTTATTCATTACGTAAAGTAAAAGTTCTTTAACCCTTTCGATACGAGCTTCGCCTTTTGGACGACATTCACATGACTACTTGTAGGCCCGAGTTTTGTCTGTAGACTATCTGTATGTGCAGATATTGCCAGACAGTAGGGAATGTAATACCGATAAAAAATTTCAATATCGGTAGTTTTTAACCTCCCGTAGGGTAAGTTATTGTAATGGGCCGAAAATCGAAATTGAAAATTTTTACATTTCTCGACGTTTTGAAGGTTTCTGAACATTTTGGCACACCTCAGAAAAAATGGATGTGTGTGTGTGTATGTATGTATGGATACAAATTTCCAGTCACGTTTTCGTGCGCACAGATCAACCGATTTGAATGGTTCAAAAAACATTCGATTCCTATTGATAAGGACATGAGCGGATTAGTTTTTGGCAAAGGCAGGCCCAGCAGTTACGGAGATAAAGAGCAAAGAGTGCAGAAAATAGAAATCGAGTTTTTGAGAGAACGGAGCATCCGATTTGAATGATCTAAAAAACATTCAATTAGTAATGATTGGGAGAATTGTTTATTAGTTTTTGGCAAAGGCAGGCCCAGCCATTTCGAAGATACGGAGCTAAATGTGTAAAAAATGGCAGTTTTTGAGAGAACTAAGTGTTCGATTTAAATGATTCAAAGAACTTTCTGCTTGTCTTAACAAAATAATTGATTTTGGAAAAAAAATTTGTTTCAACTTTTTTTTTTCAAAAAAAAATTTTTTGTATATCGAAAATAATTCAAATCTTATTTTTAATTCTGACTATAGTTCTAATATACTTTAAACAAATAATTTCAACTTTGCAATTCAGTTTATATAATTCTTATATTAGACAATGTTACAATATTAATAATAATCTATTTGAAAACATTTAGTATTCCTCGAACATTCCGTTACGGTACGGGAAGTTCCAGCAATTTGCCTTAAGGCACGATGCCATACACCCCACTAGTATTTTTAAAGCGGAATACCGGTAAAATGCCGATATTTTGATAATTTGTTTATCCTGTCGCTTAAAGATATGTCTGTTTATGCCATTATGGAGTTTAAAGATAAATTTGTTCCGAGAAATTTAAACTTGAGTGTAATATGTATAATACCGGTATTTTTAGGGTAAATACCGGTATTTACACCGCCGAAAAATCGGGCGGTATACTGGTATTTTGGTATACCGATATTGCATTCCCTACCGTACAAGTGATTGTATTTTTAAATACATTTTTATCGATAATAAATAAAAAATCTTAAGATATGTTGTCTTATATAGTCCGTTCAGTAGCTTTGCCAAGCTGCTCGCTGTTCCGTACTGCAGCGAAAGGGTTGATATATATGATTATACAAGTAGAATTTTGACACTAATACTGGGCTGTGGCTTAATTAAAAATTTCACATTAACAGTAAATGATGTTTATCTTAATAATGTTTGTTTTGACAGTGTCACTTCTTTCATCTCGCCTATCTGTGCCTGTTACCTGCAAGATTCGTGTATTCGAGAGCATAGAGCATACCGTGCGTTATGCGCGCATGCTGGAGGAGGCCGGTTGCAGTATGCTAACCGTCCATGGTAGGACAAGGGAGCAAAAGGGACCCATGACTGGGCTGGCTAGTTGGGATCACATAAGGGCCGTCAGGTATTATTAAGCGAATAAAATAAATTGAAGATTGATACTGATCCATCCAATCGTGTTAATCACCTAATCAACAGCGAAATGTATACTCTGCATGTGGCTTTATTATAGTCCAAATAATACCAAAATATATTTGATTGCAGTATTTAATTTAGGCTTCACATATTTATATCTGATACCATTGTTTGTATCCTTTTCAGACAAAATGTAAACATTCCAGTATTAGCTAATGGTAACATTCAGTATCTACATGATGCAATAAAATGTTTAGAATATACAGGAGCACATGGTGTAATGGCTGCTGAAGGACATCTTTATAATCCTGCAATATTTCAAGGTAAATCCGTTCCTGTATGGGAAATTGCAGAAGAATACCTAGAGCTTGTTAAATTATACCCTGCACCATCATCTTACATTAGGGGTCATCTATTCAAGCTGTTCCAACATATGTAAGTTTTTATATAGTGATATATTAGCATATTAATTGTAACGCAATAATTTAATTGAAATGAATGGCTCTACCCTCCAAATGCGTTTCTGCACTTTTAATAAACAGTATATCATGTATAGGGATTAAAATCAATAAGTGTAATATAATATAAAATATATTTTTACAGAATGATATTACCTGAAAATGCTGAGCAAAGATCCCAACTTGCTGTTGCGCAGAATGTAGGGGAATATTCAAGAATAGTATCTGAAATTAGAATGAGATACATGCCATATTACACAGGAGAGAAATACTGGAACCTCTCTGCCGAACCTACTTACAATTTAGTTTTTCCGCCATGGATGTGTCAGCCTTATGTACGGCCACCACCAGAAGAACATTTAAAGAAAGTTGAAGAAAATCAAAACAAAAGCGCAGATGTATATATTTTTTATTATATTATATTATATAAACTTTTGTTTAATATTTAGTAACAATTGTATTTGTGATTGAATTTATTTAGCTGCTACCCAAAAGAAATTATGAGGATGCAGATGGAAATATGATAAGTCGAAAGAGAATGAAAAAATTAAGAAGGATTCAAAGACGACCAATAAGAGATCCTTCTGAATATGTTAAAAGAACTGGAGAATATTGCTTGTGTTGCCCAAATCCTATTGTAAGTATTTGATTTTCTGTATTTAATTAACTTATTAGGATTTAAATTTAATATTAAATTCAGGGGGACAAATGCACATATACCTTATGTAAAAAGTGCTGCAAAGAAAAATGTTACCATGAAAATCTGGACTGTGCTGGACATAGAATTCTTGTCAAAACTAGAAGAGAGATTGCTATAAAACACGCAGCTCAGAGAGAAAATGGTTTGAATGAAGCTATAGTAGAAAATGATGAAAATAGACGATTAGATACTTGTAATAATAGCACACAATACATGAATTTTACATGACATTTTATACCGACATGAACAAGTTATTCAATTATGTAAATAATTAATTTTATATTATATATAAATATATTTAATAAAAATATAATATTTTCAATGAATTTATTATTTGGACCTGTATGTTTCTAAGTGAAAATAGTTCTTTCAGACGAAAAAGTTTGATCACAAACAGAAAGAGAACAATCATCGAGATTTCCTTATAATCTAAAAATATATATTAAAAACTATGGCTATTTGGCCAATAGCCATTTGTAAATAATTGTTATTTACAACAGCTTATAGAATGTACAATATAGTTTGCTTTTTTTTAAAAAAAAACAGTAGTTTGATTACGCATAATTCTTAATGTTAAGTGTTTAACATTAAAACCTTTTGCATATTTTTTTTGTCTGTCATTTTTTTAATGACTTACATTAAATATCATGAAAATTATATTTTTTTGATATTATGTTGGTTTTAGCTCTGAAATCAGTAATCATTTGTTTTTTTCTTTAGTAGTTGTGTGGTAATATCTATAATATAATAATAATTTTACAAAATATATAAACTTAGCTTACTTCAAATTAAGATTTCAGCTACGTTAAATTAATAGGATACAACACCAGCTTTGTTTTGTCAGATATATGTTTATAATAATTTATTTTGAATACCTAGTTGCTTTGTATGAATAAGAATTCTTGTTTTCATTAATATTTATATATATATATATATATATATATATATATATATATATAAATTATAATTATAATATGGAAATGGCTGAACCTGTTTTTGCCAAAAACTAACCTCTTCTCCCAATCATAACAAATTCAATGTTTTTTAAATAATTCAAATCCGATACTCCGTTCTCTCAAAAACTCGATTTGTATTTTCTGCACTCTTTGCTCCGTATCTCCGTAATGGCTGGACCTGACTTTGCCAAAAACTAATCAGCACATCTCCCTTTCAATAGGAATCGAATGTTTTTTGAACCATTCAAATCGGTTGATCCGTGCGCCTGAAAACGTGGACGAAAAAATGTGGACATACAAAACATACACACACACACATCCATTTTTTCTGACGTATGCCAAAATGTTCAGAAACCTTCAAAACGTTGAGAAATGTAAAAATTTTAATTTTTGATTTTTGGCCCATTACTATGGCCCATAACTAAATATCTATCGCATAATTGGGCTCTTTGGCTAAACTTTTATGTTTAGAAATTTTATCTGAAAAGAAAAGAAATACAAAAACAATAAAATAATACAATAAAATAGCAAAATTTTTAAAATCAAATTATCAGTTTAATTAATTGGTAAATTATGTCATTAATATATTATTAATATTCCTACATCAAATATTTTGTGTTCTATAAAAAAACAGGACAATATTTATATAAAACATTATTTCCAACGTTCCAACTATATAATAAAAAGAAAAGTTTTCATTTATTTGGTTTTGAAAACCTAATTGTTTTCAAAATGCAATAAACAAAATAATAATAAAAATATAAATATAAAATTTTTATTTTAATACGCATTATTTGTAATTCAAATTTATTTTTTTTGTTCTTATTTACGCGCAGCACTGCGATGTTGTTAGGCATGATTTTCATCTGCTCGACCAATCAACGACGTTGTATTCTAATAACGAATTTCAATTTGTGTAATTGTTGTTTAAAACGGCCGACTCCATTTTGGTTTTTGCGCTGTGAATTTTTTATATGTTACCAGTAATTTTTAATTCGATATTTAAGTCAAATAATTACTTCTTTAATACATTGGATTGATATCAATACAAAGAAGAACATACTAAAGGTGGGTATATCATAAAATAAGAGATAGTCTAACTTAATTTTTGAATGGAACGACTTTTATCACAACTCATAATGTGTGGTCTTAAAATCAATTACAGTAATAAGCGATGTATTCAAATTTATTGTTTATTACCGTTTCTGTTTCGATTCTCAAGAATAAACGATAATATTAGCTTATTTTATCTAAAAAACGCCTGATTAGCGACCGATCGAATGATAATGTTCGTTGTTCTCTTAAATGTTTGAATGTTTTAATTTTCAGTATATTAGAAAAAATTGAGGGAGTTACTCTACATTTAGAACAAAATCTTCTTTATAGTTCGGTGTAGTTATAATCACGTATAAATTTTTATATTATATTGTGATAGATTCAAGGCATATTTGCTAATAATAAATACAATATAATACTATGTCATTAAACAATTATAATTTATTCTATTGTATTGCGGAAATAAAAATGATTCGAGCGTTTATTGAAACGCATAAAAAACTAGATTTCATTTTTCATCTGAATCTGGATGGTCTAATTGGGCATTATTATCAGGGTCTGATCTGATTGTACATAACCAAGCTTCCATGCGCTCCGCTTACCCGGCAACAGTAATTGTCGTGTCATTTATCAGACATTCATCGCCATCTTATTGCAAAAATAATAACTTGCACGTGTAAATTCACGTTCTTTATAATTAATATGACCATTGGCCCATACTTCTCATTTAGCAAATACATTGTTGGTGTATGTTGTTGTTAGACATAAATGTAAATTCCAATGTGAACGTTTTTAAGTAATTGTATATAGTTTTTACATATTTATTCCAAAATGGATATGCGTGATATATTTGTGAAATTAGTGAAGGGCGCTAAGTTCACTAAAAAAAGAACCAATTCTAATTCACATGTAATATAGGCTAACCTAGCAAATGAATTTTGAATATAATGTATGATGTTTAATGTAGCACTAATAAAATGTATGTTATAGATGTCTCGAACTCAGGTCACAAAAGTTGAACCTAAGACGGCAGTAAAGTCAGAACCGGTAGAAAGTGCCGAAAGGCCGGATTCAACAAATTGCATAGATGAAGAAAATAGTGACAGGACCATTTCTTTATTGGGTTCTATTTCAGCAACTGAAAACGGTAATATCATGAGACGTAAAAGGAAAAGGAAGGTAATAACCGAAGAACTGCAGGACAAATTGAAGCAAGAAGAGGTATGATCTACTGTCATTGTTATTCATTTTTATTCTTTATGTTTTTATTTACTTTGATTTATTGCAGATTAATCATTACAGAAATTTAAATCTTATAAGTGTGGTTGGAAGAAATGTTCCAGCTCCCATTAAGTGTTTTGAAGAATTGAAATCAACGTATAATGTTGACTCATTGCTTATGCAAAATTTGCAAAGCTGTGGATATGATGATCCGACAGCTGTACAAAAGCAAGCAATGACGGCTATGCTTGAGGTTTCTATGACATATTAATCTTTGTTAATAACAGTTTTTTCAACAGTGTTGTTATGTTCTATTATAGAAACGACAAATTCTGTGTTGTGCTCCTACAGGGTCCGGAAAAACTATGGCCTTTATGTTGCCTCTTCTAAATCATTTAGGAAGAGCTGAAAAACGGGGTTTTAGGTAATGTTTGCTTCTTTGCAGAATTTATAAATATAGATATATATACATATATATATATATATATATATATATATATATATATATATATATATATATATATTATATATATATATATATATATAAATTTAATTAATTTTGTTATTTAATCTTTTTTTTAATTCGACGGTTGGGCTGCAAAAAAAAATTTTACAAATATGTATCAACGTCGACAAAACTTTCATCATATATATATATATATATATATATATATATATATATATATATATATTGAATGGTAGAATCTTGGATTTGTGTATATTTTGTAGAGATTCGAACAAGAATCCAAAAATAATAAAAAACAAGAAAAGTTTTTAATAAACAATTTCTTTATTTATTTATTGATTTACTGTCAACGTTTCGGAACTTCATCTTCAGGACATCTGTCAAGAAACATGATCTTGATGAGATTTAACATATTGTTTGCTTAAATCTCATCAAGATCATGTTTCTTGACAGATGTCTTGAAGATGGAACGTACCTAGTTCCGAAACGTTGACAGTAAATCAATCAATAAATAAAGAAATTGTTTATTAAAAACTTTTCTTGTTTTTTATTACTTTTGGATTCTTGTTCGAAACTCTACAAAATATTTATATATATATATATATATATATATATATATATATATATGTTTCTTTTCCGGACAATAAATCCAATAAATAAAACAATTTGTTTTTTGTAGATGTTTAATTAAACATGTTGAAAAAAATCAGGACTTTTCTATTATATATATATATATATATATATATATATATATATATAGTATATAGATATATATATATATATATATATATATATATGATTTAGTAGTTAGTTTTGATGTTGAAATATGTGAGTGAGTTCTTGAGGGCGATACATCAAACAAAGAAAAGCCAAAGATTTATAAAATAATCTTTATTTCCAAACGTTTCGACATTCAATTTAATGTCATCATCAGTGGATCTAAAAACAGTATGAAAATTAGTATATCTAGGTAATTATAATATATGTGGATTGGTAAAGTAACTATACAATAAGAGGAAAATTAACAAACAGCAACACTTAACAACAAACCAAATATAAAAGATAGGAAAGGTAGTAGAGACTAGAATTAAATAAATAATTAAAAAATATAGGCAAAAATATCTAAGTACACTCATATAAACCTACGCATATATACATATATATATACATACACATATACACAAATATACATATACATATACACATATATATATATATATATATATATATACATGCATATATACATATACACACACATGATATACAGATACAACAATATATACCTATATATGTACACATATACATGCACGACCATACAAATATAAATATACGCATATACATATATGCAACGTGCATGTATATTCACAACGACGTACATGTGCATGTATGCACATATATATATACTGCACAGGACTGACATGATCCGAGCCATATTCAAACATCCATTCAAACATTCATACAATATATTTCGCAAAAAATATATATATATTTTATGTAGAGCTTTGACCAAAGAATCGAATTGTAATACAAACCCAAAAAGTATTGTGAGAAATTTTTATTTATTAACGTTTTTGAACTAAGTACGTTTGTGACATCTGACACGAAACATAATCTTGATTATATATAAACTAATAACATACTTAAGGAAAAATAAAAATTAGTGCATTTTTATAAATTAATGAAATTATGTAAAAAATCATAAAAATGAATATAATAAATGAATGGATAATGTAAGAAATATTAAAATGATTGCCAAAAGTTTTTCAAAAAGTGAAATTAAGAAAAAACAATTATTTATCTGAATGATTGATCTACACTAACTCTTTATATGTCACTAAAAACACTCGATTTTTTTGAAAAATATTTGTAAATGTTATGACTACACAAGACTTAAACTCACTGATATGGAGTTCTGTCGACCAGATGCAAAGGACAACGTACGGAATTCCTGGCAAAAATGATTTTTTATGGCTCTTGTATTGGTAATCTGGTCCTTTGCATCTGGTCGACAGAACTCCATATCAGTGAGTTTAAGTCTTGTGTAGTCGTAACATCTACAAATATTTTTCAAAAAAATCGAGTGTTTTTAACAAAAAAATATTAGTGATATGGATATATAAATTATTACAGGTAAATAATTTTTGCTTCTCAATTTTATATAAAACCTTTTTTAGTTAGTTCTTATTACTCTTTACCCCGGTACATAATCCATTCCTTTATAAAAAAATTTTCTAATTAATCTGTATTGACCATCATTAATTAATGTTAATCAATATTTTTAAAAAACATTGTATTTGACAGAATAAACCTGATGATGGAACGTACCTAGTTCCGAAACGTCGTATTAAACATCTTCAAAAAACAAATTATTTTTTATTATTCGATTTACTGTTCGGAAAAGAAACAATCAATATATATATATATATATATATATATATATATATATTTATATATAATTTAAATTAAATTTTATTGTATAATTTAAAGAAAATTAAAAAAATTATGGGTAACTTGTAATAAATTTAATTGAATTTAATTGTTATTGTTTTGTTTTAATCATTTACAATTCAAAATTAATATTATTTAAGCTGATATACATGCATTTATGGATGCAATTATATAATGTGCCTATTCTTGATCTACTTTTTTAGTATGTATTTCAATTTTATGTTTTTGTGTATGAAGTAACAAATGTCAAAAGCTTGAAGCAATTATGACAACTGCTTCATTATGTGAAGGGATCATAATTATATTGTTCCTTCAGTTCACTAAGATTTAATAACAGCATGTAACATTACACTTAAAAGTCAGTTTATGATGACTTCTGTCTTTCTACAGGGCTGTGATTCTTTGTCCAACCCGAGAGTTAGCAAAACAAATATTAAGAGAATGTTTACGTCTCAGTGATGGTACTTCTCTTAAACCTCATTTTATTTACAAAGCCCAGCAGGAAGCAAAAAGATACAGTGCTAAAACATTCATGAAGTTTGGTATGTTTTATTTTTAATTATTGAAAACAAGTTCTTTCTTTGCTTTGTGTACATAGAATTGAATTCATACATTTTAATTTACGAAATTAAATGGTTTGACATTACAGATCTATTGATTACAACACCTAAAAGACTTTGTTTCATGTTGAACCAAGATCCGGTCTTAATTTCCTTGGAAAAGTAAGTATGCTTTATTTCATTTTTATTTAACCATTAAGGTTAATTTTTTATTGAGATATATGTATTGATATCAATATGAATTTTATAGTAGTAAATAAATTTTTTTTTTTATAAAATTGAGAAAACTATAATTGCTTTTGCATCCCGATTGCAGCAAGATAATTAGAATATATATTTATATGTGTATATGTATATATATATAGTGATGTGCTGACTTCGTAATTTGAATCATGGGTCAATTATTTATTTTACTATATATTCAGTTTTATATTTATGTTGTTTATTATTATTATTTTTTTATAGTATCGTAATATTGATTAAATTCAAATATTTTTTTATATTTATAAAAATTTGTGTTTATACATATTTTATCACAGTAAATATTTTGTGGCTTGATACGAACTGCATCAAGTAAAATCTGATTCGACTTGGCACATCATTTATATATATATATATATATATATATATATATATATATATATTTATGTCAGTGTTGATGAAATACTCACATAATCAGATTCTATTTTTTTAATTTTGTGTTTGAATGTACAATCCTCTAGGAAAAGAGAAAAATGTACAATTTATTTTTTAATCACATTAACATTTAATATTTAATTCATTTCGCAGTGTTGAGTGGTTAGTAATCGATGAAGCGGATAAGTTATTTGAGACTGGTATTCGAAGTTTCCGAGACCAATTAGATAAGATTCTCTTAGCATGTTCTAATAAAAATAGAAAAATAGCCCTGTTTAGTGCCACTCAAACTCCAGCTATTTCCAAATGGGCCAGGCACAATATGAAAGGTCTCATTAATATCACAATCGGACAAAGGTTTGTAAAATGCAGTATAACAACAAAATCCAAGTTGCAAAACTAGGGCAAAAACAAATATCATATATATTACACTTAAATGAGTGTTACAGTTGTTGTTAGCTTTTAGTGCTAGAATTGCAATTTTTAATATCTTGCTATAAACTCTCATTTTTAATGTAACGGTATTTCTATTGAAATTTTAACATAATATAATTAATTTTTATTAAATTTGATGGCTAATTAGAATCATTTTTATTTTTAGAAATTCAGCTGCTGATACAGTTGACCAAGAGCTACTTTTTGTAGGTGATGAGAGTGGAAAATTATTAGCAGTTCGAGATTTGATAAGAAAAGGCATCAAGCCACCAGTATTGGTATTTGTACAAAGTAAAGAACGTGCTCAGGAGCTTTTTACTGAACTTATCTATGACGGGATAAATGTAGATGTTATCCATGCTGACAGGACGGAGACACAAGTAAGATATTTGCTTTTAGATATGAATTATTCTTTATGAAATGTATATCAATCTTTCTGTTAATTTTAATACTATAGGTGTATATTATTTTACAACAAATTTTATGAAATGCTTTATTATATCTAACAATAAGTAATTCATTGGTTAACCATCCATCAATTAAATTATAATTGAGTTTTAAAGCATATAGCAGTTTAAAATATTTGTGTATTGAGATTATCATTAAGAAAAATTAAACATATTTATATTCAACAATTTTTCATACTCAATTGCATTTTTAATTGAATTTTTTTTTAATGAAAACGAAAATTTTATTTTAAAATTAAACAGCCATTTTACAAAAATAAATGGCTGAATAACAATTCCTATTGATAAATTTGATTATGCATATGTACCTACTTGCTTTAATGCATAAAATGCGTAAAATTTTAGAATCTTTTTCGAAAAATGTTGGATTTTTTTTGAATTGAGCAAAAAAAAATAAATGCATGTGATATCTTAATTGACCCTCTCCTCCCTTAGTGATATTTCGTAATTTTTTGACAACCCCTCCTCGGTCTTTAAGACTCCCTTACTAGCCTCATTTTCGGAAAAGAAAAATTCGATATAATTGCTTGCAAAAGATAGATTTACAAATTACAATTTTATTGATAAATGCACGCTTTTGGATCATACTTCTGTCTCAAGTATTTGTGAAGTTTGGGTTAAATGTTAGAGGCGTATTTTAAAACTTAATATTCATGTTTATGGGGGCATAAAGTTTAGAAAAAAAAGTGGGTTATCCCTAAAATTGAACTAATATTGTTTTAATTTTAAATGATGTTAAACATATACCATTGAATCTAAAGGAAAAATTGTATGCATCAGGTAAGAACACTACTTTCAACAAAGAAAACTTTGTTGTAGTAAAAAGGTTCTAAAATCAAAAATAAAATAGTACGATCATAGAATTATCATTAAAATAGTATTTCAATCTCAATGTTATTTTTAAAGAATTGTAGTAAACTTTTTACTTTTTAGAGAGATAACACAGTGCGTGCATTTAGGGAAGGTCGTGTATGGGTCCTGATATGTACCGAATTGATGGGTCGAGGAGTAGATTTTAGTGGGGTCAATTTGGTACTGAATTATGATTTTCCTACTTCGGCCATCTCTTATATTCATCGTATTGGTCGTACAGGCAGAGCTGGTCAGAGAGGAAAAGCTATTACATTTTATACTCAAAATGATGTTGTTAACTTAAGAAGGTTTGTACATGTCTGTGGTGTTATTTTAATTAATGTTATTAACAACAATGTTCAACAATGATTTTATATAAAATCATTACACTCAAATCATTTATAAGCAAAATTTCAAATAAAAAAGTTACAACAATTATAGGTCAATATGATAAGTGATTTACAAAATATGTTTTAAAAGATTTTTTAAAAAATAAGCTTATAATACCTTCATTACAATATTTAATATGTAACAAATTACCAGTAGTAACATGTAAATCTTTTTTCATAATAGTGTTGATTTCTCATTTTAGCATAGCACGAGTTTTACAATCATCAGGTTGCAAAGTTCCAGAGTATATGTTAACACTTAAAAAGACTTCAAAGAAAAATAAAAAATTGTTAAAAACATCTGCACCAAAGAGAGACGGAATTCTTACCATTCCAAATTATGAAAAAACTAAAATTAAGAGGAAAAGGTATTTTTATTAGACAATTGCTTTAAGTAATAAAATATTTAATACATTTTACTCACAGGCAGCGTTTAGAAAAAGCAAAATTAGAAATAGTTGGAGTTTCATCATCAGATGAGGAAACTTTATCCAAACCCAGGAGGCCCATGAAAAGACCAAAAAGTAGCAAAAATTTATCAGCAAAAGGCAAAGAACAAAGTCAAAGTTTTAAGCACAAAAAAATCCAGAAGAAAAATACCGACGATCAAACTAAGCACCAAAATAATAATGGTTGTGTCAGTAAATAGATTTTAAGTCTTGTGATGTTACTATTAACTTCCCTATTTTGTTATAAAGAGACATAGAATAATCATGATTACAATTATAATTGTATTGCTGTAAGCAAGTTTATAATAAAATTTTAGAGTGTTGAGATATGTGATTCTTAATAAAAAAAAAACAATAAATTTAAATAAGATAATAAGATAATTTAAATAAATAAGATCTTAATCTCTTTTATATAAGTAATTGATATACTGTACTAATCTGTATACAATATGCATTAGAAGCCTCGAGCTTTTCAACTTCGTTGTTATTCATATTAAAACTCTGCAAAAATTATGCAATGGGCACTGGGGAAAGTAAACAAACGTATCACTTGCACTCAGGAGTTCAATGTGAACAACTTTGCCCAAATCTGGAATTTGATTTATTTACTTTTTTCCATTTTTCTATTATTTTCTAAGGAGAAGTTTGTTTTCGCGAAAAAATCCGATTTACTAATGTTATGTTTTCCCGACGTTCCAAGTCATTCTGAATCGATTGAGACTAAGTTTGGAAAACGTATGTGTGTGTATGTGAGCCGATTTTTAACCTTTCGTCGACATTTTCACGAAAATGGCTGGGCGATAAAAACTTAGCGTTGGTCAGTTTTGAGCGACGGCCAAGCCGTTTCTTTGTAATTAGCAAAAAGGCAAAATATTTCGTCTATGTTCATCAATCAATATTGTTTTTTTTTTTAAAAAAAAGGATTTGATCCACCAAGAGAACAGTCGCATATCAATCAATTTAGTGCGGTATTAAGTAAAGTACGTAATTGCGACAAGCGTGACCAAAATATATAGATGCAAATTAATATAGACCAAGAAATAATGCTTAAAGAATAAAAAAATAGAAAAAAAAGAAGTGTAAGCGAAGGCAATAAATAAAAAAGGGATATTATTCGATTCAATTGTCATTTAATTTAAAAAATATTAGGTAATTAACTACTATTTAATTGAACGATTCAACATAACGAAATTTGGAATGCGAAGCTTGCTATCTATTATTAAAGACATGTTACTTGTCTAATAAAAAAGCCTTTTAAACTTTCCTTCGCAAAATAATTAAATTTTCTTCCATTAATGTACGCGTATAATTTGACGGTCAGATACGTTCCATAAAAGATAAAGTCAATCACTTAAGTGAAAGCTGTGATTGTGATAACGCTGACTTCGTAAATAAGCCAGTAATGTAAAGGCATAATGCCTTAAGGAAAATTGCTGGCACTTTTCGTACCTAAAATTTAAGTCAAAAAAAAACTTTAAAATTTTTTGAAAAAAAAAAAAAGATTTTTGAAAAATGTTGAAAAGATTTGACGTTTTTGAAAAAAATGATTTTTATTATTTTGAAATTGTTTGAACATTTTGAACATTTCGAACTTTTTTTTGAATATTATACTTGTTTATCTATGGCAATCGCGCTGCGTAGCCGTTTCAGAGATGAAACGGATAAAACGCATATGACTAGTGATCATTCTTTGCCGCCAAATTGAGTTCATTTTTACATTTTTCATTGGTTTTCCGAAATTTCCAGACTTGCCTTCCCAAAAATGTTTTTTGAATCATTCAAATCGGACTCTCCGTACTTTCAAAAACTGAATTACCATTTTTTAACCTTTTTGCCCCGTCTAATAGGAATCGAATAATTTTTGAATTATTCATATCGGTTGATCAGTGTTCCTAAAATCGTCGACGAAAATTTGTATCCGCACACACATACTATCATTTTTTCTAGGGTATGCTAACACGTTTAGAATTATCTCTAAATCGTGAAGATATATAAAAAATTTTAATTTCGATTTTTTTGCGATTACTATTACTATAAATTACCTCATGGAAAATTAAAATGCGGTTTGTTAAATTCTAGATGTCGACACGCAATAAGTTATTCATGGGTTATTCATCTTTCTGCGGTGATCGTTTTGCTTGCCCACTACCTATTGCACGAATCCGTTCGGCGAGTCTGTTCGCAATGTCCGCATACTAAATTATTGCAAACGAAAGCAAATCATGCGCACAGGATTCGCCGTGCGCGTACGCGAGATGGGGATGCACCATAACATTTTATATTCGCACAGTTTACGGTCATTTCTTGTACATAGAAGAAACTCATTTATCGCTTACTCAACGCTTATTAACTTCCCGTAGGGCAAGTTATAGTAATCGCAAAAAAATCAAAAATGAAATTTTTTATATATCTTTACGTTTCAGAAGTTTCTGAACATTTTGGCATACCTTAGGAAAAATGGATGTATGTGTGTGTGTGTGTGTATGTATGTATGTATGTATGTATGTATGTACGTGTGTGTATGTATGTGCGGATACAAATTTTCGTCGACGATTTCGGGAACACGGATCAACCGATTTGAATAATTCAAAAAAAATTCGATTCGTATTGATAAGGAGACGTGCTGATTAGTTTTTGGCGAAGGCAGGTCTAGCCGTTCCGAAGATACGAGGCAAAAAGTGCCGAAAACGGTAACTTAGTTTTTTAAGAGAACGGAGCGTCCGATTTGAATAATTCAAAAAACATTTTACTTGTATTGACAAGATGAAGAATCGATAAAATTTTCATGAAGATAGGTCTAGCCGTTTCGGAGATATGGAGGAAAAAGTAAAAAAATGAGTCATTTGGCGGTCAAAAATGATCATTAGACATATGCACATCGAATTAACAGATATTTTATAGAGATTTTTGCAATAAGTATACATTTTGTTAACATTCCTATGGGTTCCGTACCAATGCTTAAGCGTTAGACAGCGACGCGGCGCTTACGCGCTTTATATTTCGTCCCTATGCAGTTAAAGCAGTACGATTGCTTTGAAAAAAAAGTTCAGATCATCCAAAATATGTCAAAATAAAGAAAAAAATATTTTTTTTCAAAAAAAAAATTAAAAAAAAATATATTTTTTTTTATTTAATTTTTTTTTAAAAAGAAGTAATTTTTTGTCCAATTTATAGTTTCTCAAAAATCTTATTTTTTCAAAGTAAATTTTTTTCAAAAACGTTAATCGTTTTTAAAAAAATAATAATTTTTGGTACGGGAAGTTCCAGCAATTTGCCTTAAGACACGATGCCTTAATTGCCTTAAGACAGAATTCCACTTACAGCTAGTTTATCTTTATGAAACAACCATGAACAAACAAACCACATATTTCACACCACAATCCACAAGTTTCTCCGTTTCGCCGTTCCTCCGCTAAGAAGCTATCGTTTGCATTTGCATGTTGCATGTCGATGTCGCATCTTTTTCTATTGTGTTACGACACAGTGTGTGACTGTGGAGTGAAATGCGTCGTTTATTTGATGGGCTAATTTATGTATTTTCAGTTAAAAAGAAAATGAAACTCAGTAATTGTGCAATTTTTCAATATTCAGTTGCGGCAATCTGTTGATATCTCCTAACAACGCTAATTTTAAAATAAATTTCTGCACTTTGTTTTGTCATTGATTTTTGATGCATGAGGTTATGTTGGGATCAAATTTAAGCTGCTTGTTTAAGAAAATGATTGGAGAATTATTTCTTGACGATATGAATGGATATGAAATGAAAATTATGTTTATACTAGAAGTACTTGACAAAAGTGCTTAAGCGGTTATGACAATTAAGAAGTCATTTTTTATTGATTTGTCCAAAGAAGGAACGAGTTATAGTTTAAGAAATATTAGTACAGGTCAATATTCTGAACGTCAACAATTGTATAGTATTTTATATATGAATAAGCCTTTTCCCATTTTAGTAGTTAGTAGGCAGTGCATGCTCAGGGGAAAAAATAAGGCCTTTTAATAATGAAGATACAAGTTTAGTTTTAGGTTTTGCATATTTTTAGCACCTATTTTCATCAATCATTTTTTATAACTTTAGATGCAGTTTTTCTTCAAAACAATAAATTTGTTTTTTTTGATCAATTAAGCATTTATCATCATTTTGGTCCTATAACATTTTATTTGCTTTAAAATAGAATTTTCAAAACAAAAATATGAATTAATTTATTTTTACAGTTAGGGTTTTGAGCAATCCTTTTGGTGTATTAAAATGGCGTTCCACTGGGTTGAAAACGTTAATACAGCATCCTTTACGCCTAGAGAATACCAAGTTGAGTTAATAGATGCTGCCAGAGACCGTAACATTATTATGTGTCTTGCTCAAAACTCTGCTCGTGATTTTATAGCTTTAAAGATAATACAAGAACATGCGAATGAACTGAGAAGGTAGGTGCTACAGAAAGTATTTTGGCAGTAACATGTAATTCCCATCAAACAGGTGATGGAATTGCCTTCATAGGCTTAATAAGAACTTACTCAATATATATGGAAGTATTTAAGTACATTTAGTAAATATTAAAAAATCTTATTTATTATACATTTGTAAATTGTGGTTGATAAATTTGTAACGATTAATTACAGTGATGTATTACATATGAGGAAAAAGAGCGTATATTTGGTAGATGAAGTAAGAGTGGAATCAGTAGCTACTATGCTGAAATATCTTACTGATTTAGATGTTGGTCTAGTAAAAAATCCATCTGACTTGGATCATCTTGAAGAAACAGTTCAGGTATGTATTTCTATTAATTTTTAATGTCACTTTTATATAATGAGAACATTTTTTAACTTTACAAAGGAGAAGTTTATGTTTTCATAAAAAAATCCGATTCGTTAATTTTATGTTTTCTCGACGGTTCAAGCCATTCTGAATTGAATGAGACCAAATTTGAAAAAAGTATGTGTGTGAACAGATTTTTTGCCATAAATCGACGTTTTTTCAAAAACGGCTGGACCAATTTCAAAAATTCAAAAGTCATTCGATGTATCTTGATGAGGACTAGCTTTTCTCAGTTTTGTGCGACGATCGGCCGAGCCGTTTCTTTGTAAATAGCAGAACAGTGAAAAAATTTTCGTTCACGTTTTAGCCCGCAATTCAGAATCGGTTTTGAAAATTCAAAAACTGTTCGAAAGATATTGGTTGGGAATTGTGCTGATTAGTTTTTGGTAAAGTTCGGCCGGGCTGTTTTCTTGTATAAAGTATTAAAAAACTTTTTTTTGACGATTTTTTTTTGACGGTAGATTCCATAGTCTTATAGATCATACTAAAATATTACGGCCTTACGACAAGTCGTTTTGACTTTAAAAATCCTTCAAAGTTTGCAAAAATTAGTGTCGTTTTTTCGGCATTTGTCAAAATTAGACATTTCATCGACGTTTGCTCATAAACGCTTCAATCGATTTCAGAAATTTAAAAGCTATTTGATGTATCTCGGTGAGGACCATCGTTTGTCAGTTTTGTGCGACGATCTGCTGAGCCGTTTCTTTGTAATTTGGAAAAAAGTGTTAAACTTTGTCCACATTTAAGTTCATACTACTGAATCCATTTAAAAAAATCGAAAACTGTTCGAAAGATATTAGCTGGGAATGATACTAATTAGTTTTAGGTGAATATCTACGGATCCGTTTTCTTGTAATTAATAGTTGAAAAACAAATTTAAGCCGCTTTCTTTTAAGAAACTTTTGTATAATGATATATATAATGGTCTTATAGAACTTATTGAAATATTAAGGCCTTAAACAACAAGTAGTTTAATTTCAACAATTCATCAAAGCTTGAAAAGTATTTATATGTGTATGTTTACCATCCCGGTAAAATAAGTTTTACAATTACTTTCGTTTGTGTGTACATATATGTATATGTACATATATGTGCATGTATACATATATTCTATTCTCTTTCTTTGCATAATTTTTCCATATATTTTTCCATATTTTATAAGATCTTCTATGCTAATTCTTCTATTACATTATTTTCATTGAAAATATTTTGCTTATTGATTACAGCTTAAATCCACAATCTATATTTTCCATATCGAAAATATTTTGCTTATTGATTACAGATTAAATCCACATGCGATATTTTCCATGTCCCTACTTCGTAATTTTTCCGCCGGCCAAAGCGCCTCTAATATTTCTCTATCTCGGTCTTTCAACCAATGGCGAAACAGCTCTTTGAGTTTTCTCATCTATACATACAAAAACAAATCACTCATTAAAAGTTTTTCAAGCATTTAACATGTGTCGGTGAGAAGAGTCCTTTTTTAAAAACTTTTTCATTTATTTTTTTTTATATTTTTTATATTATTTTATTTTTATACAATTTTTACAATAAATTCTTAATAATTTATAGAATAAAAAATTATTGTGAAAGACAGATAAAATTGATTAAGTATATTATTTACACATTTTGGGAATTTCATGCAACTTGCCTTGAGGCTAAATGCACTTTCAACTAGTTTAGTTTTTTTATATGTATAGTACATGGATTGATAGTTACTGAACATTTTATATAGAAACAATTTATTTCTTTATAATTATATAACAAAGTGCAAATGTGATTTTCCAAACAAAAACTGTAAACTAACTAACATTTATTTATATTTTCAGGTTTTAGTAACTACACCATCTAATTATGCAAATGCTTTAATATGTAGTTATATAGATTTTCGTTCTGTAAATGTAATGATTGTGGAAAATTGCCATAATGTTGTTAAGGAAGACAATGAATTAAAGCAGGTAATAGACTAGAAGATTTATTCTTCTGTCTTGCACTTAATCATTATGTTAAATAAATGATAGAATTTGTTTTATTTTCCAGGTTATGGATTATATTCGAAGTGAATTTTCAAATTCTTTGAATACACGCATTGTGGCAATGACTGGGCCATTGTATTCATGCAAATGCTTTGGAGGATTTCTTTCTGCCACTGTACAGAATATTGAAAAACTTATGTTGTGTGAAGTAGAGACTGCTAGTGATATTGTTTCTTCCTTGAGGTTTGTTAGGAATATGATAGTGTTTTTTTTATGTAATAAAACTTTAATTGACAAAGTTAAGATATTTATTGTTGCTTTCTTTGATATTGCAATAAGAAGCTTTCACTTTCAATTTGCAGGTACAGCACTCAGCCAGCACAACTATTAATAGAATGCCATGAACCTATCAGCCATGAGTTAGATCTAGTGTTGAGGAAGCATGTGAATGATGTCAGAAGTTTTCTAGCAGATCATAGATTTGCACCATACGAAATCTATGATGAGGAATATATAGATGAATTGAATGCTATGTGTGATCCAAAAGAGGAACCAAATAGGATCCTGGACGAATTTATTACAACATTAGATGAGTTTGGTGAGTTCATTAGGTATTTGCTATATTGTCATCCAAATTATAATGAATTTTAATATGGATAAAAGCTTTCTATGATTTGATTTGGACAGAGTTCAGACTTTTTTGGATATAGCATTCATTTTTTTCTGTTCTCATTTGAAATTTTGATCTTTCTCGATTGTCCGTTAGACAAGATGTTTGAGTATAAGAATAAGTAAAATTTATTTACATTTTATATAAAACTCTAAATTACTTTATGCTTTTTATTAAACTTAAAATTAGTTGTTGATTATTTCAGGTGTATGGTGTGCTGATAAAGCTGCATATAACTATTTAGTTTATTTACAAAAGCAAAAGTTGAAAACACCTTATGAACGTCACTACTTGCTTTTGTCGCTGGTTGAAACTTTACTAGTAAAAATCCGTTGTATATGTGACTATGAGCTATCTAAATACAATGAAATTGACAGAATAATAAAATATTCCACACCAAAAGTTTTGCGGTTAATGTCTGTTATTAGATCATTCAAATCGGAAACAAGTTCGTCTTGCTTAGAAACCAATATTCAGGCATTAAATGAGTGTAATTTTAAATCACTAAGTGATCAAATAGTGAAAAAGTGTGAAGAATTATCGAGCGATAATAATGAAGTAGAGAAATTAATAAATAATTTTAAGGATATGATCAACGTTAGTGATGACCTTCAAGATAAAGTTACCAATATTGAAGAATTTGATTGTTCAAAAGACTCTGGTCAAGGCTCTAGTTTGAGTAGTAATTTAGCAATTGATAGAAGCTCAAGCAATACCATTAATAACTCCCCCAAATTTAATAAGCAGAACAAGTAATTATTTTTGAAAATCATTGTACATCACTAGTCACAAAAGTCACATATTTTTTTTGTTTAAGACCAGATCAACATTTGCGTAAACAGCGAACGAGTAAACGAAATTCAAATGTAGGTCACAGAGGCCCAAGGTCTAATTATTACCAATTGGATCCAGATGCCTTGTGCGGTATAATAATAGTTGAAAGTAAATGCATGGCAAAAATTTTATTCGCCTTGTTATGTGTGAGTATAATTAATTTTGAAGGAATTATATACATCTAATATTTTTGTTTGATTTGATTTATTACTTCTCAGGAACTAACTCGACATCATCCAGATTATGAGTTTCTAAATGTTCAGTTCACAGCTGAAAAATCAGCGGATCCAATTTTAGATCCGAAAGATGCTGATGCTGAAAGCAGAGTGCAAGAAGACGTTCTAAGAAGGTACGTAAATTTTGAATTTTTACAGAAGCTTTATTAATTTATGAACAAATATTATTATAACATCAGTGATGTTCGGTTCACTGACATAAGTCCATTGACATAATAATTAGCATATTAAGTAATTGTGGTTGTGTGTCTTAAATTTGTATCATCAATTATACTTGTTAACAAATTTATGGATGAAATGGTTCAGTTTTTGCTTTTCAAGTTTTTTGCGTAAATAGTTTTAATTCACTAAATCTATTTTTGCTGTTTTGGATTCTATTGACAATGTAAATATATTGACATTATCTCTTTTTTTTTTTGAATATATTAGTATTTTGTGATTATTTCTCAGTTTTTTTCATATTTCAGATTTAGAATGCACGAATGTAATTTGTTAATAGGCACTGCCATGTTAGAACACGGCATAGATATGCCACGCTGCAACTTGGTTCTTCATTGGAATGTGCCAAATTCTTTCAGTAGTTTTGCTCATAGCAAAGGCCGAGCAAGAGCGTCTAGTGCTTTGCATGCATTTTTGGTTACAAGTTCTTCCACAGATTCAGCTGTTTGTAAACTTGCAGAATACTGTGAAGTTGAACAAGTACGTATTAACTCTATATGTATTATTACATATATTTTTATTACATATGAGATGTATTCTGTACAATAATGTTTTGGTAATATTTATTTAAATAACAAAGTTTAAATTAAAAATATCCCAATTAAAGTTTATTTAATGTGTTTGATGTATGGCATAGATGTTATCAAAACAACACTCAATGTATTTCACAAAAAACATCTTTATGAATATGTCAGGACTGAAATTGTAGCTTATTTATTATTCAAATGTGAATAAAATAATAAAGAATTTAGGCATCATATAATTGTACAGCTAATTAATTATTAATGAAATTGACCACTGTTAAATTTTGAAAGTAATAAATCTATGCATTCATTTTAGATGCTTTCTTTCCAAATGTAACAATATGGAACCTTCTGAATGTGATGAGAAATATGCAGACAGATTTACAAATTGTATAAAATCTTATCAGCCTTCATGTGATGAAAATAGTGCTAGTGTTAATTTATTGTCATCTATTGCATTGGTTAATAGGTAAGTTGCTTTGACTTCCATAAATCTTTATTATTTATTTTCTAGTACTTCAAGAATATACTTTGTTTTATCTTTTTTCTAGATATTGTGCCAAGCTGCCAAGTGACACATTTACGCGTTTAGCTCCTTTGTGGAAATTATATGAATTAAATAGAAATGGCAGAATCTTGTTTCAGTGTGTTGTGAGATTACCAATTAACTCGCCCATCAAGAAGGATATTATAGTAAGTTAAATATTTAGATTTAATTAGAAATATTTTTGCAAAATAGCATTTCATGCATTAACTTTGATACATATACGTTGTACAAAAGCAGCAGATGTATGGCTTTGTTAGAACCTATATATATCGATGGTATTATAAGTAACTAAATATAAAAATTGTAGACATAAACACACTACTGTTTTTTTGCACTAACTTTATCAAATTATTTCAAAACTATAAATGTTTGCACAACATACTTCTTATTTAAATTTATCATGAAAACATCTAACATTAATTTCTTTTAAAATCATTTAAATACAAGTTTTCTCATTCAATTTTATAAACCAAACATGGACTAAAATTATATTTTTATTCGAATGTAATAACACAAAACTTCAATTTACAACTGTAAGACAAACTGCAGTCTGGAAAATTGCAGTTTAAGATATTTAATACATCAAATAGTGATAATGTAGCTTGATTTAAACTAGATGTCTTTTTTAGGGCTGTCCGGTACCATCAAAAATATTAGCACGTCGTATAGCAGCTTTTCAAACATGTGTTGAATTGCATAAAGGTGGTGAATTAGATGATAATCTTCAACCCTTGGGTAAAGAATGTTTAAAGGTGCAAGAAGAACTACATCTGCTTGATTTTTTTGATGAAGATGCTTGCAATACTGATACTTTGGAACCAAGACCTGGCACCACTAAAAGAAGACAGTATTACTTTAAAAAAGTATTAATTCTTTTATGTTAAAATATAGCAGACTGCAAAATCAGAATATTTCTGAATATTTTCAAATTTAATCCATGGTTATTATTTATTTCAATTTTTCTCAGATTGCTGACGCTTTATGTGAATGTAAACCTATCGAAGGAGAACCTTGTCATTTTTATGAAATCCATATGCATTTAACTTGCCCTTTACCTGATGAGCACAACACTCGAGGTCGTCAGATTTATGATCCTGAAGATTCTCCAAATGGTTTTGGAATCCTAACTAGAAAGTTCATGCCTAAGGTACATATTAGTAAATTTATAATTATGAGTAAGTTTATTACTCAATACCAATTTTTTATGAAGTATGCGAATGAAATAAATGCATTATGTATAAATCAATTGAATTTGTCTAATTTTTAGATTGGTAGCTTTCCTATCTTTACCAGATCAGGTGAAGTGAGTGTCTCAATAAATTTGATCCAATCTTCAATTATCATAACAAAGAAAAGAATGGAGATGATTTACAAATTTATTAATTACACCTTTACAAAAGTGCTGAAATTACAAAAATTATTTATGATTTTTGACCCTGATATTTCTAACCACTCTTATTTTATAGTGCCTACTCTTAAAGGTAATTCAAACTGCCTAAATAATTAATTAGATTAGTTTATTATATATTGGTTGTGAAATGACATATTTTCTTTCTAGTTGATCAAACAATCCAAGTAGACTGGAATTTTTTAGAAGTTATTCATGCAGAAGAGTATTCCAAGCAAATACTTGCACATAATTGTGCGGACACTACAGTGACACCTACTGAACCAAAAAACGAATATATATTCGATCCTGAGAAGTTTCGAGATGCAGTTGTGATGCCATGGTACAGGAATCAGGATACGCCTCAAGTGTGTAATTTAACAATATTGACTTTTGACTGTTTGGGAAGTTTTTTTTTTAACAATATTGAAAAGATTTATTAAAAATTTATTTTATTTATTCAAATACGTGCAACATATTGTAAAAATGTTGCTATCAATGTTTATATCAAATTCAAATAAATCAAAATTATTTTTAGTATTTTTATGTTGCTGAGATTTGCAAAGATCTAAATCCTTTATCACCATTTCCTGGATCAAATTTTAAATGCTTTGAGCATTATTACCGGTCAAAATATAATATAAAAGTTGGAAATCTTTCACAGCCTCTCTTAGATGTAGATCACACTTCAGGAAGATTAAATTTCTTAACACCCAGGCAAGTGGTTTAAAATATGTTTGTAATGCAATAAATCATCATCAATTGTTTATTGTATAATCCATAAATATTAATTTTGTTTTACAAATATTTATTGGTTGTAGTTAACCAGATTTAATGTTTAATATTTTATAATTGCATTCATTTTATATTTATAATTAACTCAATCTATTTTAAAATTTAAAAAAAAAAACAGGTATGTTAATCGTAAAGGAATTGCATTGCCAACTAGCTCTGAGGAGACAAAGCGAGCAAAACGTGAAGACCTCAGTAATAAACAAATTTTGATACCTGAACTATGTACAGTTCATGCCTTTCCGGGTGCTTTGTGGCGGGCCGCAGTTTGTTTACCATGTACACTATATCGTGTCAATGGTCTTTTGGTTGCTGACCAAATTAGAGCTGAGGTAGCAAAGGACATAGGCCTGGGCACTAAACAATTAGCAGAAAGTAAGCAAGATTCAATATATTCTCGCATGTTTCTTTATATTATTACTATAAATGTGAATTTAATTTCTGAACTTTATTATCAGGTTCAGAGTGGCCAAAATTAGATTTTGGCTGGAGTCTAGCTGAAGTATATAGCAAATCAAAAAACAAAATTAACAATCCGATTGTGGAATCAGTGAAAGTAGATCCTATAGAAATAGTGGATGCATTAAACTCAAAGTCAATAGAACTGCTTAATGAAAAATCTGAAGAAGTTGCACTGATCAATGATAATCCTGATGAGGTAGTTAAATTTTGCTATTTAAAATTATTTACATCTTGTTTTTCTTTTTAGTATTAAGGAAATTACATTGGTCATTTTATATTTGTTTTTATTTTGTGGTTTTTATTTCTTATTTATAAAAAATTATTAAAGCTCATCATTTATTATTCTTACTCTTTGTTGCAAGAAATTCCAAGGTCAAGGTCTTTTAAAAATTTGTTATTTTATTGTTTTTTGAACATTTTTTATTTGTTAATTGCAGAATCAACTAGAAATTGGCCTATGGTCTAATGATATGGCACCACTGGATAATGAGACAAATTATAATGCAGTCGAAGGTGTAAGATTTAGTTCACCTACACAGTGGAATTCAAATAGCAATCGTGATCCTTCAGAAATATATAGTGATAGTGATTGTGATGGTTCCTTTGACAATTATTCTGATGATGATGATGATGAATGTGATGGATCTGCAGCTGATACAGGTGATTCAAAGAAAAAAGTTTTGTAATTGAACAACTTAAAATGCCTACTTGATTACTAAATGTTTACTATCTTATTGGCAATCAAAATTGTTAAAAATTGCTTTAGGTCGACTACACATTGAATTTCAAAGTGACAATCTTGCTGAGGCGATTGATAATGATTCTCACAATCGAAATCTTCCATTATTTATGTCCCAGAACAATGATAATGTGGAATTAGATTGGAAAATTTCTGATATTGATCCTGTTTTAAAAACAGAGTTTGTACAGCAATATAATGTGAGTATTTTATTAATTTTATCATACATAATTATTTGATTACACAGTGTATACAATTTTAATCTCTCGCACCATGATTACTGCAAACAGGTAAGGGCAGTATACCGTTTGCAATTTATGAAAAAGAAATTTTCTTCACTTTCAACTCAAGCAAATTTTTATATTTTTTTATTTCTTACACATATTTTATGCGGGGTTTATTTCAATCATCTTTAAATAAAAGCTCAAATCATTGTTACCTTATACTTGCAAGGAAAAGCTACTTTAAAGATTTTTCATTGCAAGTATAAATCAATGATGATATGAAATTTTATAACTTAATTATTCAGTTCTGATTCTTGATTAACTTGGAATGTTAGTTCAAATAATGAATAACAATAGAATTACAGCAATATAAAAGAATGAATTTAAATGTACACAGAGCAAAATATCATCATAGCGCGAAAATATATACATATATTTTTTTTATAAAATATAGTGTATTTATTATGTTTAACTCTCGCTAATAACTATATTAACATCCAAAAATAATTAGTAAATACTGTGACATAATTAAAATTTATTTTTAAATATGGCATGACATGTGCAATCACAGCAGTACATTCTTTCTTTCATATATTATTATCAATGCTTTGGAAATAGTAACATAAAATTCATTATCACTGTGACTTTATAATTGCAACGGAAGGCTATAATTACGATCTTTCATTGCAATTATAATGTGGTAATGTAATACATGATCTGCATTGCTATGATTAATAGTTCTTTTTTATAACGATTTAAGTAGCACTGGGCAAACACAAAATTCAAGTTTTATTTATTTAAATAATTAGAGCTTATGTGAAACTCCATTAAAATTAATTTTATTTTTGGCATTAAAAAACCATTTGAGAGCTTTCAAGAGAGTGTTGGGAATTTTACAGTTCTTTTCTTGTGAAATTTAGTGGATATGTGAAAATATGTTAAAATGACTGCTTTGTATATGCAAAGTTAGGCTGTTTTTAAGACCCAATTTTGCATTTATGAGGCCGTTATTTTAATAGTCTTCTTCATAAGGGAATATGTAATAATTTGATGTGGCAAGTTATGACTTCAACATGAATAGTTACAAAGTTGGAGTTTGAAGCATAATAATTATGAAATGAAAGTGCGTGTAACAATAATTTTAATGTGAATAGACATGTATATGAATGTCTGTATATATATGTACATACATAATAAATAATTATGTGTATAAAACAAACTTGACAAATTTACCAACAAAACTGTTCCTAATTGCTTAATAATCTACAAATTTATACTATTTCAATATTATTTTGAAAAAGCAGAAAAAACTTACTTTATTATTGTGTTTGTACCGTTGAATAATTTGTTAAGGTAATTTGTATATAATGGATATATTTCATTACCATTCACAAGGTTTTTGTTTTGTATATATAGACTGTCTTGTCTTCTTTAGCCTTAGTTGATCAAATTATATTTGTGTTTTTTTAATTAAAGTTTTCTAATTCTTCTCATGAAAGTTCTTAATTAAACAATGGCATTTTTATTAACAAAAAAATAGTAGCAAATGATTAAAAATCAAACGTTTCATAAATGAAATTGAAAATGTTTAAAATGAAATCTCTTTCCGGAGCCCTTTTGTATTGCTATATTGTATCTTCATAGTTTGATATATTTAATTAACTTCAATAAATCTATTCAACTATGTTTTTACAGGACAGAATTAAAAAAATAAGAGAAAATATTATCAACAATGGCTCTTTGATTAGAAGTGAAGTCGAAGTTCCAACAAGAAAAATGTTGTTAAAGAACCAAGTACCAAAGTTTAGTGAATCAAATTCGCATTTTATGCATGAACTGATTTATTGTCAATCTTCTACAAATCTGGGAAATCAAATCTCTATTGAAGAATTAATTGAATTGAATGAGATTTATGTGAAAGAACATGGTGAGGATTCTAAGAGGCTCATAAATAATGCAGATCATTATGAAGGGATTGATATGGATAAAGTGTTCTCAAATTTGGATAAGAATAAAAACAAAAAAGTAATCAAACCCCATGAAACTGATTTTAAATTCAGTTTTGATTATCAACCGGATCTTGAAAAACACCCAGGACCCAGCCCAAGTTTAATTTTGCAAGCATTAACAATGTCAAATGCTAATGATGGTATTAATTTAGAAAGATTAGAGACCATAGGTGATTCCTTTCTAAAGTATGCTATAACAACTTACTTATATTGCACATATGACAACATACACGAAGGAAAACTTAGCCATTTACGATCTCTACAGGTAAAAATTAATTTCTATAAGATAATGCAATTTATTCAAAGGTAAACCAATAATATAAAAGGTTTTCATATAAACATCTACAGCCCTTGAAATATATTAGCTTGAATGCATATTTTTAGCTTGATTATGTACAATTTCAGTTTGTTTGCAGCAAAAATATTGTCCAAACACTTTTTTTTATTTTAAAAAATCAGTTGAATCTTAATTAAGCTTAAACCAAGTAAGGTTTTATTTACATATCTTGCAATTTTATTATTATGGTATCTACAAAAGAAAACATTTGGTATTTGTGTTAAAACATGAGTATTTAAAAGTGTATCTGACATAGTGTCTGGGCAAGTTTGAAAAAGGGCTTATGGTTATTACATAGTACTTAAGTGATGCTTCTTACAACTTGTTTCTATTTTTCTATTTGGACTGAAATAAATTGCAAACTGTACTTTTAGTGTCGAGATTTCTAGCACATGACATATCAAATAAAAAATAGAATAAAATTATTTTGCATTTATTTTCTAATTATTAAGAAAACATTTGATTTCCAGATTGATTTAATTTTAATTTTCAATTTGGAAATTAGATGTATTTAATTTTATAAAATTTTCTTGTAATATTGCAGGTTAGCAACTTACACTTGTACAGATTAGGATATAAAAAAAATTTAGGAGAAAGTATGATAGCCACAAAGTTCGAACCACATGATAACTGGTTGCCTCCATGCTTTCATGTACCAAAGGATTTGGAAGATGTTTTAACGGAAGCAAACGTATGGAATATATTTAATGTTTTATTATACATATGTCTTACAGATATAAACTATATTAATGCTTTAATTGAATTTTAAAAAATACAGTTTTTTCACTTTCTTTGTCATTTTTACAAAATTTTGTCTTTGTATGATAATTGTTACACAATTTTTTTTCATAATTTGATAGTATCTAAAAACCTATGTTTTAATTTGTGCTTTACACAGTATTAATTCATCTTGTAAAAAAAATTATTTAAAAATTGACAGCCCTATTTAGCATGAAATGAACATAAACAAATCTTGTTCGTATATGTAATATTATAATACTAACTATTCTTGTAACTATTTTAAAAATTATTGTAACTATTGCAAACAGATTAAATTTAAATATTTTTGACAGATTCCTGCATCATTATGGGATATGGTAAATGTACCTTTAAGTCTTTCTTTGCCTAAAGATGAATTGGTGAAACAGGTTCGAAGGCGCGCTATAGAATTAGGATTGCTAGTGGAAAGTACTGATGAAATGAATGAAGGTTCCGAGTTAAAACGTGTTTTAACAGAATCAGATTGTGGGCCTAGTGGTATGATTCCCTACAATCTGATAACTCAACATAGTATACCTGGTAAATATCTTGATTTTAGTAAATAATATATGCATAAGATTCAATGATAACAAATAACAGTATATTTGAAATTTCGAATAAAACCATATTTATTTATTTATTTTCACTGTAATGAAAATATATACTGCTGGAAATTGAATAGGTTCTAGATAACAAGTGTATAAGTTTGAGTTTTATACATTTATACATACATGAATGGGATGTAATTAATGTTTTTATTTTCATTAAATAATTTCAGATAAATCAATAGCAGATTGTGTTGAGGCACTTATTGGTGCATATCTCATTGAATGTGGGCCACGTGGTGCACTGTTGTTTATGTCTTGGCTTGGTATTAAAGTTCTTCCTTTATATGAAAAACCTTGCACGGAACAAGAAGCGAAACAAGTTATTAATGAGAATATTGACAGGAATGCCGGATATTTAAAACCAGTTTGCAGAAATGGGCAATGGATACAGGTTTCAAAGAAAACAATATTTACAATAACGTTAAGCTTGTTATAAATACGTACAAAAATTCTAATTGGCGTAAATGATTGACTTAATAGTTTTGAGATTTTACCATTGAATTTGATCTATTATGAATAAATATTTTGCATATAATTTAGTTTTATATTAATTTTGAGCATATTTATCATTGCTGCAAATTTTTAATGATGATATTGAAAATGTTTTGATATTTTTGGATACAAAGATCTGTATTTGTTACAGATATAACAAATATCTGTTATAAATGTTTTTGATATGAGAAAGCAAACTTTAAATTGTTTGTTTGATTTGATTTTATTTGATTGTATTTATTATTGTTTCAGCCGTTTTATGGTAACATTGTAATACCACCTTCACCTTTAGTTAAAAAAATAAAATATCCTGAGCAATGCCTTGAAAATCTTCTTATTGGCTATGATGTTTTGGAGGAACATCTGGGCTATAAGTTCAAAGATAGATCTTACTTGCTACAGGCG
Organism: Ctenocephalides felis; assembly: GCF_003426905.1. Taxonomy (NCBI): domain Eukaryota; kingdom Metazoa; phylum Arthropoda; class Insecta; order Siphonaptera; family Pulicidae; genus Ctenocephalides; species Ctenocephalides felis. Next base: position 56,153,034 of record NW_020538040.1, on the reverse strand, counting down.
ATGACCCATGCTTCGTATTCGCCTAATAGGCTTACTGATTGTTATCAACGTTTAGAATTTCTTGGTGATGCAGTTTTAGGTAACTAAGTAATATAGAAATATCATGAGGTCATTTGTTAGTTCATTAATGCTTTTGTTTGTTTTTTTGTGATTGATTTGCATTCAATATAAATTTTGCCCTAATATTCTGTGTAATAATGGATATAAGTAGATTATATTGGATTATTGTATTGTATTTTAGTATTATTACTGCTTAAGTTTGGCAATTAAAATATTGTTTAATGACTTAAAATTTTTAAATACCAATAGACATGTATATTATAAATAATTATACAGTAGAACCTCGATTATCCGGACTACTAACCGCGACCAATGTATATTTATGAACAGACCTACAATTCGAATTTTTACACGATTCATGCTGCAGTTTAGTATATGTATGTAATATAATCTAAGAAAATATATATGTACATACATAAGTAATTAATTAAAGAGTTAATTTCTTATTAAACATTGATTTTCATTGATATCTATGTATGTATTTGTTATTTTTGATAAATACACATCAATATTCATACTTTGGATTATCTGGATTTTCGATTATCAGGATGCCTATCGACAACAATTAGTCTGGTTAATCGAGGTTCTACTGTAATTAGTTATCTGTTATTGAACTTGATATATTCAATATTATTTTGCTATTACTTGCCACACTAACTGAACATATATAACTGTTTTCTGTCTTGAAAAATCTTTTTTATTATATATTAAGACATTGATCAATAGTTAGCATTTATAAATGTTTCAAAATTGCATGAAAGTTTTAATTTTTAAGTAATTCCATATTTATATTTTCCACAGATTATTTAATAACACGGCACTTATATGATGCTCCCCAAAAACACTCACCTGGGGCTTTAACTGATCTGCGCAGTGCTCTAGTCAACAATATTATATTTGCTTCTCTTGCGGTTCGGCATGGTTTTCATCGCTATTTTCTACATCGTTCACCAGGTTTACATGAGGTAATTGCTAGATTTGTTGCTGTACAAGAAGCCAGCGGTCATGCAATTACAGAAGAGGTACAAGAACAAATAACAATTAATGTGCCCATGTTATTTCTATTTTTTTGTTGTTAATGTTATTGGTTTCACTGTAGTATTATTTAATGGAAGAAGATGAATGCGAAGCAGTTGAAGATGTTGAAATACCAAAAGCACTTGGTGACTTATTTGAAAGTGTAGCCGGGGCCATATTTCTTGACTCCGGCATGAGTTTAGATGCTGTGTGGCGTGTTTACTATACTATGATGCAGAACGAACTAACACAATTTGGGAACAGTGTACCTAAAAGCCCTATTAGAGAATTGCTGGAGATGGAACCTGAAACTGCTAAGTTTGGGTTAGCAAACTTATGAATACAAATTTCATATAATATATTTAGATTTATTTACATGGTAATTGTTATAATTTGTCTTTTTTTGCTGTAGGAAACCAGAAAAATTAGCAGATGGTCGACGGGTAAGGGTTACTGTGGAAGTATTTGGTAAAGGAACATTCAAAGGAATAGGTAGAAATTATAGGATTGCAAAATGTACCGCTGCAAAATGTGCATTAAAAAAGCTAAAAGCACGAAATAAACAGACATGACTGTCAAAGAAATAAAAGGGAGACCTATACATTTTACCATGTGAATTTAAGACTGCCATGGTAAATTGTGTATTAATGCCAATTATTTAATTGTAAGTATATTGAAAGAAAAATAGCGAAATTTGGTTTAATATAAAACGGCTTGAGCGTTTGTTATAGTATAACTACTATATAAGTAAAGTATAAATTTTCAATGGCCAAAAAATTAAAATAATGTTTTGGAATACTATGAATTAACAAATGTAGAAAATGTTGCAAATATTATCAACTTGGATTCTTATATCAAAATTTTGGCAATATAATAATTTGATTCAATCCGATTGATCCATTATTTGGTTTTATATGAAGTTGTAGATATTGCTTATGAATAATACTATAGTGAGATATTTTACAAACATGTTACTTGTTAAAAATTGCAATTTTAAAGTTGGGTATATTTGAAATGTAATCTATATATACATATATATATATATATATTATATATATATATATATATATATATATAACAAAGTCTAATAATCGGGCATAACATCAATAAAAAACATGAATTTCTTTCAAAAATTTATTTTAAATCCATACGTTTCGGCTATAATCCTAGCCTTCATTCAGTGGAAACTAAAATTAAAATTAAAAACTAAAACAATTGAATTGGAGTGAAAAGAAAAAATAAAATAGTAATTAGTACTTACAATTAGTTGATCTTAGTGTTAAATTCGAAAATTTTAATAATCCATGGTATTAGGATATGGTAATGCACTACACTATGTATTATAAACATTAACTTGAAATTACACAATATTTTCACAAAATACTGATTTGAAAAAATCACAAATGGATAGTGTGTTATTCGTAGACTGGTTGAAGATGTAATGGAGAAAGACATTTTTTTAAAAAATATTTTTACCAAGATTCTGCACATGTGTGGAACGAATTGTAAAACCTTGTGTGAACGCTTTTATTGTTTTGTAAGAAATTTGGAAATGTTATCTAAATAGAAGAGATTTGTGTCGCACAGCGTGTTGAGTTCATTCCGTTTATTTATTGTCTTATTGTTATAAATAGTTAAAAAAGATCCCTCTATAATTCTTCGTTTAAATAAATTTTGTTCAAATTGTAGTACAGTCGGATTAGAAAAGTCCATATTGTGTTTTACTACTGTACTACAATTTGAACAAAATTTATTTAAACGAAGAATTATAGAGGGATCTTTTTTAACTATTTATAACAATAAGACAATAAATAAACGGAATGAACTCAACACGCTGTGCGACACAAATCTCTTCTATTTAGATAACATTTCCAAATTTCTTACAAAACAATAAAAGCGTTCGCACAAAGGTTTTACAATTCGTTCCACACATGTGCAGAATCTTGGTAAAAATATTTTTTAAAAAAATGTCTTTCTCCATTACATCTTCAACCAGTCTACGAATAACACACTATCCATTTGTGATTTTTTCAAATCAGTATTTTGTGAAAATATTGTGTAATTTCAAGTTAATGTTTATAATACATAGTGTAGTGCATTACCATATCCTAATACCATGGATTATTAAAATTTTCGAATTTAACACTAAGATCAACTAATTGTAAGTACTAATTACTATTTTATTTTTTCTTTTCACTCCAATTCAATTGTTTTAGTTTTTAATTTTAATTTTAGTTTCCACTGAATGAAGGCTAGGATTATAGCCGAAACGTATGGATTTAAAATAAATTTTTGAAAGAAATTCATGTTTTTTATTGATGTTATGCCCGATTATTAGACTTTGTTAATACATATGTCAACATCAAATTCAGAATCATACAATATATATATATATATATATATATATATATATATATATATATATGTATGTATGTATTACAAATTTTTATAATAAATGATGTTTAATTATTAAGACTGAAAAAATCATTAATATAGTAAATGTGTATTAGATGTATGGATGTATGTTTTTACATGGCTGCATTTTTATATATATATGAAAAAAAGTTTCGATATTCCATTATATGAACAGTGATATATGTATATTTTAATTTGAATAAAATTACAATAATTGTTTTTACATTTCTTTGAAAATACAATATATATATTTTTGAATATGATTTAATTATATACATAAATGTGTTTAATAATATAATTTAACCAAATATTGTGAAACAAATGAAAAAAAAAGGTAGATCGTAATTCTTAAATTTGTCAATATTGTTAACTGTTAATTAAAATTACTGCCTTGGGAACTTCATGATGGATATTTGTGAACATTTTATTTTTCTAACAGCATTTAGCAGTTATTTAACTTGCAAATTATTTTGGTTTTGCTCTCAGAATCTAAATTTTACTGGTTGTTCTCCTTTTGATCATGTTTTATAATGATCTCTTTGAATACCAGTAAACAACAGATTTTCTATTTTGATTTTTAGAATATTTTGCGATCAAATAGATGTAGACTTTGTAGTTGTAAAACTGAATAGATTACACTTAATACAGATTAAATGATTTATATGTTAGACCCGTCGTACTTTGAATTTAAAATGGTTTGCAATGTAGGTTTTTGGGCGAAATTCTTACATGCTGTATCAATTATATAGTTTAGTTATGGGTCCGTTTGAATTGGAATCAAATGTTCTGAATTATTGCATTAACTTGATTCGAATAAGATTTTACAATTAGCCAACCCTTATCTTTAAACTATAAAACAAGAACTTATTGTTAAATTTGCATTTATTATTTTTGATCGAATAGCTAATATGCTAATATCCATAAGTTATTCAGCTGAATGTCAAATACTTATGAAATGTATATTTTGTAATGGGGAGGTAATTGGTTAAATTATATATATATATATATATATATATATATATATTATATTTGTCATTTCATTTCTATAATTATTTATTCAGATATACATAACACAAATGTGTAATCATTTTCTATATTAGAGAAGTTATAATTTATCTTGGCATCTGAATTATTTTTATAATTAAAATTTAGAAGAAAAATGTTATGCTGCAAGAAGACTATTTTTTACATAGGAAGTATATTTTTTCTCTTATTGTATATACCACCCAAAATGCTTTATGCTGAATTCTACATGTTTGAGAATGAATTCTCTGTAAGTAAATATAATCAGCAGTCACGGAAATATAATATGATCCTCAAAGTAAACTTTTTTCAACCACTTTGCAGCATATTACAAATTAGATAGTAACGCGGCAAAGAGCTATCAATTTTGGCGCGTTAAAATCCGCTTGCAATATCAAGCTTTTTTATCTATGATTCGGTTTTTGGGTTTGCTGGATGAATATATAAATAATAATACTATTAATTGTGCAAGTATATTTATTATTTATAAATCAAATTCCTTGAAATCATTACCAAATTGCCAACTATGATTGTCGTGGGCCTTGTTCACCCGTTAGCTACCGGTATGTTTCAGTTCGTGTTTCGGATGCAGCCAACTTCATGTTGTCGTTCTTACAGTTTAATATCAGTAATGAAAGAGTTGTAGATTGAATAGTTAAGAAGTGTTTTACATATTACATAAAGATTTTATTGTTAGTTAAATTGTTCGTGTGTTTACAGGTCCAGCGGTTATAGACTCTCAATAAAAATAAATTTAAAAAATCTCATTTGGTGGTCAAAAATGTTTATTGGACATATGTACATTAAATTATCAGATATTTTATAGGGATTTTAATAATGTGTACACATTTTGTGTAATTTTTTTTTGGGTTCCGTACCAAGATTTTTAATTACAGTACGGAAAGTTCCAGTTTCTATAAATAAATAAATTTTAATTTATTTTTGATTATTTTATAAAGAATGGTGACGTTCAAAACAATTTCCAAAATGCATAGCTGGTTGATTTTGACATGTTTTACAATAAAATGTTGTTCGCCGCCCTCCTCCTACTTAGTGCTTTTTTGTCAGTACAGACAATTTGTTCTTTCTCTCGCATTTAGAATATATTATACTTATATGATTAGTCAGTATATTAGTCTTATTATACCACTTATATGATTAGTCAGTATATTTGTTCATTTTTTTGCTGCCATAATGTTTTTTTCTATTATATAATTCATTTGTAAAATATAAAGTTAAATAATCTATGGATGTCTTATATTGCTTGGTATTTGTAGTCGGGGTGTTTGTTGATGTATGTCAAATTCGGTTATTGAAGGAGAATCAGCACATTCGCTAATGTCTTTCTACACTTCATTTAATTTTTTGAACTCCTTCTTTTTGTTGGTTGGATAATATCATCATCACATTCATCACTATCTTCGGTACGAATAGATATTTCGTAAAATTTGTCTGTATGAATGTCTATTTGAAACTCATCTTCACTACTGCTTAATTCACAAAATTTACCAGTCGTTTTGCCATATTTAAAAGCGCTCGGTCGTTTTAAATATTAAAAAAAAATACTATATAGCAAAGAAAAAAGCTAAAAATACTACTAAATTAACTTAAAATTATTTTAAAAACACAACACTGATTATCACTGCTATATGTAATTTATTCAACTTTTTGATGCAAACTAAGTCATGGTAACATTGTTATAAGTGTAAAAATTTTCGTGTACGTCTTAGACCGCAATCTTGAATCGATTTTAAAAATTACAAACTATTTGAAAAATAAACATTTATCAAAGTTTGAAATTACTCTACACAATCGATTCCAATAAGAATATATTCTGAGAATGTATACGTATCGTGTTTCGTAGCTTCTACTGATTATAGTTGACATCCACACTTAAATAAAACAAATTTTGTAGGCAGCTACTGATTACTCAAATAAAATACATTTTTAACACACTAAATGTGTTAACCCAGCGGTTTCAACATGTGGGGTGCGCTCCCTCAGGGGGCGCCAGGGTGTTCTAAGGGGGACGCGTACATCTATTTCCAGAATACTATTTTTAAAAATAACCCAAACTTTATGAAATGAATTTAAAAAATAAACAAAAAATAATTTGTCTTTATGAATATTGTTACATAATATTGCATATTAATTTGTAGTCTGATAATATCAGTTGAGTATTTATAAAATTGAATCGTTGCAAAAATTAAGTGGGGCGCAACATTTTTTTTTATCAGAGCAGGGGGGCGCGTTGCAAAAAAGGTTGGAAGCCACTGTGTTAACCCATTCGAGACCGGTTGCACAGCGTGTGTGCAATAATAATAATGAGCAATTGTCAGTTATTCTGAGTAAAATAGTCATCGAGATAAGATTATTTTTAAATTAACTCTTTGGGGACGGCTGTCCACCTGAGTGGACAAACATACTCTGTGAGGCACAGGCTATTTTATAAACAATGACTCAGTTTGCATCGAAACGTTGAATAAATTACATATAGCAGTGATAAATAGTGTTGTATTTTGAAAATAGATTTAAGTTATTTTAGTAGTATTTTTAGACTTTTTTTTGCTATATAGTCTTTTTTAATATTTAAAACGACCGAGCGCTTTTAAATATGGCAAAACGACCAGTAAATTTTGTGAATTAAGCAGTAGGAAGATGAGTTTCAAATAGACATTCAAATAGACAAATTTTACGAAATTACTATTCGCACCGAAGATAGTGATGAATGTGATGATGATATTATCCAACCAACAAAAAGAAGAACGAGTTCGACAAATTAAATGAAGAGCGGAAAGGCATTAGCGAATGTGCCGATTCTGCTTCAATAATTGAATTTGACATACATCAACAGACACCCCGACTACAGATACCAAGCAATATAAGACATCCAATAGATTATTTTACTTTATATTTTACAAATGAATTATTAGACAATATAATAATAAAAAAAAACAAACCATTATGGCAGCACAAAAATGAACAAATATACTGACTAATCAGTGGCATATTCTAAATGCGAGAGAAAGAAAAATTGTATTGCCTGTTCTGACACAAAAGCATCAGAAGGAAGGCGGCGAACAACATTTTATTGTAAAACATGTCAAAATCAACCAGCATGCATTTTGAAAATTGTTTTGAACGTCACCATTCTTTATAAAATGATCAAAAATAAATTAATATTAAAAATGTATGTCCTTCAATGACCACAAATTTTATCAAACAAATTGCATAACATACACAATGAAAAAGTCACAGCCGGTAAAGAAGATTGTTTTGAAATCGGTGCCGTCCCGAAAGTGTTAAGATCAGTGTGCTGTTTCCTAAAATGTGTTTACGAATTCTATTTTTTTTCATTACTGAGTTACATACTTTATTACCTTTAGACATTTTTCTAAAAATTTATTTCTTGTTCCCATTCGAGACCGGTTGCACAGCGTATGTGTGCAATAATAATAATGAGCAATTGTCAGTTATTCTAAGTAAAATAGTCATTGAGATAAGATTATTTTTAAATTAACTCTTTGGGGACGGCTGTCCACCTGAGTGGACAAACATACTCTGTGAGGCACAGGCTATTTTATAAACAATGACTCAGTTTGCATCGAAACGTTGAATAAATTACATATAGCAGTGATAAATAGTGTTGTATTTTGAAAATAGATTTAAGTTATTTTAGTAGTATTTTTAGTCTTTTTTTTGCTATATAGTCTTTTTTAATATTTAAAACGACCAAGCGCTTTTAAATATGGCAAAACGACCAGTAAATTTTGTGAATTAAGCAGTAGGAAGATGAGTTTCAAATAGACATTCATATAGACAAATTTTACGAAATTACTATTCGCACCGAAGATAGTGATGAATGTGATGATGATATTATCCTACCAACAAAAAGAAGAACGAGTTCGACAAATTAAATGAAGAGCGGAAAGGCATTAGCGAATGTGCCGATTCTGCTTCAATAATTGAATTTGACATACATCAACAAACACCCCGACTACAGATACCAAGCAATATCAGACATCCAATAGATTATTTTACTTTATATTTTACAAATGAATTATTAGACAATATAATAGAAAAAAAAAAAAAAACCATTATGGCAGCACAAAAATGAACAAATATACTGACTAATCAGTGGCATATTCTAAATGCGAGAGAAAGAAAAATTGTATTGCCTGTTCTGACAGAAAAGCACCAGGAGGAAGGCGGCGAACAACATTTTATTGTAAAACATGTCAAAATCAACCAGCATGCATTTTGAAAATTGTTTTGAAACGTCACATTCTTTATAAAATGATCAAAAATAAATTAATATTAAAAATGTATGTCCTTCAATGACCACAAATTTTTATCAAACAAATTGCATAACATACACAATGAAATCAAGTTCACAGCCGGTAAAGAAGATTGTTTTGAAATCGGTGCCGTCCCGAAAGTGTTAAGATCAGTGTGCTGTTTCCTAAAAATGTGTTTACGAATTCTATTTTTTTTCATTACTGAGTTACATTACTTTATTACCTTTAGACATTTTTCTAAAAATTTATTTCTTGTTTATATTATTTTCTTCATATATTGATCATTTTTTGAAAGCAAAAATTTTCTTTTTGAAATATGTAAACAGTTAAACCTAAATAGATGAAACACAATTTTAATTGCTTAAGTTGATTATGAATACGTACTGGAAAGTTCATTGTTAGTTGCAACTTGCCTTAAGGCATAAAGCTACTTACAACTAGTTTATGCTCTTATAATAAGAAAAAAATGATCAATATTATTTCCAATTGATGTCTTTCAAACATACTTATAACGCTTCCATGGACAATTAAATATAAATTATAAATATAATTAAACACAAGATATAAATATGGACAAGATAAAAATATAAGAGTCTTATATTTTTATCTTGTCCATATTTATATATTGTCTTAAATTATATTTATAATTTATATTTAATTGTCCATGGAAGCTATTCGTAGAGTTTTGCAGTAGTGTAGTAATAAAAGCATATAATCCGGGCTTAAGAAACATTGATTTATCGCCATTAAAGATCGTTATAGACAAATGATTATTTAAAATTATATTATTTGCTCATTTAATTTGCAGTAGTTTAGTTTTTTTAGGTGTAAAAAAACAAAAAAATAAATGTAGTATGTTCTTATTTTGCTGGCCAATATTACTTGTTGATTGTGTATTTTGACACTGATTACATATTCCTGCAACTACAATTCATGTAACACATTAATAAATCAATTCTATTGAATTTTGACACGGATTGGTAACTATAAGAACGCTATTAGTTACTATTATAATTAATATTTTAAACATTAACATCTAGATATTATATTTATAATAGAAATTAATAATAATAATCGATATTTATATGAATTGTTTATTAAAAAACACAGGTCCACAAAATAGTTCTCTGTATTGAATCTAAAGTCGAAATTGGGGATCAAATGGAAAAAAATTAATTAATAAAAAAACGATAAAATCTCCGATCTAATATTTCTTCTCCATTATAATTAAAATCTTGTAATTTGTGTCGTTTTCTGGCACTTTCCACCGTAAATGACTATTGAGTATTCACTATGATCTATTAAGTTTTTTTCGTAGAATACAGCACCAATTTGCAAAAATAGGTTCAAATATTTAAATGCTACCATGTTTGCAGATTATTTATGAACAATAGGGAGTAAATATGTTTGCAAATTACTGATGAATTATACAAAAAATGAAATATTCAAGTGAGTACCCAAGAGTCATTTAGGGTCAAAAGAGCCAGAAAACAACAGAAATTACGAGATTTTAATTATTATGCAGGGGAAATACTAGATCGAAAATTTTATCGTTAAAAAAATTTTGTTTTCAATTTTTTGCAATTTTGACCCCCAATTTCGAGTTTAGATTCCGTGTTCAGCGGTAAAAATTACATTGGAAAACATGCCATACATCCAGTGGCGTCGGAATGAAATAGCCTGACATGTCTAAAAAAAAACGAACCCACTGTCTGTCTATCAAAAAAAAAACGAGCCCACCCATCAAAAATTTGCTTCCAACGCCACTGCATACATCCAATTGTAGACAGCTTTTTTTGTGGACCTATGTAATCGATGTTCTTATACTAGGGCAAATAAATAGATATTGAAACCTATTTTAAAAATTGGAAAAGAAACATCCTAGCCTAGTTTTTTTTTTCAAGGGGGCACCCCAGCGGTCGAGCACTCTTATTTTTTATGTGTAGACTCTAGAGTGTAGGCACTCTTATTTTTTATGTGTATGCTAGATATCTAATAGTGTTGACGTATATATTTTGCAGCATTGGCGATTTTTACTTGAGAATATATATTTGAGATTTATAACCTCAAGTTGTAATTTGATATCATACTGATTGATATCGAACTGCTCGAGATCAAAGCCGCGACTAGCCTACGTTTCTAACCATTATATCACGATGGGCTTGAAGAAAAAGGTAAATAACACAAATTTTACATATTAAGTAGTTTTATTTTAAAATAAATATTTATATTTTAATATATTTAAAAGCGTTATTAAGTATTTATAACTTCATTACACATTTGTAGTTAGATCTCCATGCGTAAATGTAACGTCTTGTATAGATATTTCTTACTGTCGAGTGTATGCAAATGATATTATGTATTTTATTTTACATTTTCATGATTTTAGTTTTGAGAAGTATTTTTTCTTTTCATAGAAGCATAAAAAAATTCATCAAGTTTTTTTTGTATTGTTTAATGATAACAATGGCACAAAAGTCTATTATAAGTGATTCTTATGATTCTTGGATTTCTTATCCTCTCTTTATGATTATCTTTTATATAAACGTAATTGTATATGAGTGTTGAGCTTCTGGTGTATTTTTGTACACTAATATATCATAACCATAATATGTTGCACAAATGAAAGAAGTTTCCTGCCTTTATACAAATACATAGTATGTAACTGTGTCCGCTACGAGCTTTGAATTAGTAAAATTTCCATTCGACATGCATCTTGTCGAATATTCGAAGCATATGTCGTTTATTCGTCAACGCTGTTTATTTTTTCATTGACAAAATGCATTTTTGCTTAAATTCTTCATCAAGGTCGTTGAACGATCGAGACATAGTTGGTTATGAGACAACTTGGTTATAAAATGACTACAATTTATAAATATTGGAATTTTTATTTCGGCTTACAAATGTTTAAGTTGTTCACCTACAAAGGTGAAAGGTGATGGCATGTTAATATACATTAATTTATAATTCCATAAAATATTGCTCTAGACTCTACTTTGAATTTACACGCACACACAAATATAGCAAATAAATCATGTTAGCTGTATTGAATAGAAATACTGAAGCGCGTAAGCGCCGCGTCGCAGTCTAACGGATAAACATTGGTACGGAGCCCATAGAAATGTGAACAAATTTTTTTCTTATTATTAATATATTTATGAAATATATGATAATTTGATGTGCATATGTCTAATTATCATTTTTGACCGCTTAATGATATTATTTTACTTGTTTTATATTCAAAACCGCTATTCGTGTCTTTCCAAAAATTTTACCAGTTCTTCAGTTTGTTAATACAAATGAAATATTTTTTGAATCATTCAAATCAGACGCTCCATTATCTTAAAAACCATTTTTGGCACTTTTCGTCCCGCATCTTCGAAACGGACGGACCTGCCATTGCCGAAAACTACTCAGCTTGTCTCCTCACCAATGCAAATCGAATGTTTTTTGAATCATTCAAATATGTTGATGAAATCGTCGACGCAATTTTGTATCCGCACACACACATACATCCATTTCTTCCAAGGTATGCCAAAATGTTAAGTAACCTCTGAAACGTAAGAAATATATATATTTTTTTATTTTTGATGTTTTTGCTAATGCTATAACTTACATTACAGGCAGTTAAAAAAATTCATAAAACAAATAAAGCCAATAACTAAAAAATCGGCCAGATAGACATCAGAGACTCACAAACATAAGTGTTTTATTTAAAAAACTTCATGTTTCATTTATATCAATTACAATCGTTATATTAAAATTATATTTAACATTTTACAATATACTAAACTAAAATTATTACTAATAGATTATCTTATTTAATTTTGGTCGTATAATTTGTTTTATTTATATCCTTGCAATTGATTTCTTCATTTTTCTTTTTTTCTTCTAAATCTGATCTTCTCGAATTCTAATAACCTTGCCTTTTCTTCTTACTTCTAATTTTTTATTCAAATTCAACTCAAGTTAATTCTGATCTTCTCTAATTCGAATCTTCTCTTGCTTTATATTTAATTAAATTAAATTAATTTAATTTAATTATATTTAATTTCAAATTAACTATTTTTAAATTTCACTTTTTATATCTACAATTCAATATCTATCTATTATTATGTTTGTATAGTAAATATAATCAAGGCACAATTATGATATTTGTAATTAAATAAAAATATTATAATTTATCAGTATAGATTTAAGTCAACAAATAATATGTTATATGTATGTTATAAAAATCGAAAATAAAAATTCTCATTTTATTGTATTGACGAAACGTAGAACTCATTACATTTTTGGGAAGGCAGGTCTAGCGGTTTCGGAGATCATATAAAAAAAAATAAAAAAAATGCCATTTGGCGGTCAAAAATGATCATTGGACATATGCATATCAAATTATCAGGTATTTTATAGAAATTTTAATAGGTAAGAGTACATAAATTTTGTTTATATTTCTTTGGGTACCGTACCAATGTTTATCCGTTAGATTGCGACGTGGCGCTTACGCGCTTCTATATTTCATCTCTAAAACAGCTTTACTTGAACTAAAACAACTTTTTTTGAAAAGAGTTTAAAATTTTCAAAAAAAAAGAAATCAAAATATAAAACAAATTCAAATTTTTCAAAAAAGTCTAATTTTTCAATAAATTTTAAAATTCTCAAAAATCTAATATTTTCAAAGGTTTCAATAAATTCTAAAGTTTTTTTTAAAAATTTTAATTTTTGGTTTGGGAAGTTCCAGCAATTTGCTTTAAGAAACGATGCCACGCACAAATAGTTTATTTATCTAAATCTTACAAATCATCACCGTAAGAATTCTTTACAATTAGCAGTAGCAAACTAATTAATGCTCCTTTTTTAAGTTTTACATGAAAACAGCGAGAGTAGTAATGTTCTTAGAAAAATAAACGTAATGCTTTGTAACAAGAAAGCATTGCGTTGTTCAGACAAATTTTGTTTAAAGTTGCTGCTAAGTTCATAAACAATTATTCATAAAAATTTCCAATTTTAACATTATTTACCAAAGCTTTTTGACGCATTTTTAAAACTTGTCAAAAGTTTGTGCTTTTTAAATTGTCTCTTCTTTCGCCTTATACTATAAGACTTCTGCAAATGTTCACGATGCTTTTAATATTATGTATTATAAATATAATAATAGTAAGTGAAATTTAATAGCTCACGTTTATCGATGACTTATTATTGACAGATACTATTGTTTAGGATTTTATCATGATCTTGCGTAGTTAATTAAATTTATTCATCGTTGTGTAATCGTGAACTATTGTTCATTTTTATTTATACCATTTGTACAATTATTTGATTAATGGAATTACGAAATGGCACATGTTCATCAAACGGTATGTTAGGTATTAACATTCAATTCACTTTCAATATGCCAACCAGAACTGGATGTGTGCATAGTATCTGCGTTTTCAGCAGGGCCGTATTTCGGGACACTTAGTATCCAATTTTATTATTATTATTAACTTTCTGTAGGGCAAGTTATAGTAATCGCAAAAAAATCGAAAACAAAAATTTTTATAAATCTTTACGTTTCAAAAGTTTCTGAACATTTTGGCATATCTTAGAAAAAATATATGTATGTGTGTGTGTGTGTGCGGATACAAATTTTCGTCGACGATTTCGAGAACACCGATCAACCGATTTGAATAATTCAAGAAACATTCGATTCGTATTGATAAGAAGACGATTAGTTTTTGGCGAAGGCGGTCTAGCCGTTCCGAAGATACGGAGAAAAAAGTGCCAAAAACGGTAACTCAGTTTTTAAGAGAACGGAGCGTCCGATTTTAATAATTCAAGAAACATTTCACTTGTATTGACAAGATGAGGAACTAATTAAATTTTTGGAGAGGCAGGTCTAGCGGTCATAGACTCTCAATAAAAATAAGTTAAACTAGCTGTAAGTGGAATTCTGTCTTAAGGCAATTAGGGCATCGTGCCTTAAGGCAAATTGCTTTAACTTCCCGTACCAAAAATTATTATTATTTTTTTAAAACGATTAACATTTTTGAAAAGAATTTACTTTGAAAAAATAAGATTTTTGAGAAACTATAAATTGGACAAAAAATTAGTTTTTTTTGAAAAAAAAAAATTTTTTTTTTAATTTTTTTTTTTTTTGAAAAAAAATTTTTTTTTCTTTATTTTGACATATTGTGGAAGATCTGAACTTTTTTTTTCAAAGCAATCGTACTGCTTTAACTACATAGGGACAAAATATAAAGCGCGTAAGCGCCGCGTCGCTGTCTAACGCATAAGCATTGGTACGGAACCGATAGGAATGTTAACAAAATGTATACTTATTGTTAAAATCTCTATAAAATGTCTGATAATTTGATGTGCATATGTCTAATGATCATTTTTGACCGCCAAATGGCTCATTTTTTTACTTTTTCCTCTATATCTCCGAAACCGCTGGACCTACCTTCATGAAAGTTGTATCGATTCTTCATCTTGTCAATACAAATAAAATGTTTTTTGAATTATTAAAATCGGACACTCCGTTCTCTTAAAAACTGAGTTACCGTTTTCGGAACTTTTTGCCCCGTATCTTCGGAACGGCTTGACCTGCCTTTGCGAAAAACTAATCAGCACGTCTCCTTATCAATACGGATCGAATGTTTTTTGAATTATTCAAATCGGTTGATCCGTGTTCCCGAAATCGTCGACGAAAATTTGTATCCGCACATACATACACACATACATACATACATACACACACACACACACACACACACACACACATACATCCATTTTTTCTAAGGTATGCCAAAATGTTCAGAAACCTCTGAAACGTAAAGATATATAAAAATTTTCATTTTCGATTTTTTTGCGATTACTATAACTTGCCCTACGGGAAGTTAAAAATGACATTTTTTGGTCAAAAATGTTTATTGCACATATGCACATCAAATTATCAGATATTTTATAGAGATTTTAATAATGTGTACACATTTCGTGTAAATTTTTTTGGGTTCTGTACCTAGATTTTTAATTACGGCCTTAAGGGACGATGCCATGCATCCCACTAGTTTTTATTGTTCTCGCTACAGCATTCAGTGACTTACACTATCTTTTCATGCTATTCTTTTCAATGTTTCTACTAATGTCTATAGATTCCATCTATGTATTCCATCATATTAATTTTTATTTAATTCTTGTTTTTACTCGAAAATTTTTTTCACTTTAGACATATTTTTAACGCGGGTTTTGAACCCTAAACTTTGTGGTTGTGGTTGCAGGACCGGAGGCTCAATTTGTGCGGAGTGCGGATTTCTATTAGAATAACAGACCTTTTATGGAACTAAATAACTTTATTCTGTAATGCATTGCCCTATTTGAACATTATTCTTTAATAAAACTTCTGGTTTTCATTAGCAAAAAACGGAATCAGGTACAATTGGACACCCTCATAATTATTGAATTGCAAAGATCGAAATAAAAAGTTGTAATCAAAAGATACAAGGCCAAGACTACATATGGTGGATATGGCATAACATCCCAACCAAGGTCCAATAATTTTTGCCGAGTGGCCAAAGATATGTGATATCAATAATGGAATTAATCACCACTTCGATTTGTCAATTCAGTTGTTTAATTTTTTTAGTTGTTCAATGTAGACATCAAAATTGATCGTTTGGTTAGGTTTTAAGAGTAAAAGTAGAAAATTTCTTTGTAATCAACTTCAACTGGACGACCAAATCGTTTTACATCTTTGTGTGAAGCATCAGAACGAAAGTTGGAAAACCAATTTTGGCACTACCCTTTTTTAAAGCTTTGTCACCATAAACAGTTCATGATATTTTATGAGCTTAAGATGCATTTTTAATTTTGGAGAAATAAATAAGCAAAATATAACAAATATTTTTGATTTGATTATCTATATTTTAACGGAAATCAAGCAGAATTACTCAATGGATCACTTTTTTCACTGATTTATATCTGAATTGCTTATTATCTAATAACAAAAGATATGTTTTGTTGTTACATTTGGTAACTGCACTAACACTGCGTCAGTAAACCTAAAAATTTAATCGAACCAATCTAAGAACGAAAGCTGAACTTACTCACCTAAAAGTAACCACTTATACATAGTTGTGTTTCCTTACCATTTATTTATTTATTTATTTTTTTATTAACTGAACTTATTTGTTTAAATCTGAATTTTCTAATTTTATATCTTCTCGACATTCTGAATCATTTGAGATCAAAATTAGAAGCATGTGTGTATGTAAGCCAAAATTTGACCTCTTCTTTAGATATTTTCTCAAATACGACTGCATCGATTTCACAATTTAATATAGAAAAGTTTAACAAATATGTTTTTATCAACTTTTTCCACGAATTAAATGCTATATATTTTACAATACGCTTTGACGTTGACTACACTTGAAAGACTTTGTTATATATTTGTTCGTAATTCCATTTGCTAAATTAGACGCTAAAATGTATCTTTTGAATGTATGTTTTTATTTTCGAGTATTCTTTTTATTATAAATAATTATATCAATAAATTTATCATCATGTTAGTTAGAAGAAAAAATATTATCGGTTTTCTGACAAATGTGCAGTTTTATTTAAGCAAATTGAACTAATAAAATTTACTTTTGCTGTTTTTTTGCAACCTTTTAAAATTTACTTAATTTTTTTAATGTACATACATGGTTTTGTTTAGAGTGATGACGAATTTAAATGCAAAATTAATGAGTACCCCAATGAGATACGGCCTATATGATATCTTTTATCTATATGATTTCATAATTGATATTAATGACAAACCATATTTTTTATATTTTGTTTCAATTTTGCTTGTTTATATCTTGAGGAGTGTCATTTTTTAAACGCAATAAAGTTGCAGATTGCAATCGTACAATATAACTGCGATTACAATTGTTCTTATCAAAATTCAATACTTCATATCACCGTTTACGTGTAAGTAATAAACGAGCATCGTCACTATTCGCGTTTTTGTATTAAATATTTTAAAATAAATTTAAATCATTCTTGATTATCGATAAATTTCAAAAACAAATATTTTCATGATTTCTATAATTTTATATTCAATATTAATAATGAACAACATTTATAATTAATTTAGATATAAACTTAGCAAATATTTTTTTGATAGATCCGATTATTTTCCTTTGACTAAAAAAGATTGCTGATGTAAATTTTATCAAGTATATTGCAATTCAAGAACTTTATTACTAACTTTCCGAAAGAGAGTACTTTATGGTTTTTCTACGTTTCAAGTTAGTGTAAATTCTCTCAAAAACAGCTACCAAATTCAAAAGCCATTTTTGTATAGAATGGTATCGAGTTTTATAAACTCGATAAGGATTCGCGTTTCTCTACATTTAGCATATAGATGTAAACTTTTTCGTTCATGTTTTAGCCAAAAATCCTGAATTTCAAAAGTACCAAAATTTTCGAAAGATATCAGTTAGTAAAGTAAGTAAAGTAATTTGGTATAGATTGGCTGGACCGTCTCTTTGTAATTAATTGTTGAAACTTTTTTTAGCGTTTTTGATGCAACTGCATGTAATGATAGAGTTCACAATCTCTGAGCATGTTAAAATATTATAGGTAAGAGGAAAGTAGTTTCACTATAAACATTCATAAATAATAATAGAGCGAGTCAAAATTTCATATTTCTTTGAAAAGTTGCTAAGTCTCAATTTTTATTGATCTTTTGCAGCGTGCCTTAAGGCCAAAATTTACTTACATTCAGTTATTTTATTTATTTATGATATGAACTGTTTCCATTATATATAATATAATCAATGTATTATTTTTTGAATATTTTATATAATATATAATAGTTTATATAATCAGATTTGGTGTTAAGTTTTGTATAACAACATGTAGCCTAAAGATTTACAGAGTATCTTTCATTATATGTAAATAGTTTTTTAAGGGACCAGTTTTATATGCATTTTTTTTTCTCTGTTGATTAAAAAAAAATTATTAAATTAAATTTTTGTTACTGGGCTCGCCCGTAGGTAAGCGATTAAGAGCGACGGGACTTGTTTCAGAGGTCCCGGGTTCGATACCCACTTCGAGCAGCCTGTTGTCAGGCAGCAGTGACAACGATTTTTACTTGGAAATATAAATAGCAATATGTTTCCAAGTGAACATAGCCCTCACCCGGCATTGTTGCATCATACTTGCCCTATTACAGAGATTGTAATAAAAATTTATCATACAGAGATGTGACAACTGTTTGGGTTGCCATCCGTAATAAAACAAACGTAGTTTGTAAGATATCATCACAACAGCTCATAGAACCCATAAGTTCTGATCGCTGTTCAAATAAAATTATAAAAAAAAATTTTTTTGTTACAGTACATTTTTATTTTTATTTATTTTTTGAGTTTTTCATTCAGCATTGTTTTTTACGTCATTATGCATATTTTTGTATGCAAGAGTACGTTTTAATAATTTAAACATGTTTTTTCTTCTTCTTTTTTATTTTTATAGCTTTCTTATAATTTATTTGAACATTCGTAATATACACATATGAACATTATGTTTAAATTTATATTTTAAATTCTCCCCTGTACGGCCTTGTAACAACTGACTTTTTAGTGAGTCCACTCTTAAGAAAAGGTTGACCCCAGCGCAACACATACGAACCCACACCTACGCGTTTGGAAGGTGAATGTTTTCACGTTGACATTTCGACTTGAAATTTATATTTCTATAAGACCGTTTTACATATTTTTGTTAATTTTGTCCTTGAACAATGTTACCCGCGTTAAATTCAAAAATGATGATTTGAATATATTGATTTGACGTACCAAAGGGTCAGAAAGGACCCATATTGTTGTCGTTGCCTGGTGCTCCTGCGTATTTATTTGTTCGCCTTTCTGCCACAGTTTTTCTGTAAATATTAATGTGTCTAAAATAACAATGACTCGTATCACCTCGTTTAAATTACGGTATTTTTGTTATTGGACAGTGATCAGAACTTAATGGTTCTATAAGCTGTTTGATGATTTACTTAACTAACCACGTCAGGTTTTATAGATAGCAACCCAAACAATTGTCTCATCTCTATGATGAATTTTATTATTACAATTTCTGTAATAGTGATGAATCTTTTGTTGATGCAGCAATGGGTAAGGACTATTTTAAATTGGTAACATATTGCTATCTATATTTCCAAGTCAACTACGGGGTATCAAAACTGGCACCTTGGATCATATTCCATACCTCTAACCACTTGCCAAAGAGGCGAGCTCAAATTTTTGAGCTTTTCTATTGACAATTCTCGTTAAAAATCTAAAGAACTCAACAGACATAGAGAATGAATCGCGAAATTTTGGTTTAACTGTGTACTAGGAATTACAGTATTTTAATTTAAATATATTATTAACTTTCCGTAGGGTAAGTTACAGTAATCGCAAAAAAATCGAAAATGAAATTTTTTTTATATCTTTACCTTAGATACCTTAGAAAAAATAGATGTATGTGTGCGGAAAAAAAATCGATTTCTATAGATAGAAGACGTGCTGATTAGTTTTTAGCTAAGGCAGGTCTAACCGTTCCGAAGATACGGGGCAGAAAGTGCCAAAAACGAAACTCAATTTTTAAGAGAACGGAGCGTCCGATTTTAATAATTCAAAAAACATTTTACTTGTATTGACAAGATAAAAGAACTGATTAAATTTTTGGGAAGGCAGGTCTAGTGGTTTCGGAGATCTAATAAAAAAAGTAAAAAAAAATGCCATTTGGCGGTCGAAAATGATCATTACACATATGCACCTGAAATTATCTGATATTTTATGAAGATTTTAATAATGTGTATCAGTTTTCTATGGGTTCCCCAACGTCATTTGTCCGTTAAACTGCGACGCGGCGCTTACGCGCTTCGATATTCGTCTCTACGCAATGCAATTGCTCTGAAAAAAAGTTCAAAATTTCCAAAATGTTTCAAAATAGAAAAAAAAAATTATTTTTTCAAAACTTTTTTTACAAAAATTCAATTTTTTTTTCAAAAATTTAAAATTTCTCAAAAATCTAAGTTTGGAAGATCATAACAAAAAAATAAATTTTTGGTACAGGAAGTTCCAGCAATTTTCCTTGGCACGATGCCATACACCACTAGTTTTTTAATGGTCTGCTACGACAATAAATACAATCTATTTTTTCACGTAAAATTTTATATATTATTGATATTTTCGTTTTAGTACTTTATGTTTACTTGTAACCAGGGCCGGATTTAGAAATTTGGCGCCCCGGGGCACTGACAAAAATGCCGCCCCATTCCTGAAATTTTACGAACTTTCGAACTTTTTTTTAAAGCAATCGCGCGGCTTCAGTTGCGTAGGGACAAAATATAGAAGCGCGTAAGCGCCGCGTCGCAGTCATCTGATAAACAATGTTACAGAACGCATATAAATGTAAACAAAATTTATACTTGTTATTATAATATCTTTAAAATATCTGATAATTTAATGCGCATATGTCTTATGATCACTTTTGTCCGCCAAATGTTTCTTTCTCAATTTTTTTTATTATATCATCGAAACCGCTAAACCTGCCCCCCACAAATTTAAGCAGTTATTAACTTCCCGAAGGAGAAGTTTATGTTTTATTCTGTAATTTTTTTGAATGATATTGGACGCTTTTTTTCTCAAAAACGGAATTATCATTTTTGGAATTTTGACCCGTATCTTCAAAACTGTTGGATCTGCCTTGGCCAATAACTAATCAGCACGTCTCCTTATCAATAGGAATTGAATCATTTAAATCGGTTAATCCATGTTCTCGAAATTGACTTGAATAATTAAAAAATATTAGATTTGTATTGATGGAGAGACGTGCTGATCAGCTTTTGGGACAAGCAATTACGAAAAATGGTAATTGAGTTTCGATATTTCTTCTCTGAAACAGCTACGCAGCGCGATTGCTTTGCAAAAAGTTCATAATTTTCAAAAAATTCCAAAGTACGAAAAATGTCTTTTAAAAGTCTTTTTTTTTCATTATTCAAAAAATTTTAAAGCTCTTTATAAAATGTAATTTTTAATACGGGATGTTTCAGTAATTTGTCAGACACAATGCCATAAGTCAGTAGTAAGCTTGGAACAAATTCGTCATTTTAAGAGGGCTCGAGAACTGAAGAACATATTTTTCTTAAACTTTCAGCTTGTTTACGGATCTTTATATTAGCCAAATTGCCAAATTTGATAACTTATTAACCACTTTGATAATTTATGTTCGGAGAGGGAGGCAAGGCAAAATAATAAATTTTAGTTATCGGTTTTTTCAATCCAAATTTTGCATTGCAATCGTATTATATTTTGTTAATTATATTTCTTGAAATAAAAAATGTAGTTAAAAAAAAGATGATTATATTGTATAGAATTTTTTTTCTCACTATCCAAATTTTGCCGCCCCCCAAAATTTGCCGCCCTGGGCAGTAGCCCCGATTGCCCCTACTGTAAATCCAGCACTGCTTGTAACTCAATGTATTCGAATAGTAATAAAGTTAGTTATATTCTTGTTATATTTTCCCTTGAATGGTTTTTCTTTTCTTGAAAGTATATTTGTAAAAATTAGATAAAAAATGAAAACGCAAAATTAGATAAAAAATGAAAACGCAAAATTAGAATGAGGAAGCACGTAAAATATAAAAAATATCCGCACATTGACGATCTTTCTTCAAAAATAATATTAAAAATATTTCAATGAGGATTAATAATTATACTGTTTTTATATCTTATCTACACAAAGGGTCTGCCTCTCTATCTGACTTTAAAACACTGCAGAGATATTTCTGAAATTGGAAATGCCAACACAGATTTCAAATTGCCTCGGAGGCAACGACTAGTTTATGTTCTTAAAAAATAGTTAAAAGTTATTATTAATTCACGATAGTTTCACTGATAGTTTTAATGTTATGTGTCAATGATGTACTTTACATCATTCTGTTGTTAATAAATTGTATGTTTGCTCGATATTGTTCATACCCACTGATGATAACATGAAATGGTATGTCGAAACGTATGGGAAAATAAAGGGGTACTAAAAATTTTTAAAAGAACACAATTAAAAAAAATTCACAATTATCCTTTTTTTACGTTTTCTCCTTCCTTCGGACAACTAATTCCAGCGAGTTTAGGGAAATAGAAGATAAAAATTATACGTATAATGTGTTGTTCATGCGTCGATATTAAACAATTATTTTGCACGAGCGGACGCGATTAAAGGTCTCCTGATAAAAAAATACGCAGAACAATTGTATAATACGAAATAAAAACATTAATTTTGCTATCTGTTCAGATAATTCATTGATAAGGTGCGTGAAATGGTGTTTTATTTGGGGTCTTAATACCGTTTTTACTGACTGCAGAATTACGAAAGATTTAGATAAAAAACAATTGTGTAAATATAAAAATAAAACATATGACAGCAAAATGTATTTACTACTAAATCATTTTCAATAGTATGATTATGAAAAAATAATTAAATCTTGATAAATGTAGGGTTGTGCAAAATATGAATATACGTATACACAGTAAAAAAATATTTGGTATATAAATGCATGTATTAAACTACGTGTAAATGGCGTTTTATTTTCAGCAAAGTTGCAAAAACTTTCTGAGTGTGTAATTAACCAACATAATAAATACAAATGGAGATCTATCAACATTTAATATTGCGATGTTAGAATTTTGAAATTTTGACACTGCCCAAAAATTATGAATTGATTTAATTAAATTTGAAAATTTAATTAAATCACTTTTTATGGTCTCATAATATTTTTGGATATTCGTGAAGATCAGAACTTGTCACCTTAAAAAGCACACTCAAAATCGTAAAAAAATCAACAATTAATTACAAAGAAAGGGCCGATCTTTACCAAAAATCTCTATTTGATATATTTCCAATCTCTAGTTGATATCGTTTCAACGGTTTTTAAATTTTCAAAATATATTCAGATTTACGTGTCGAATGGTTTTAAACTCTTGAAATCTGTTCAGCCGTTTTAGAGAAAACATAGACAAAAAGTCATATTTCCAGTCACATATCCTTTTTCCAATTTTGGTCTCAATCGGTTCAGAATTTCTTGAAACGTCGAGAAAATTTTCAAGTTTTTTTAAACTAATAAAATATTACACATAATTCATAAAACATAGAAGTTTATCTTGGCTTACCTATGTTTGAAATAGTATGGAAAAAAATTAAATATGTTACAAAGTGTCTGATAATTCATATATGTGAAATTTTGCAATATAATATTTAAATAACAATTTAAATATTATGTTTTGAGATGTTAATGTATATATTATATGTGACAATAATAATAATTGATTTTCTATATATTTGATTTATTTTTGTTCATATTATCTATATATATATATATATATATATATATATATATATATATATATATATATATTTGTTTCATCCTTCTTTTAAAATTTAAATGTTTTGAATACTAATGTTAAGTACGAGAATAAAGTAATTTGCTAAGTTGCAAAGGATATTGCAAGTCTGTCATTCTATATAAATATTTAACAATTTGTACTATTGATTGGAAGATCGCAAGTAAAATATTAGATTCAAAGTTTTTTCTGCGGTATACCGAATCTCTCATGTTATAATTAATATTTTTAATTATTATTAAAATATTATGCATTATAATCTCACTATTTGTTCTGAAATATTAGACATATATTATCATTTATTAATTTTCTCAACTGCAATATGATTCTAAACTGTACTCTATGTAACTCCATATCGTTTCAAATCTTCTGTCGATGAAGGTTATTGATCTGTACTTCTCATGTTATAATTGTTACCTATATATCGACGTTAATCAATATTCCAAATATTTGCTTTTGCTTCGCTAATATTCTGCATTATTTATCGCGTGGCTATTTACACAATTACAAAATATTGTTATTATTTCAACCATTGTCAAAAGATCATCTTGTTCTTGTTATCGATAAGACAATAGGCTCTTATTGTTAATGTTCAAATACCACAAACATTACGATATCAATCAATTTATCAGATATTGTTTGATTACAATAATGCAACAAAGGCGCAAATCAGAATGTTTTGAAATATTTTAAAATATTTAAGTATTACACTAAAATACGAATGTGATTATTGTTTAATTTACGAGATTTTTATTCTTAGAGTTGTTATGCCAGAATCTAATATGTGTCTGCATATCCATTTTTTCTGGTCAAACAATTGCAAATGCATAGGAAACAAAAATTTTGCGTTAGTCAAAGAAAAATATTATTTTGACACCCTAATAATTGTTACTTTGTAATTTTATTCGAAACAAAAGCTATATTCATTATGTTTTAAACATTTTTTTTTAATTTATTAGCTTCGCTTATGTAGAGCATTCAGCCACCTACAACATTTCTTACATTTTATACTATTTTTATATATATCATACTATGTTTATTATAACATATACCATTTTTTATATCCTATCCAATTTTCTTTATAACTGACTTATTTATTATTCTAAAGTTGCTTTTTCTTCCAACTTCTAATAGTTTTTTTTTAATTGCAATCTGAATTTTGGCATTCAATTTGTTTGTTGAAATGAGATTGATTGTTTCGGGCTGAAGGGCCAGATACATTTTATGAATCTATCAACCGTTATTTGATTAAAAAGATTTGTTTTAGTAGAAATTTTACATCGTTTATTGATTATAAATTATAGAGTTTTGAATTGATTGTGTGATTAAATATTAATTAAAACTCATTATTATGTTGTTTACGTGTTCATGACTATATTGTCTTCTTATACCTGAAGACGCCCGTTAATTGTCAGATTTATACTTTTATTGAAGATTCATTTTCCAAATTGTATACAAGGTTGTCAGATGTTTAAATAACTAAAAATGGTCTTAAAATTATAAGCTGATGGGACGATTATTGTTGTTAAAACTATTTTCAACTATTAATGCCCTTTTGTCGAATTTAACGAATGACTGTAGAATGCGTTACATTCCTTATTCTTAAATATTTTTAAAAAGGTAACAGTTTTTTACTATAAACCTATTTAAAGTTTCAAATGGCTAAAAATTAAAGTGACAGAGAAACAAACAAAATAGCTGCAAGATTTAGATTTGAATTACTATTTTAGGTATAAAATCCATCAAGTAACATTGCTTTAAACATAATTAAAAATAAATCTTACATGAAGTATCTCTTATAATATTTACAATCTGAGAAATGTCATTAATCTGTTAATTCGATTACTTGGAATTCAATTTTCATTATCGATTTATTCGTAGAAATATCTACAATTCAAGTTCAATAAAAAACACATCATTTTAAATTTTATCAAAATTTTGCCAGATAAAAAAATAATGTAAATTCTTCTCAAGGTATAATGATTGAAAATGATTCGCCTTAGTTTTCTGATAAATTCAAACACGTGCATTAATCAAAATAATCCCAGCAATTATGATGAATTACAATAGTTACCTTCTATCTAATATTTTTATAGAATTTTTATTGCTCGTTCGAATTATTTTCGAACCATTTATATACATATATTTTTTTATATATATTTTAACAGCAATCAGAACCTTACATCCTATGAGCTGTTGGGCTGAAACTTCTCCTTTCTTCGTATTTTTTTAGATGGTAACCCAATGGTTAATCCACCCATATTTGATGATTTTTTGTTATTAGATTTAATCTAATAGGGCTGACTTTTTATTGGTGCAGCAATGCCGGGCAAGGGCTATTTTCACTTGGAAATATATTGCTATCTATATTTCCAAGTGAAAATCGTTGTCACTGCTGCCTGACAACAGGCTGCTCGAAGTAGGTATCGAACCCGGGACCTCTGATTCAGGTCCCGTCGCTCTTAACCGCTTACCTACGGGCGAGTCAATATACATATATGAAATCAAAATTTTCATTTACTCTACCGGTGAAGGGAGAAAATAATTCTGTTTAGCGAATCCATAATACTTTGGTTTGAAATTAACAATACTATTGAAACTAGCTGTAAGTGGAATTCTGTCTTAAGGCAATTAAGGCATCGTGCTTTAAGGCAAATTGCTGGAACTTCCCGTACCAAAAATTATTATTTTTTTAAAAACGGTTAACATTTTTGAAAAAAATTTACTTCGAAAAAATAAGATTTTTGACAAACAATTAGACAAAACATTACTTTTTTTTGAAAAAAAAAAATTTTTTAATTTTTTTTTTTAATTTTTTTTTTTTTGAAAAAAAATGTTTTCTTTATTTTGACATATTTTGAAAGATCTAAACTTTTTTTCAAAGCAATCGTACTGCTTTAACTGCATAAAGACAAAATATCAAACCGCTAAGCGCCGCGTCGACGTCTAACGCGTAAACATTGGTACGGAACCCATAGGAATGTAAACCAAAATTATACTTATTGTTAAAATCTCTATAAAACATCTGATAATTTGATGTGCACATGTCTAATGATAATTTTTGACCGCCAAATGGCATTTTTTTTTACTTTTTTCATTAGATCTCCGAAACCGCTAGACCTGTCTTAATGAAAATTTGATCGGTTCTTCACCTTGTCAATACAAGTAAAATGTTTTTTGAATTATTAAAATCGGACGCTCCGTTCTCTTAAAAACTGAGTTAACGTTTTCGTTACTTTTTGCCCCGTATATTCGGAACGGCTAGACCTGACTTCGCCAAAAACTAATCAGCACGTCTCCTTATCAATACGAATCGAATGTTTTTTGAATTATTCAAATCAGTTGATCGGTGTTCCCGAAATCGTCGACGAAAATTTGTATCCGCACATACATACACACACGCACACACACACACACATCCATTTTTTCTAAGGTATGCCAAAATATTCAGAAACCTTTGAAACGTCGAGAAATGCAAAAATTTTCATTTTCGATTTTTTTGCAATTACTATAACTTGCCCTACGGGAAGTTAATAATAAAGAGTTTATATAAAAAGAATTAGTCCAGTATGAGAGAAATTAAAATTGATGATTTAATGCCTTTTGTTTTTGTACATTGTTCGTAACAAATCCGAATTGTCGTGCATTTTAATATTTAAAGTTCCATTCCGAGTTCTATTTTTTACCAGAAGACTAATATTATATTTTTGTTTGTTTATATGATATATTACAATACTATACTATGTTTGAACAACTGTACTTTTTCCCTTTCGACGTAATTTTAGCTATTAATCCAATTATTTTAATTTTACTTAGAATCTCAAAAAAAAGTTAGTGCAACAATTCAGCGTTTCAAAGCGTTTTTTTCGTTGTATTATAAATACAGAACAGTTTATAAATCCAGCTTACCATATTTTATAAAGTTACAATAAAATATCTACATTATGTTCATAGATTTCAAATTTCGCATATTTCGCATTTTTTGCTCATGATTACTGTATCAGACATGAATGTGCCATAATAAAGTGAACAGTGAATGTTTTCTTGAGCAAAAGAAAGATCGCATAAATGATTTCTATTACCGACAACCATAGTTCAAGCACCGATTTCTAAGCGGTAATGATCTGTAAATTACATTGAAACGAAGAATATAAAACTTTAAAAACTATCATAGAATATTTGACCATATTAGTTATAGTTATTCATTAGGCTGTCATAATAAAGAATTAATAAACTAATAGTGCATGGCATCGTGCCTTAAGGCAAATTACTGAAACTTTCCGTACCATAATTTAACATTTTTAAAAGCTTTATAGTTTTTTGAATACTTAGAATGAGAATTATTTAATTTTTGAAAAACTAGAATTCTTTTATATTTTTATATTTTCGATTTTTTTTTCAAAGCAATCGCGCTGGATAGCCGTTTTAGAGACGAAATATCGAAGCGCGTAACGTCTAACGGTTGAACCTTATAAAATTTGGTACAGAACCAATAGAAATGCAAACAAAATTTGTACTTACATCTAAAATTTTTATAAAATATCTGATAATTTGGTGTGCATATGTCTAATAATCATTTTAACCGCCCATATGTAATTTTTTTTTGTATTCTTATAATTCTTTTTTTTCTTGTATTTCTGAAACCGCTAGACCTGCCCTCGCAAAAATTTTACCAGTTGTTCTGATGTCAAATAACAAAAGTTGTTCATTTCGTCAAAACAAATAAAATGGTTTTTGGATCATTCAAATCGGACGCTCCGTTCTCTCACAAACTGAATTACCATTTTTGGCACTTTTTGCTCCGGTTCTTATAATTAGAAACGGCTGCACTATCTTTGGCCAAAATCAGCACTTCTTTCGGTCAATAGGAATCGAATTTTTTTAAATCATTTAAATCCATGTTCTCAAAATTGTTGACAAAAAATTGTATCGGCACACACATACATCCATTTTTTGTAACAAGGTATGCCAAAATGTTCAGAAGACTTTGAAAGGTAAATAATGCAAGAATTTTCATTTTCTACTTTTAACAATTACTTTAATTTACCACATGGAAAGTTTATAAAAATTATCTAATATAGAAATAAAATTTTATTTCTGTATGCAAATATAATATACAAATACATTTACATTATTCTACGGAATTATATTCAATTTAACGTTTATAATATAACTATTATTATAAACTATAAAAAAGAATTGTATACAAACGGTTTCTTATCTCTCAACCTTGAATTAAAATAGCTGATAAAATATAATTTTTGGTGTAAGCGTTTTGTTAGATAAATAACTTTATAGCTGAAAATTATGTTTAGGTTGAATTAAAATCGATAAAATTGCAATAACGTGCAGTTTTAACGCAATACGAATTTGATACTGTAGTCATAAAGATATAAGTTTGCATAATTTCGAAAATGCTGAGCAAAAAAATCTGACAGCGGTGGGATTCGAACCCACGCCCTTTCGGACTGGTGCCTAAAACCAGCGCCTTAGACCGCTCGGCCACGCTGCCTTGCGAAATACTCTTCTACTTGTATATACTATATTACATGGTCCCACTTGATAAACCGTCACAGACTACGAATTTATAGATTATTGAAATTCAATTTAGATTTATCATTATTTTAAATACTTTCAATGGAATTTTATTTATACATGAAAATATTTAATATTATTTTGTAGATTTTAATATTAGAAATTTCTGACTTAAGAATTGTGAATCTATGACTTTAAAATAAGTAATGATTTAAGAGTCGAATTATTGTGCTATTATCGTTTGGGTTAGTTTTGAAAAATGTACAAATTAAAATTACATAATTATTTTTATTTAGTATATTCGGTGTGTCTATTGATATCTAATCAAAATGTTATACTTTTCTTGTTATAACCATTTCTGCTCATTGTTTTCTTTAACAGATACCAAAATAAATAAATTATAAAAATATTTAGTACATTGTATATAATTTTTTAACATTGAGAAGAGAAAACCAAGATTATGCTTATTTACGAACATGTTTTTAATTCAATGTATTTTTAACTTAACGTAGCGTAAGTTATGATAATTGCAAAAAAAAAAAAATAAAATGAAAAGTGGACAAGGCAGGTCCAGCCGTTTTGAAGTGCCAAAAATGGTAATTCAGTTCTTGAGAGAACGGAGCGGTCGATTTCAATCATTCTTGAAGGCGGGTCTAGCGGTTTTGGAGAACGAATAAAACAAAAGTAAAAAAAAAAATCCCATTTGGCCGACAAAATGATTACTGGATATATGAGCATCAATTTATCGGATATTTTATAGAAATTTTAATAATAACTAATTTTGTTTACATTTCTATGGGTTCCGTACCAATAATTATCCGTTGGACTGCGACGCGGCGCTTTGATATTTTTTCTCTAAAACAGCTACGGACCACGATTGTTTAAAAAAAAAATCAAAGTTTTCAAAAAAAAAAAATTAATTTATATTAAATATAAATATATATATTCTTATTTAATTATAAAAGAATTTCAAATTTTTCATAAACGGTAATTAAAAATAAAAAAAAATCAAAATTCTCATTTGTTTAGTTTTCAAAAAGCGTGAGCCCGCGAGCTGTCTAGGTTTTCGATAGTCTGCGTCGTTGTGGGTTGAGTAGAGTGGCGATGGTAATAGCACAACACATTTCAGTTTCTGTCAAAGTGAAACGTCAAGCGAAATACAAAATGCAATTAGTCGTGACTTTCGCTCGGCACCGTGATGTGTGTTTTCGGGAGATAGTCAATTTTATAATCGAACAAAATACGGCATGTATTAAATGAAACAAAAAAACAAATTTTATAAATAACATACAAAATGTCACGACTAGAGGAGATAAGAAATAGGTTAGAAACACACAAGCAACAACATTTACTGCAGTTTTGGGACGAATTAAACGATGTTGAACGCGATGAACTTATCCAAGACATCGATGAATTGAATTTGGAAGAAGTTAATTTGTATTTTGAGAGAGCGTCATCGGATTTGGGCGATATTAATGGAAAGTTAGATGATCTACTTAAACCGATTCCTAGTGACCAATATGAATCCGTTGACACGACAGATCCCGCGCAAATTCAAACATATTATGAAGAAGGTTTGAAACAAATATCGCAGAACAGGGTCGGAGTGCTGTTGATGGCGGGCGGACAAGGCACAAGGCTTGGATTTTCCTCTCCCAAAGGTATGTACAAGGTTGGTCTACCCAGTCAAAAATCTCTGTTTCAAATTCAAGCTGAGAGAATACGACGGCTGCAGCAACTCGCTTATAAACAAACAGGTATCGAAGGGAATATTACATGGTATATAATGACGAGTGAACACACTATGCACCCCACGATGGATTACTTCGAAAGCAATGATTACTTTGGCCTAGAAAGGTCAAATGTAATAATGTTTGAACAAGGAAGTATGCCCTGTTTTGACTTCGAAGGTAAAATAATCTTGGACCAGAAACACAGACTCGCCATGGCCCCAGATGGCAACGGAGGTTTGTACCGTGCTCTTCGAGACAGAGGAATTTTAGATGATATAGAACGAAGAAATGTACATTTTTTGCACACACACAGTGTGGATAATATATTGATTAAAGTTGCAGACCCTGTATTTGTTGGTTATTGTTCTTTAAATAATGCGGATTGCGCAAATAAAGTTGTTGAAAAAACTTCTCCAACCGAAGCCATTGGTGTCGTCTGCAAAGTGGATGGTAAGTATCAAGTCGTTGAATACAGTGAAATAAGTTCTGAAACCGCGCATTTGAGAAATAAAGACGGTCGCCTTACATTTAGTGCTGGAAATATTTGCAATCATTTATTTTCTGCACCCTTTCTACGAAAGGTGGCAAACATTCATGAGGCAAAACTAAAGTTGCATGTTGCCAAGAAAAAGATTCCTTACGTTGATAATTCAGGTCATAGAATAACACCAGATAAGCCAAATGGTATCAAAATTGAAAAGTTTGTGTTCGATGTTTTTGAGTTTGCAGAAAATTTCTTAGCATTTGGAGTTAAACGGGATGTTGAATTTAGTGCTTTGAAGAATTCAGATAGTGCTGGAAAAGACTGTCCTTCGACAGCAAAAGCAGATCTTTTGAGACTGCATAAAAACTACATTGAACAAGCTGGTGGAGAAGTACTCGATTATTGTGAAATATCTCCTTTAGTCACTTATGCCGGTGAGGACTTGGAAAATCTCGTAAGAAATAAAATAGTCAGCAATCAAATTGTTGCTGCATCAGAAGAAATAATTTTAACCAATGGTAATCATTGATTGATTGACTGAACATTTTAAAAACAAATTTTATATTCTATATTTTTATATTCTATTTATTTAAACTATTTTACAATTTTTATCATATTTATGCATTTTATCTACACATTTTTTTACATGACTGTTTTTAATCGTCACAATATTTTTATTGTAAATTTGTAAATAATTACGAAACTCGTACTTACAAAAATTTTTATATTGTAGTTTATTATTGTGATAAATGATGTGTATGGACATCGAAAGAAATGTACAAAAATGATATATTTGTAATAACAAATTTTAATTATATCGCAAATTTTAATTGAGAAAACTATATCATGTAGTATAATTTAAATATAAATAATATATTAATATTTTCTTGAGCAGATTGCATCATACTTTACAATTGATGGGTTTCTAAAGTGTTTGTATATATTAATCACTGTTTTGTATATATTGATGATAGTTGAAATGTTTTAATACTTAATAATCCACTATTTGGTGCTTTATCATTTTATTGTAAAATATATTTTTAATTTTCAGTTTGTATTTTAGACTTACTTATTATGAAAATTTGATGCAGTTTAGCTTTTATTTTAAATAATATTAATCTAAACTCTATTTTAAAACATTATATTGTATTACATAGATTTTAATTTATAAATCTTTAAGGGGTGTGGCAATATTATAAAAGGTGGTGGTAAAAATATTCCTCGTATCTAGGTTATATTTAGTATATTATTTAATTGCAATAAGACTTATTAAACACTACTTGAAAATTCACGTTTCTAAAACGAACACACCACTGCCTGAATAGTTTAAATATTATTTCAATGTTCCATTTATAACTTTTTATAAAGAATAAATGCATTGTAAAATAATAAAGATTTGAAACAAGTGTTTGAAATTTCAATATCATGGTAATACTAATTCCTCTAAAAAAATATTTTATAATTATTGAACTAATTGTGCAAATCATCACATTCTATATATTGTTAAATATTTGAATGATTGCTGCATTGTAAGTTATGCAATAAGCAGCTTGCCTTTATGAAACATTGTGGTTTAGAAAGTTGTTTGATATTTTATTTTATTTCAAAGCCCAATAAGAAATATTGAATAAAAATGTTTTGCCATCAGCATTATTCCATTAGGATATATAAATTTGATAATTTAGGAATTACGTAATTTATTTTAAGTATTGATTTCAATTTTTCCTATTTCCTTTCTCTGTCATAAATTAATATACATTTCCGAACCACTTTGTTACCAATTAATTAAATATATTGGATACTGTACCTGTTCCACGCAATGTGATTGCTATTGTTTGTAATTTGTTACAATTTTATGCTTTTTTTGAATAGCAGTCATAACGTAATAATTCAATCAGCTGTTGTAATAAATATCCTTTCTTAAAAATATAGCATTTCAGAAGTCAACACAACGGTTGGCCTATATATATTTGATAAATTTTTATGATTAGAATTTTTTGAATACTGATAATATATTTTAATTTGATGCAGTGATGCCGCAGAAGGGCTATTATCACTTGGAAACATATTTCCATATATATTCTCAAGTATAAAGCGATATCAGACTGTCCGAGGTGGACATCGAACTTGAACATTCTGGTTGAAAAGCCGAAGCTCTTACCACTGAGCAACAGAGAAGACCTATTAATAGGTAAGGTCGAATAATATGCACAAACAGATATTTTTTTATGTATTATTTGAACAGCGATCAGAAATTCTATGGCCATATAAGCTGTTGTGATTGGACTTAGCTACGTCGTTTTTAGATGACAACTTTAATAGTTATTAGTTATCTCTATGTGATGAATTTGGTTATTACAATTTCTGCAATACAATTGATCGTTCGAGTAATGCAAAGGTTTTGTTCGGGTTTTTGTGCCTGGATGGCGTCAACTAACAAAGCACCAACCTTCTTACATGCTTAATTTATAAAGTTTGATTCGTATGCACTTCCGAAAATAATTCGATCGTTTGGCAGTTATCCTTTTTATCGAAAAGATGATATATTAATTTTTGAAGAAAAATATTTGTACATGTGCTTATAGTAATAAACATCATGTATGAAAATTGATTAGTTTTTCGCTGCATATATTAGAGTTTTAAAAAATGACTTAATATTCATTTCTAAAAGAATAAATTGTTAGCGCACATTAACAAAGAAAATATGTTATAGTAATTTATAACAAAAAGCACAAAATATATAAACGTGGATTGGATTTCAAGAATATGTAATTCCATTCAATCATGCTTGAATAGTTGCATGTGTCTATTTATACTTTTTTTTTTAAATGAATTTGGAAGTTTTTTTTAGTATTATTATATATATATATATATATATATATATATATTAGGGCGGGTCGATTTGTATGGGTAAAAAAAAGTCACATAGGCACATACGATTGTCGTATACTAGGGATCAAAATAAGATACTTTGCCGAAGAAACCATATCTCTAAAATGAATTCTGATGTCCCGTGCATTCACCCAAAGATTGGGTCAAATTTTAAAAAATCCTGTTTTGCTCATTTAGAGCGCCTCAATAATGTTCAAATGTATGACCGACCCCCAGTCACTTTGGAAGGCCGATCTATCCATGCCCATGGTTTACCCCCTGGGACCTCCCCATACAAAAGTTGAATCGTTTTGGGTACTTCAACATGACAAAAATCTGCGATTTATTTTTATTATAAAATTTATTTAATTATAGGATATGTAAATAAAACTGTGTAAAACTCATAAACTATTGTTTGAAGTCTTTTTTAGTTTCAAGTCTGGAAAATTTTGCACGGCTCTCTAATATCGTCGCCGTAACAGCCCCTAGCTGGTAGAGAAGCGCAGAGACAAATGGAAAAATTGAAACAAAAAAGAATTTTAACAATTTTTTTTTGTTAAAAAGTTTTTTGTGTATGCATGAATAAATATCTGAAAAAAATGTTAAAAAAAACATTTTTTGCAGTGTAATACCAAAAACGATGATTTTTTGCAATATTTGTATGGGAGACTTTTAAGGGGGTTTCAGGGGGTTAACCATCGGCATGGGTGGATCGGTCTACCAAAGTTAGTTGGGGTTTGTTATACATTTGAACGCGATTGGAGCACTCTAAATGGATTAAAACGGAATTTTTCAAAATTCAATCCCTATCTTTGGGTCAATGCACGGGACATCAGAATTCATTTTAGATGTATGGTTTTTTCAGCAAAGTATCTTATTTTTCAGCAAATTATCTTAATCTACAAAGTCATAATTTTTAATAAATGAATTTGATATGTTTTGATATGATAATTTTTACCTTTCCCCTAAATAAACAAAATATTTTATATTGTATCTAAGTTTGCAAACGAATCACTCTAATTAATATCCTATTATTTTTTTTTTGCCTGAGATTTATAGATAAGCAAATTTTTAGGTATGCTCTTGAATTTATTTGTGAAAGGTGTTCAAGAAATAATATTAACAGTCTAATTTAATCTAACTGTAATCAAATGAGTTTCTAATTCAGTCAGGAGCTATTTATTCAAAGGTTCAAACATGTCAAGTTTGATAATTGATTGTATGATGGCGCTACAATTTCTTAAATAAAGTTTCAATTTGCGACTGCGCCTGCGTTGCATTTACTAACAATACGTTTGTGGGCGTATCTTTGCGATACATTCAAGTGTAAAGATAGATCTTACTTGAAAATTTCTTTGTATTTGCTCATTTTATAATCGTTTTTCAAAATTGGTTATTTGCCGTTAAAAATAATAGTTGTGAAAAAAAGCATTTTTAATGCTGGACTTTGCCGTAAACTAGACCAATGTTATGGCAAGGCTATGTTACGTTCCAATTTTCATACAAAATGTTGTTAAAATGCCATGTGATCAGGTGTTTTGCACATAAAATGCAACTTCACTCATATGTTATCAAGCATATCTAACAGATCCAGTTATGGTAACATAGTTTTTTTAGACATTTTTGCATTTTGTATGTTAGATTTTCTATCTAAAACGCCTGTCTGCACAGCAACCACATAAGATTTTGAGCGTTTTTAGAACCACTTTATATGAAAACTGCTACATAACATAGTCTTGCCATAACATTGGTCTATTTTACGGCAAAATCCGTCCCTTAGTTCGCTTTTAATTCAGGTATTTGCCACCGTTTTATAAAATTGATATAATAAATTATTATTAAAAATACTCTATGTATAATATACACTTATCAATAATATATTTTTGAATATACATTAAATTACTATTGTTCCACAGAGGGATAAATATTTTATATAAAATAGTATTATAATTAAAGGATAGTATTTGATTCATATACTAACGTGCTTATAATATTTGTTTAAAAAATGTTAAGATCCTAATATTCATATATCAAAATGCATATCGCAGTGATTCTATTTATATATATATATATATATATATATATATATATAGATTAAACAATTCAACACATATTATACAAAAATTATCAAAAAATATTTTAAATTCTAATAGTGAATGAATGTAGTTAAAGTAAACGTGCTTGCTTAGATAATAACTTATAATATAGATTATAATTTTCTTATGAAATTGATTATTCGTTTGACTCTAGTTTGATAAAACATTTATAGTTTCATATTAACAATTGACAGAAATTTGAAAATTTCAAATTATTCCTCGATTTCAAATTACAATCGTTTATTATTTCTATTTCTAATATTTGTATTAATTTAATATTTGTTTCTAGAGCTAAAAAGTTCGAGTAAACTGCATTAAGACAAAATTGCATATTTTCATTGTTTATTATAATAATTATTTATTTCTTTGATTAGCATTTTCTTAAGGACTTTTTACACACATTGTATGATTACTACTAGAAGCGTAAAAATATGAAGTAATTCGTGACTTATATTTGGTTATGAATGTCAATTAATAACTTGCATGCATTTTCTATTATCTCTTGCTAATTTTTAGACTAATCTTTCTAGAAGGATAAAGCTAAAAGACTACACGATAGAAAAATAATGCTTATATTAGGGCTATTCTATTTGATTTTAATAAATACTAATATTAATAATATTTTTTTATTTTTGTTATTATTTGAGTAGCAATCAGAACTTAAGAGTCCTATAAGCTGTTGTGCTGATTTTACTTAATACTACGTCGGTTTTACAGATAGTAACCCAAACAGTTGTCCCATCTTTGTGTGTTAAATTATTATTACAATTTCTGTAATAAAGCGAATATTTATTGACTTAGCAATGTCAAATGATAGCTATAATTCCAAGCGTGAATCGATGTCACTAATGTTTGAAATCAGGCTGCTCGATGTATCTCGGGACCCCGTCGCTCTATCCGCTTACCTACGAGCCCCAATTAATAATGATATTAGATACTTTATACATACATACATTCTCAGTAATGTTAGAAAAACGCCTGGTGAAAAACAAAAAAATTAAATATTTTTTAATAATTGTGATTAATTAAGATTTCAAATGACTTTCTGAATAGTATATATCTTCATTCTGTACCTAGAAACAGAAACGCAGAAACTTTTTACCTAAATTATTTTATTATATAAATTTTATTACACTTTATAAATTTTATTTTGATTACATTTAATGAAGATTTATGATCACTAATATTAACTATTAATTTCCCCTAAAATTTATATTTTATATTTAAATTGGAGGCGTAACGGTTAACGTGCGGCCTAGTGTGGACGGAGCGTGAATCGGGCAGCAGCAATGTTCATTTTTACTTGAAAATATAGATCAAAAATATGTTTCCAATTTAAAATAAGCACATTTCGAACACTGCGGTGTGAAATGGAAATAGGAAATCTTTCATATGCTTCTTCTCTAAATCTATTTGAAGTTCAAATTCATTTATACACTAATAATTTATCATCTCCAAGCTAAAAATAAATAAGTATAGGTTTAGAATTTTTTGTTGTATTCTACTTAGTAATAGTAAAACCATACTATATACTATACTACCTGAAATAAAAATTAACAGTGGTGCTGTGTTTAACCATCGCAAGGTTTCGGACTGAAATACGCGTTATCGGCAACCTAATATAAGTACACTGGGGCCTCGCTTTACGGCCTAGATACGTTCCGCAAAACTTGGCCGTAAAGCGAAAAGCCGTATGACGAATCAATTATTCTAATACGTATTCATACAAATTCAATGGGATCGGTTCCAAATTTAATAAATATATAATATGGTTTATGCATTTATGGTTTATGCAAAATGCATTTTATTTTTTTATTTTGTTTAAATTATAAACATATTTAACAAGAACATAAATTTTACATAAAATAAAAAACTTCAAAAACATTCCATAATTTTTAAATAAAAATGAAACAACTAAAACCTACAGATCACTGTCACCATCATTTTGCGCTGGTGGTTTGAAAAATTTGTCTAAAGTTGTTTGTTTTGCCTTCTTGTCTATTTCTTCCTCTAATGATCTATAACAGCTAATGGCTGAGTTAATTCCTCTAGACACATTAGCGTTATGTTCAACGTCAGGATCGTTTTCAAGGAGGATGTTTATTCCTTGTTCAAAATATGAAAAAGCGCTCGACATGATTTTTGATGTTAGCTGTTTGGATACAACAGGTTCCGTATCTTCATCATATGCCGGCACTGCTTGCAACTGAATGAGTTCCTCATATGAAAGGGGTTCCCTATCAGCTGTAAGTAGATCCAGTACAACAGATTCGTTTAAATCTTGAAAACCGAGATAATGTGCTAAATCCAAAATGTTTTGTCTAACTTCAGGAAGGATATTAACTTCTGCATCGGTATTTTTTATACATTCTGGCCATATTTTTTTTTCCAAACATGGTTCATTGTTGTCGATTTCAATTTCTTCCAGGATTCACTAATGTTCTCAACAGCATCCTTTATATTATAGTTTTTCCAAAACGTTTGAAACTTTGAAACGTAAAGATATATAAGAATTTTCATTTTCGATTTTTTTGCGATTACTGTAACTTGCCCTACGCGAAGTTAAAAAAGCCGTTATAGCAAAACATTTTAGGCCGTATATCGAAAACGTTCCTTAATTAAAGAGGGCCGTTATAGCGAAAGGCCGTATAAAGAGCGGCCGTATAGCGAGGCCTGGGTGTAGTGATATCCATTATCATCAGATCCAAAATATATTTCCAAGTGAAAATAGCCCTAACTTTTGCTAAGGCACTACTGTATAAAAAGAACGTTTTGAATAGAATTGGATCTGAATGTATGTGAAAAACCAAAGTGATAAAAATTTTAATGGATATATGCGGAACGTAAAATAATAAAATGTGAAATAAAATTGAGTATAAAATTAAAATAATATGTGTGACTGAATGCTCTAGTAAGGCCGATTAAAATTAGTTGTATATGGCAATTTGCAAAAACTTTAATAAGTTCTTTTGCGTTTATATAGTCAATAAACGTTTTCAAATTTTGATAAATTATTGTTATTAAACCACTTGTCGTAGGACTAGAGTATTTTATAATGTTCTTTAAGACCATGAACCGCATCACCATACAAAGTTTCATAAAAATCGTCAAAAAATAATTTTCAACAATACATTACGAAACAACAGCCTAGCTGTTCACTAAAACTATTTCACTATTCACCACGATTTC
The DNA here is from genome assembly GCF_003426905.1 of Ctenocephalides felis. Taxonomy (NCBI): domain Eukaryota; kingdom Metazoa; phylum Arthropoda; class Insecta; order Siphonaptera; family Pulicidae; genus Ctenocephalides; species Ctenocephalides felis. The sequence continues at coordinate 56,112,906 of NW_020538040.1, read as the reverse complement.
CAACTGATATCTTTCAAACGGGTTTTGAATTTTCAATATCGGTTCAGGATTTTTTGCGAAAACGTGAATGAAAAATTTTGCGCTTTCCTTTTCGTAACGGTTTGGCCCAATATACCGAAAAACTAAACTGTAAACGGCGAAATTTTGGTTCTTATACACAGATACATACTATTTTCAATTTTCATATCAAACGATTCAGCATGACTCTAAATGTCGAGAAAAAATAAAAAAAATTTCAAGGAGTTTAAAAAGTCCGATAATATATAATATTACTAATATATAAAAATATATACACAATGGTGGATTTACTGTAGAGGCGGTCGGGGATAGTGCCCAAGGCAGCAAATTTTCTAGGGCTAAAATTTGGAAAGTAAAAAAAAATTATACTATACAATTCTTCTTAATAACTTGTTTTATTTCAAGAAATATAATTTTTAATTGCATTATGTTTCAAATAAAATTTTTGTATATTATAATTGCGAAAATTTAAGTGAAAACTATCAAAATAGTTTAATTTTATTTCCAGGGAGATTTAAAAATATAATATTTATTTTTTTATTTTTGGGAATTAATAAATTTCTTTCAAAAAATCAAAAATGTTTTCAAATTATTCATGTCTTTTTAAGAATAGACTTCAATTGAATAATTATCCGATAACACTAATTAATTTTAATTTAAAAGAACAATAACAAATTAGGAAAATTTTTATTAATACATTTTCTGTGGTCAAATAGTTATTCTCATTTTAGAAAAATAAGTAAGTAACTATTTAAGTAAAATTTCAGTGATAGGGCGGCATTTTTGTCAGTATCTCGGGCGGCATAAATTTAAATTTGGCACTGTATATATTATAATTTAAAAAAAAGATATAGTTAAAGACAAACATCTGTTTCATAATTTAATAATAATATCATATTAACCCTAGAACGGTATCTGCAATAATAAATGATGTAGGTACTTTTGCTATGGAAATTTTGCAAATATAAAAACACTATTTATTACTAAATCAGAGTTTTATATTTTTTGAAATAACCTTTGATGATATCACAAAGTATACAATGACAAAAGATGAATAAAAAATCACTTGTTAATCACAATACCATTCTAGGGTTAAGCTAGGGTTTTTTTAGTTTATATATTTTGCCATTGTCTTCTGCAGGTTCTAAATCTGCAAAAAACATGTGTAAGGACAACTTGGTTTTGTGTTGTTTCACATAAATTATACTCCTTACTTTAAACTTAAGTTTCTTTAATTCATTTTTTATTTCGTTAGTCTCATATGTAAGGTGTATATTTTTTATCACGATTTTATAAGACCGTTCCTGGATTATCTGATATACTACATTTTTTGTTTTAAAGAACTTGATTACAGCCCTGTATTGATCTGGTAAATTAGTATTTATTCTGGCGATGTTATTTGGCATAGATTTAAGTATATATTCATTTTCTTCTACGATTTTATTTAAATCACTTTTCATATCCGGGAAGTCTGTAATACCGTACACAAATATTGGTGGTGGTCTTTGTATTTTTGTAGTAGTCATTGTGATGTTTTCATTAGTTCGATTAACTATATTGCAGTTTGATGTTTCTGTTCTCGAACTTAATATGTCAAATCTATTTGATTGATTGCATTTTCAAATGAATTGTTTGATGAGGTTTGCCTACACTTAGAAGTTTTACTTGTTGACTTTACGACTTGTCATGAGACAGTAGGCTTAAGGTACAACTCAGTATCTTCAATGTTATCATTCATCTTAGAACGTAAGGCCACATGTATTTTTTTTGATAATGTGTTTCCTGATTTGGCTCTGTAGAAGCTGTTGTACCCCCAATTATGGGTGCACATAAACTTTAGTTATCGTAAGTAAATTTATCTTAGAGCAATAATTAATAAATTATGGTAATTTTATAAATTTATTCAAACCCAGTTATGTTAAACATACGTAAAAAAAGTTCACTGTTTCAATTTATGTAACAAATATATATTTTAAACTAGTGGGGTGTGTGGCATCGTGCCTTAAGGCAAATTGCTGGAACTTCCCGTACCGTAACGAAATGCTCGAGGAATATTAAATGTTTTGAAATAGATTATTATAAATATTGTAACATTGTCTAATATTTATAAGAATTATATAAACTTAATTGCAAAGTTGAAATTATTTGTTTAAAATATATTAGAACTATAGTCAGAAATAAAAATTAAATCTGAATTATTTTCGATATACAGAAAATGAAAAAAAAAATTAAAAAAAAATTGAAACAATTTTTTTTCCAAAATCAATGATTTTGTTAAGACAAGCAGAAAGTTCTTTGAATCAATTAAATGGGACGCTTAGTTCTTTCAAAAACTGCCATTTTTTGCCTGCCTTTGCAAAAAACTAATAACCACTTCTCCCAATCATTACTAATTGAATGTTTTTTAGATCATTCAAATCGTATGTTCCGTTCTCTCAAAAACTCGATTTTTTATTTTCTTTCTGCTCTTTATTCCGTAACTGCTGGACCTGCCTCTGCAAAAAACTAATCTGCACATCTCCCTATCAATAGGAATCGAATGTTTTTTGAACCATTCAAATCGGTTGATCCGTACGCCGAAAACGTGGACGAAAAATTGTATCCATACATACATACACACACACACACATTCATTTTTTCTGAAGTATGCCAAAATGTTCAGAAACCTTCAAAACGTCGAGAAATGTAAAAATTTTCAATTTTGATTTTGGCCCATTACAATAACTTACCTACGGAAGTTATAAATATTTTTACTCTTTTTTTATAATATCAATTATTTTATTCAATTATATTATTTAAAACTATTTACAGAGATAACTTTCATATTAAGTTGTAATCTAATTTCGAATAAAGAACAATGTAGAAATTTTAAGAGAAATAATGAACTGCAACGAGTTTTGTATCCTCGATAAGACAATTAATTAGCTGTTTGGATAGTCCTCCGTTTACTATCACCATTGCGATTTGATGTGTTTTTATATACCGGACGATATTGATTTCCAAGTTGGTATTGTGAAGAGCGGTATAGCGGTATGATATCTATGGTTCGTGCGTCAGTTCTCTGCCAGCAGCCGGCAGTGCAAGGTCTAATAAGTCGTACGTCGATTTTTTCGTGAGAATGGATGCTAGACCACGTGTTTAAAAGACATTTCATCCAAATTGAATGAAAAGTTTATTTTCAGTCCTATACAGTATCGTGTTTGAGTTTATCAACAAATTATAAAATGCTATTTTAACAAGTGATTTATATAAAATGGAGTCCTTTATATATAACATTTTATCATTAGGACAGTGTTGTTTCAGTTTAGTTTATTTAGTTTAATAAGTGTTAAATAAGTAATAAAAATTAGTGCAACAAAAAAGGTTGGCGCGATGGCAGCAGACGTCAAAGTATCGAAACCTGCCCGGTGTGCCTTGGACAAAAATGAGTGTGTGAATGTGCAGGATTTATTAATTTCCTTTAATTCTCCATTAAACGAGGAACACATTTGGGCTCTGTGCCATCAGTGTGTGAAATGTTACATGGATTTTTTTAATAATAAGCCTGAGAGGGACGAAGGTTCTGATCAGCAGAAAGTGCCGGTGCTGGTATCGGCTCTAAGCCACATCAAATTGCATAGAGAAGGCACAGTGCACGAGGATACTATTTTTCCAGAAAATGAAAGCGGTAAGTGATATCGTTTTTCAAGGAAATTTTTTCAATTTTTTTAAAACTTATTTACATGCACTTATTTACGTGCATAAGATTTGTTCTGTATATAAAATACTCTTTCCGCCAACCATTCTTATTGACCTGCATCAGGATTTTTTTTTCAATTGTAACTTCAGTTCTGAATCGACGATCATCTCGTGTTTAATGTTTTTGCACAAATGTTTATAAAATCATGTGCAAATTTCTTTAAATCGAACCAATATTTATTAAACGCATGATTAACATATTAACCATATGTTAATTTAAATTTATAATAAAATTAAAAATGAAAATATACAAATGAGATGTAATAACTCTGCCGATGTACTTGACATTATTTAATATATCATATAAATAAATACAAAACTTTATTATATTCATTGTGCACGTCTCTGATTGATATTAATACAATCATTCAATTATATAGTAAAAAAAATTGTATATTGGGATCAAATATAATTTGTTATATTGGAAATAATGAATTGAAAACTTCTAATTTATAAACAACCATCTACATATAAATATTAGGATATGGTAGGATCAGGGTCTAGGAGTTGGTTGAGAAGGTTCAGTAAGAAATAATATTACCTATTATTTAAACATAATTAGAATACTTTATTGCTTAATTATGAAATTCATAACCTTGCAATTGTGGTACCAAAACATGTCTTCAGTTATTTTACTTGGCATCAGACATAACAATTTTTGCTATTCATGGTTGAATACTAATTCCTATAATCCCTTTATTCTTTTATCTTCACCGCCATAATTTTTAATTGTTGATTCTTTGTTTGATTAGAGAATGCTGTTTTTGCCGTTTTTGCCGTTTGTTTACATTGCAGGTGTCAAACCTATCGGTTACTCATAGCCCAAAAGTCTTTTATTCTGGCAATAACACTTTGTTTGTACATGCAAATAAACACTTGCGAATATCGATTTCAATCTATTGTGATTATTTCGCACTGATAATATAGGGTCGGTCTTGTCAGTAAATATGTCGCAAAATATAAGTGGCAGATTCTGGGTAAGAAACCTCGAATTACCAGAATCTATTTATCAAGTTGTATGAAGACATTTGTTAATTGTTTGTTGCTCCGCTGCTTCTTGCACCAGAATTTAGAAGTCTTAAAAAATTATGGCCTATTAACTTGATACAATAAATTGTATCGACTGGTAATTACCCACTAGGGTAAATACTATCTATAATTAGATGTAAATAATGTATACCAAAATAATTTATAGAATTTATTTATATAGAAGACAACAAAAATTGTTAATTGTTGTTAATCATTAAAACTTTATTTATTCAAAACTAAATAGAGCTACACGTGATAACTGATTTTAAATTTTCATTTCAATCTTTTAAATAATTATTATATTTTAAATTATATATTATATTCGAAATCATTACTGACAAGAATAGTAAAATTACAATTTTTCCATTTTATAAAAATAAGTAGCAAAAAATGCATTATAGGGTTTTAATGATTTTTTAAAGAGGATTTTAATGTACAAAGCTCGAAAACACAAATTTGATCTTGAATTAATGTTAAAATGCAAATAACAGATTGCATTGAAAGATAGATATTTAAATCCATTGACTTATATTTTAAAAACATTTTATCACAACTGCACGTCTATGTAAAAAAGGGATATACTTCATGAATCTTTGAATATAGATTTTATAATTTTTTTCAATAAAAGATGATTTGATTTTTTTTACTTTCATTATTCGCTGTTAAAAATTTACAAAATTCTGGCATGTTTATTAAATATTTTTGTAGCATTTGTCATTCTGAGATCTTTTTCATTATAATTTGACCTCTCTGACGGATCTGTCCAAATATGGAATTTTTTTGAGCCTTGGACATATAATTGTTGTGATATTATATAATTGTAGTCGATACATTCATTTAAATACTTACAATTAGAAAAATTATTGTTTGTGATTTTTGTGATATTTTTGCCACATAATTAATATTATTTAGAATTAAAGTAATAGTTATGTGAATTTATTATACTTTAAATAATTATTTTGTTATCTCGAAATGAAGATAGATATTCATGTTGTAAATTCATAGAATGTATTTTTTTCATATTAAATGTAATGAAAATCTTACAAAAATAAAAACAAAAACAATTAGGAAAAATTTTATATTTTGGAGAGATCTAATTTAAATATTTAAATTCCAAGATTATAAATGATTATTTTAGTAAAGTTTTAGTCTATCTTAGTATAAATAAATACAAAAATTTTCTCCCACAGATATAATTATTGATAATCAAACGCATATTTCAAACTTACGAAAATGAAACTCCTCTGCTCATTCGCACTCTTAATAATGCATATGCCAATCAAATTTTGGAAACGCTAATAAACAATCTTTGCTAAAACATTTACACCCGATGAAAAGTGCTTTTAGTAATAATTTCTTTATGATTGAAAGCGCAATTAATTAATATCAGAACAGGTCATTAACAGCAGTGCCAGTCAAGTTGAAGTTTAAAATTTTAAAATGTCCTGATTTTTATTTAATTGTGATACGGTTTTCGTGGGAGCAGAACCTTTTTGGGCGTGTTTCACGTAGACAACAAATGAATCAGAATTTCAAACATCTCGTTATTCGATGGGGTGCTCTCGCACCGTGACGGAATTTGTTCGAGTCACTTTAGTATCGTGTGAAAAGCAAATTATTTGTAAATATACTGCTTATAAATATACTTTACTTACTTAATCGCTTTTTTATTACAAAAAAAAGTTTCTGAATAGCTTTTGCATCTTTCATGTTGGTCGATTTTTCATAAAACCATAGCTGTTTTATTTCATTATATAAAAATTAAATTAAAACTAAAATAACATCTTGATGTTTTAATAGTTGATTCCATATTTTTCAATATTTTCCATACAAGATCAATATTCGACTTATGCCCCAAGATACTGGGATCAAGTAGATCGAAGTCCGTTATAACTTAAGAATTAATATCAAAAACAATTTTCTAATTAAAAATAACCTTTTTGAAGTCTGGTGTGGACAGAAGTATTCAAAATCAATTTGATAAAATTTTAATATATATATAGTTAGTAATAGCATCATACTCAGACGTCTAATCAATGAATGGGCATTCTATTTAGACACTTTATAAGTAGGACTAAAAATTTGCTAAACTGCAATTGAATAACTGGTAAACAAGAAAGTTGTGCGAACTAAACACATTGTTCACTCACAAAATTAATTGGCCGATTCTGCCGTAAAATGGACCAGTGGTATGGCAAGGTTATACGTTACGTTTCAGTTTTCATACAAAATGCTACCAAATATTGTCAAAATGTCATGTATTTGCTGTTCAGGTGTTTCACACATAAAAGGCAACTTCACTCATATGTTAGCAAGCCAGATCTTAAAGATCCAGTTATGATAACATTGTTTTTTTGACATTGGTGCATTTTCTAGGTTGTTTTTTTATCTAAAACGCATGGACTGTGCAGCAACCACCTAGGATTTGACAGTTTTTAGTACTACTTTATATGAAAACTGCTACATAACTTAACCTTGCCATAACATTGGTCTATTTTGCAGATTGCAGTATCGGCCCCTAAACTTACTGACCCAGATATATCAACTACTACTGATGCTATAATTATTAAAATTTTTGTCAAAAAATTTAACATGGGGTTCGATCCTAACTTCGGTCTAACTCAATATCAGGCAGCATATTCAAATTTTGAAATTATTCTAATGACATCGATGAATTTGTTTAAAAAATGTAAGATATTTTACATTACATGAATAGAGTACGGACTGCATGATAAATTTTATGAATAATATATATTTTGGCGCTGGATAACACAATATATTTTTATTATCATCTATTATTATGGCGTACTAAATTAGAATTTTGTTACGATTTTTTAAAGTTATTAAATACCTCTCTCCCATAAGTCGTAAGTAACTTGTTTTTTTTTTGTAATATTGATTCAATCAATAGCATATTCTTTAAATGCGAATTGATTGAACTACAGTAAATACTAATTTAATAGCTCAGCCATAAAACCGTAGATTCGTATAAGAAGCGTAACAGCCTAACGAATCAATTTAATTGCATTACGCTTTGATATAAAATAGTGAGTTATATTCTCTGACCTCGTGTTTTCATTACTGCTATTTCATGATAGTAATACCAAAATTATTTCACTATTATTACTGTAAACAAATATTTTATTTGAGCAATAAATTTTATTAGATTTGTGTGAACCCTAACATATTAAATATCTTTATCTTAAATATCTAGTCTCGGTGTAGTAATAGTAGTAATAATAAATTCCAAATATTTACACTTCTATATATTATTTTTCAATATATTGGAATGAAAAATATCTTGGTAATATAACTTAACATTAAATCAATTAATTAGGTAAATAATATTGTATATTATAAAAATATATTATACATAAACTAGATGTTGTAAATAGAAAAAACATGATGTAAAGAAATTCGGTATATATATTTGTTTACGTAAATATTCTAATATTTTGCATAAATTAGTATAACAAAATTATATAAGCAATAAAAATGAATGCGTATCTATAATTACTATACTTTTTTTTTTTAAACTTATATTTGTCGTCCCCGTTTTTTTTTTAAATTTCTTTTTATATGTATGAATTTAATCAATTTCGAAATTAATTCTTAGATTAATTTATTCGAAAATCGATGCAACTTTACTCATTATTGTGTTTAAAACATATAGAGCACAAACTATCGCAAACTAACTAAAACTGACAATCTGCAACTGTTTGAATCAGTTGCAGCTCGTCAGTTTTGGTCACTTTCTGCTTGGATGGAACAAACTCATAGAAAATCCAGCTTCTTTTCAGAAAATGATCCAAAATTGCGAAATAATATAATTGTTTATTGTTCACGTGGACACCGTTTACTATATTTTTTAGTCATACATCACATTTCATATAATTGCATAGATTTCGAAAAAATAAGTAAAAAAGTGCTTTTCATTGTACATGAGTAACGTCAATCAAACCTTACAAATATAATGAACCTGCCAAGGTAAACAAATATGAATTCACGGATAAGAACTTGAAATCGAAAGTCGCGAACAATAATCAAAATTGCAAACGTGGTGTGCTTTGATGGATTAAAATGACACTGAATCTAATTGATTCAAGTTCTAGGAAGCATGCTTCGCGTAACTCTTCAGCAAGGCAAAAAACCAAAACGGCATTATTCTGATAATGGCATTACCATCAACAATCAAAGATGTAAATCAAAGATTATTGTTATAAAAAACATTATTTCTCTGCTCGTCAGTCACTTTGTCAGCCAAATTAGAGTTAGTGAAGAAAGCGTAAGCACTTACCGACTGCTTTTGTGTCGGCGGTTTCCAAACTAAAAGCACTTTTGTCGAAGAAATCTTCGCCAGGGGAGGATATCATATTTTTGTCAGATAAATGACCGCCATATATTTTTTTATTTTTTCGAAATTATAATTATTATTTATTTAAATTTTTATTTGAATTAGAGACAATGTTTATTTATTGATAGACTAATTTATCAAACAAGTGGTGCATGGCATCGTGCCTTAAGGCAAATTGCTGTAACTTCTCGAACTTTATTTAAAGATTTATTTTTTAGAACTTTGAAAAAAAATATTTATGAGATTTTTGAAATTTTAGAAAAGAATTGACCTTTTTCAAAAATGTGTATTTTTTAAAGCAACCGTGATACTATATAGCTGCGTAAAAATTGAATATCGAAGCGCGTGGGCGCCGCGTCGCAGTATAACGAATAAACATTGGTACGGGATCCATAGAAATGTAAACAAAGTTTGTTTCATTATTAAAATATCTATAAAATATGTGATAATTTGATGTGCATATGTCTAATGGTCATTTTTGTTCGCTAAATGTTTTTTTTTTTTACTTTTTTTATTGGATCTCCGGAACCGCTAGATCTGTCTTTCCAAAACTTTCACAAGTCCTTCATTTTGTCAATACAGATAAAATGTTTTTTGAAACATTCAAATCGGACGCTCGGTTCTCTCAAAATTTGAATTACCAAATCGTCGACGAAAAATTGTATCCGCACATACATACACACACACGCGCACACGCACACACACATGCATGCATACATTCATTTTCTCTGAGGTATCAAAATGTTCAAAAATCTCTGAAACGCAAAAATACATAATTTTTTTTTATTTTAGATTATTTTTGCGATTATACTATAACTTACCCTACGGGAAGTTAATAAAACTTGATCCCGAGGGCCCAAACTCTTTCATGCGATTGTGTATGTGCACCTACTTTTCTAAATAATTTGGTCTAATTTAATAATTGTTTAAATGATAATTTAAGAAATAAATTCAAATTCTCTATATTTTCAATTGAAAGTCGACGTCACTACTGTTTGTAATCAGGCTGTTTGAGGCAGGTGTTAAACCTGAAACTCCTGATTGAAATCCCATAGCTTTAGTCACTAACCTATTCTTTAATAGAAATATTCTTTTCTATCTTACTTACCTACAAGAGCAATATTTTGGTTTTATTTATTTCAGTAGAATTCAACAACTTTTTTAGAATCCATATTCCATTATTAACGGAAATGTTAGAAACCACTGACTTACTTATTTCCTTCAAATCCATTTACGTGCAACATTCAATTTAACACGTGCGCGTTTAATATGAATATATTGATACATTTCACTTGTGATTTTTGACGAATGATAAAATAATGAGAAAATTTGAATTCGAGGCGTCGACCGAGTGAAATTTCCTATGAGTGAAAGACGAAATAACTGCTTTAGAACAGTGTACATGATTTTGTTAACATTACGTTTATTATATCTGCCTTCACATTGCGAATTCATATAAGTTAAGTATATTTTCAATCTGACTTGTTCGACTAACTTATAGTCAACAGGTCGTTTCGTTCCTGGAAGATTCTAAGCACATGTCTAATTGTCAGATCTCAAAAAAAACCAACGTTGAATTAGTTATATAAAAATTGAATCATATTTTCAATACGTTGTTAAAATGTTCACAAAAATATTTTGGATGAGTAAAGTTGTAGTGGGTAGTATTACATGCTATAGACCCACAAGGGATGCTTAGTAAAACTAATTTAGGGCCGGCCGTGGTCCCGTGGTAAAAACGTGAGCTAGCAAATCCTAGTCCCGGGTTCGAATCCAACCTCGGTCGGTTCGGTATCAAAGCAGCTTGATACCAAATTTTCACTTGAAATCATAGATTTCAAATATGATTTCAAGTGAAAATGGCCTTTCGTGGGCATTGCTGCAGCATACGTATATGCAGAGTGTGCAAAGCTGTAGTGGCAGCATGCCTCTTACAAGTAAGAGGTACATGGATTGTATAACTGTATTCAAAAAATGAAAAAACAAGGCCTCTGACTCTGTGCATCCATGACTGAGTTGGAGAATAAGTCAATACATCTACCTTCGGGAAAAGTTAAAATTCAAATATATGTAATAAAAAGGAAAAAGTAATAAAGAAACATGTAAATATGTTAGGAAAAAAAATGTATGTAATAAGTAAGAAATAGTAATATGTATGTAAGAAAAAGCGTTAAGTGTCTTAAAAATGTAAGAAAAAGTGTTAAGTATAAAAAACAAAAAAAAAAAAAATAGTAAATTAGAGTATATACTTTTTAGGTCATATGATCGACCGCAAATGAGAAAAATTGCTTCAGAATTCATTTGTACAAAAGTTCTATATATTTAATTTTTTAGTTACCAATGGTAAAATAAATCATTCATAATAGTTTTTATTTTTGATCTTTGGGATGCAAGGCTAGGGCTCTTATTACAGAACCATGGAAAAGTTCTAAAATAGACATTACCGGAATAAATTCAAATAATAATCGACTAAACTAGTGAAATCTTTATTACCCTTATTTCTTGAGGGGATTCTTCTAGTTAGTTAATGAATACTACGGTCGGTCGAGTTAAGGTACAAAATTGCTTTATTAAAATTTTCCGTTCAATTTTAATAACAATGCTGAAAGCTATTGAATTAAGAGCTGGATATGCACGACCATATTTTAAACGACTATATTTTAAAATGTTATTACTAACTAAATTTTCTCTATGACATTTACTATCTTGATAAATTATAAATAAACGATGAATAAAAAATTTCCAAGTCTTTCTAGCGATTTCTGGTAAAACGTCATTCTGAAACAATCCGAGATGTAAAAGACTGGCTTACGTCTTCAAGTGCGTGAAAATTAGATTGAATGCTCAGATATTTTTATTTCTATCGTTTGAGACAATCTTAATGAAACAAATGTATGTATTTTATCCCGTGTGAGAGTAGTATTTTTTGCGCGTAAATAAACACTTCAATGTGAGTTAATTTGATTTTAATTCAAAGAATTCCCAGCTCAACTCGGCTTCGCTTGATAAACGATTTGAAACAGTAGAGAAATCAGCAATGGAAAAATGTTATCTTGTAACAACCAGCATCACCACTACAGTTCCTTCCTTATATTATTTAAGAGTACAAAAATTTTATTGTAGAAATTATTTTATCTCCGAGTAGAAAATTATGTATTTTTTGTTACGTAAATCAATTTATTTTACAATTACGAGAACGGATTTCATGTCGAATGTGGTAAAGGTTGTTACCTTAATGATTTGAGAATATTTAATTGATTGAAGACGACAAACTTTTTTACGAATAATAATATAAAAATGCCTTTTTAGAACATATTGAAAATGATCAAATCGTATCTACTACACCTAAAAATAATTTAAAGGAAAAGCAATTAAGAAAAACAGAACTCTCGAAAGCTCTTGCCAGTCCTAATTTTACTAATTGCAAGTGACAGATCATCTTATGCAATTAATGAATGTTTTATCGATAAACCATATTTTCTACCAGAGTTTTCTCAAATGAACATAATAATTCTTCAATTTACATTCTACCTATTTAAGGTCTTTTATGCTTTGTAATGTGACGTCTAGACACTCAATGATAATGGACTAGAAGTCACTAGTAAAGAAACCAGTTTCTACGATGACTGCAGAATATTTTCAATTTTCCTTTTCTAAATAGATTTTATGAGCACCGTGGTAAGAATGAGGATAATTGAACCACTGGTTGCAGATTCGATATCTACTTCGTTTAGCTTGATATTAAGCAGTAGTAATATCAAGCTTATTTCACTTATAGATCTAGAATCTATAGATTCTTACATTTCGGTGACATTATTGACAAAATAATTAATCCAAAATACTAATTAAATATATTATTACATCTCAATTAGAAATGGCAACTACTGGGTTTCTTTCTAATTGCCATTATTATATTAAACTAAACAATTACAGAGTCTCTATATAATAATAGATATATTATAACTCACATACAAATAAAAAGTAAAATATGGATTTTCAAAAACCATTGGAATATTTTTTTACAAATACAGAAATTCATTTTTTATGGTTTTCACTTTTTATTTGATTATTTATTTCAATTTTTTATTTTCAACATGATATTTACAACAGTCCTTACATGGACATTTAGTAAATCTTTTTAGATGCTTAAATACAATATCGGTATATTTAATATATATATATATATATACACTATTGTTATTGCTTAATCGAGCAGTATATAAATATATTGAAGATAAAACCGTTTCGAAGTTCAATTTATAAATGAAATGTATTTTAAACACAAAATTTTAAAAATGATTCAATTAATTGAAATTGATTATTTTGATTTAGATACATATATAGTTTGAACTTGACGCAGTTTTTGGGCTATCTTAAATGCGATACGAACATTTTATCTTATCTACAGCACGATAATAATAATGTACTGTTGCAGTTATTTTTATAAAGCGAATATATTGCTATCACTTGTACGATCTTAAATATCAATTTATAATTATACTTAAACTGTTGTTGTGTATTTCTTTACCATTGAAAGTGTTATTTTATAGCTACATTACGACTGCTAGTTTTATTAAGATTTTATCACTTTATCTGTTAATTATATTCATCATACAAATATTGATAACCTAACTTTCGATCATCTTCCGTATGTAAAACGTTGCATATGTAGTTTGTTATACAGTGTATGTGCAAATATACCCAAAAAATATAATTGGAAATATTTAATATTATTTGCAATTACTTTATTATTTAAACTATGGCAGTACAGTTTGGAAAAGTTATTAAGTCTACATTATGCATAGTATATTATATGTAGGATCGAATATATAAAGTCATTAAATAAACTAAATGTACTAATGACCCGTGTGTATAAATGATCTTACAATTAGTGCTACTAATGATTTCAAACCTTTCAAATTACGTTCAAACATCTTTATATATTTAAAGCTAAACGTTATTAAATTAAATTAAATTGCAAGTATACATATTATTAAAATCTGTGTAAGAATATAATGTTTATGTAATGTACTGAATTTTAGCCAATTTATTGCTTTTTAAGCGAATTTACTTTTTTTTATTATTTACACCTTTTCCACGGTAAAGGTTTAGTTGGTCTTTTATACCCCTGTTAAATTTAATTTAAAATTAACAATGCATCTTATAAAACAATTAAATAACGTATACTTAAAAATTATATCAATGTTTCGTGAACTAAACAACAGTGCTCACAACTAAAAAAAAAAAAACAACGAAAAAATACTTTTGTTATGGACTGTCAAACATTGCAATTTATTGAGTGGTTATACATCTTCTTCCCTTTACTTTCAAATATTGTTGTTTAAAAAAATTTAACAACTTTTGTTTTTGACGTATGGGTAGTGGGCTTTTTTACCCGCAGACTTTTATGCCCCGCTCTACCCTATATATAGTATATGTAATAATGTATGTATGTATGTACTTATATAGGTATATATGTACGGTGGCTTCATCTTGAATACCATAACACAATATCCTAAAGGTTAATGTCAACGTAGTCAACATTGAGTAAGGCTTAATGCTGACCTACATATATTTATAACATCGTGAACGACGAACATGTCACATATATACGAGTCACGTATGTGTATATAGAGAAAAAGTGATAAAGGCTAAAATACAACTTTTGAAATTCATAATCATTCTCTTCTTGACATTTCCGCAAAACTTAAGTTATTTTTAGCCGAATATACTTAATACGTTTTATATTGATCCCTGGTACAGCGAGTGAGGATGTGGACGCCTACGAGCTGCGCGATCAATACTACGGCGTAGCACTTCACATTATATACACTGGGAGTGCTACAATTCGACTTACTTATTCAACTGAGAGAAACTTAGTTTATTGATAGATTTATGAAATATGTTCATATCAAGGACATTTACTTATAAATTTTCTCACAAGCTTTAATATACGGTACAAAAGGTTTTGGTTATGGTATTTTTTATAACAGAAGTGTGCGGTCTGATGTATTAAAAATAACAATAAAAGACTAGAATTCTCAATATCTTAACCCATAGTGATAAATCTTGAAGCAAAGTCAAACACAACAAATCGTTCAAAGACTACTCCCGTACACACAGCACGTCCTGCAGATGTTGTCCATGGACGACACCCGTAGCGAAAGGGTTGATAAAATAAGTTCAATAATTTTTTTCTTCAGTATATATGAATATTTAGCTTTAAAGAGATTTTGTGGCGAGCATAGCTCTTTGGTAGCGTGTTCGATTCACACGACAGGGGTCTTCGGATCAAATCTTGTCAATGGCTTAGAATTTATGAAATAAAATATGTGTAGTTAATTTAAAATCAAATAAAAACTCTATTTCTTAAGTAGAATGAATAAAAATAAAGAAAAATAGGAATAACAGAATTTGAATAGTTAAATTGAATTAGGAGCAAGAAGAGAAATATTGGAACTAAAAAAAGAATGAAGAAAAAAAAATGGAATGAAGCTGAAAGTTAAATAGAATTAGAAATTTGAAAAAGAGCAAGAATTGAATAAAATAAGAAGAAAAAAAATTAAGAAGAATATATAATAGGATACATAGATTGAAAATGATATAAAAAATCAGAATGTAAATAAATAAAAATGTTGTAGGTGGCTAAATGCTCAGAGTGAGCGAGGCCAAATAAAAATGAAAAAAAAAAGAGATTTTATATAAAAATGTATTATTTCGTTTACCAATAGAATAATACTTCTGTGCTCATGTTAGGTTGTTCTTCTGTGTTTTGGTTTATGTAGTAAAGCTACGAAACCGGAATACTAGTCAAATATATTGATTTTTAATTTTGATTTAATTTTAGTTCCTGTTGTTTTATATCTCATTCTCAAATAAAAATAAAAAAATAAGAGATTTTATCTAAAAATATATTATTTCGTTTACCAATAGAATAATACTTTTGTGCTTATGTTAGGTTGTTCTTCTGTGTTTTGGTTTATGTAGTAAAGCTACGAAACCGGAATACTAGTCAAATATATTGATTTTTAATTTTGATTTAATTTTAGTTCCTGTTGTTTTATATCTCATTCTCAAATAAAAATAAAAAAATAAGAGATTTTATCTAAAAATATATTATTTCGTTTACCAATAGAATAATACTTCTGTGCTTATGTTAGGTTGTTCTTCTGTGTTTTGGTTTATGTAGTAAAGCTACGAAACCGGAATACTAGTCAAATATATTGATTTTTAATTTTGATTTAATTTTAGTTCCTGTTGTTTTATATCTCATTCTCAAATAAAAATAAAAAAAATAAGAGATTTTATCTAAAAATATATTATTTCGATTACCAATAGAATAATACTTCTGTGCTCATGTTAGGTTGTTCTTCTGTGTTTTGGTTTATGTAGTAAAGCTACGAAACCGGAATACTAGTCAAATATATTGATTTTTAATTTTGATTTAATTTTAGTTCCTGTTGTTTTATATCTCATTCTCAAATAAAAATAAAAAAATAAGAGATTTTATCTAAAAATATATTATTTCGTTTACCAATAGAATAATACTTCTGTGCTCATGTTAGGTTGTTCTTCTGTGTTTTGGTTTATGTAGTAAAGCTACGAAACCGGAATACTAGTCAAATATATTGATTTTTAATTTTGATTTAATTTTAGTTCCTGTTGTTTTATATCTCATTCTCAAATAAAAATAAAAAAATAAGAGATTTTATCTAAAATATATTATTTCGTTTACCAATAGAATAATACTTCTGTGCTCATGTTAGGTTGTTCTTCTGTGTTTTGGTTTATGTAGTAAAGCTACGAAACCGGAATACTAGTCAAATATATTTTTTTTTAATTTTGATTTAATTTTAGTTCCTGTTGTTTTATATCTCATTCTCAAATAAAAATAAAAAAATAAGAGATTTTATCTAAAAATATATTATTTCGTTTACCAATAGAATAATACTTTTGTGCTCATGTTAGGTTGTTCTTCTGTATTTTGGTATATGTAGTAAAGCGACGAAACCGGAATACTAGTCAAATATATTAATTTCAATTTTGATTTAATTTTAGTTCCTGATGTTTTATATCGTTCCAATCAATATTTTAATTTTCGTCTTAAATGAAACATTAGCTATATTAGAACGTTTAGTTACGCTAGAAGTGCGCACGTGTTGGCTGGGAGGAAAAGCTCTATGAATTTTGGCGCGAATCCAGTTAACGTATTCCTCAAGGTCACTGAAGGCTGGGCTGGGGGCGTATGACTTATGACTCATGACTCATAAGGAAGAGAATTTTGTAGAAATATAGATACATAAAAACCTTTAATAATCGATAATCATGATGATTTAAAATATCATTTTATTCAATTATTATTTTTCATATACATGGAATCGTTTTTTAAATTCAAATAATAATTTAGAATATTTATTCATATAATGAGAATCTTTGTATGAAGGTGAAGCCGAATTAAGCTTTTGCAAGTTTTGTATTAATCTTGATGAATGGTGAATGGTGAAATATTATGATAAAGTTGTTCTTGGGCATCCATTCAATAATTAAAACGATTTTATTTTAGAAAATTGTTCTTATTGTATTTAATATTCTACTTTGACTTGTAAAAGAAATTCCAAACGAACAACATGTCTTTATGAGAAGAGTTTTTTTTAAAAAAAAATTTTATTTTTATATAATTTTATTTAATATTTATTAAAAATTAAGTCATAACTTGATGTTATGATATCAATTTCTGTTTATCTTTTCGTGTTTTTTATGTTTTTTTTTATTTGTATGCACTGAAGATGGGTCAAATTAGGACGCGAAATGTATGATATTACAATACAAACATTTTTATACAATAAAATCGTTTTAATTTTTGGATTGATGCCCACAACAAATTTATCATATATATATATATATATATATATATATATATATTTAAAATTAAAAAAATATATAACTCCTCGACATGAGGAAAATTAATTCCAAAAATTTTAAAACAGATTTCTCATTTCATTTCCTTATATTTATCATACAATGCGCTAATTTAGATTAAAACAAGCTTGCAGAAATCCCAAGAACAAAACTATCAAACTAATATTATCACCTCACAAATATTATTACAACTAAGTATTATTACAACTAATTAACTAAATATTATCACCTCATAATGATATTGGATGACTAAGCCATCGAAAGTTATGTATTATGAAATAAAAGTTAATTTATAATGCATATCATACTAGTACTAATTACAATTTATCATACCATGCGCTAATTCAGATTAAAACAAGCTTGCAGAAATCCCAAGAACAAAACTATCAAACTAATATTATCACCTCACAAATATTATTACAACTAATTAACTAAATATTATCACCTCATAGTCATTGGATGACTAAGCGATCGAAAGTTATGTATTATAAAACTAAAGTTAAATTATAATGCATATCATACTTGTACTGATTACGCAATTTAGCACTGTTAAAAGTATAAAAGTATGCATATAATTAATCATAATAGATATACATTTTTATTCTACATTTTAATACTTGTAGCTATGATTATAGTACTTATAAAATTCATATAAAAAAGTTTTTGTTGTTTTTTTTAAGTTATATTGCAAAACTGAATGTTCACTTGCAAGATTTTCTTCGACATATCTTTTAAACAGTTTATTTAACAAAATATTATCAAAAATATTTATAACAGAAAGAACTACAGTTTCTATTAACAATGATAGCGACTACGATTAAAAGTGTCTTAATAACTTCGTAACTTAACTTCCATATTACTATGGTAAATATAGTGACTACTTATTTATGTATTTCTATTGTTATAAAATAATATACAGTAACAATATAAAATATAAAATATAAAAAGCAAATAAAGTTTTAGGTATAATTTCAAAACAAAAAAACATTGTATATAAATATATAACCACAATAATTATATACATAAATATATGAATATAAAAGACATAAATGTATATATCTAGTTTTATTTTTTAAATAAGTATTACCTTTATATAGAATATGTTCCGATGCGCACCAAGCGCAATGTGCACTGGTTTGCTATTGAGAGACGCTACTTACACGGATATTCTACGGTTTCCGCGTGTACTACCTTCGGTTTTTTCAACTTTTTATAAAAAGTTCCACTTCGATTTAAATATAATTTTGGATAACAAAAGTAAAATATACAGGCTTCAAAATGATGCTATTTAGAAAGTAGTCAAATTAACCGTACTGGTCGAAAATTTTAAATAAAAACTTATTTTCAACTTTTCATCCAATAAATGCCAATTTTTAAACATTATTCATTATAAATAGTATAGACAAGACCAATGCAAATAGAACCACGTCAATTTTATTTCGATATCTTTTATAATACCGACAAAAAGCGAGTTTGAAAAAAAGGGCCACTTTCACATGTTTTCACTGATATCTCGGCCAAATAATGAGCTACGGATTTGAAATTTGGTATATCGAATTTTCTCGAAAATACCTATAAAATGGCATCAAAATAATTTAAATACCAGGGTGGGGCCAATTCTGTATGGAAACACGCCCATACCTTGAACTTGCCTTTTTTTCTTTAGTTAACTATACTTTCTATATTTATAATAAACGAGTACCTTTAATGAATTTTATGCGAACATTTTCAATTACTTTTAATTAAGAATTAGTCTTTTTAACGTAATTGTGATTGGTGTTCATGGTGAATATGAACAACAAATGTAGAAATAAAACTATTTAAAGTGAGGAACGATAATGCGAAATCCGAATAATTACTCGCCGACAGTTTCACGTCCGATGTGTGAACGAAGCAAGTTTTTGCTGACATTGAATCCCGAGCCATTAAATTATTCATTTTCATTCATAAACGTCATATAATGATGTGGTTCAGTGCAAGACTTTTTCTAATAAGTAAATCTGCATAGTGATTTTGCTGCCACTTTCACAGTGATTTTAATTTATATATGTATGTATTCGAAACAAAAGATTGCTCACGTTTTCGCACGTAATTACACATGACAACTCATTAACACAACAAATGGAAAAATTGCAGAAAACACACTCGTATATTCTTCAATTTCCACAGGAATACACAACCTATTGGATAGTTCACTTATATAAAGCCATCGCTAATTCATCGACATTTTTTGTGCTCTTATAAATAAGAACTTACAGTACTTAACTTGCGTACAGGGTGGTTAAACATAGAAGATATTCGTAGCACCTTCTATCAATATATATATTTGTTTTTAATGATTCACATAATTTTGAACATTTGGTATTTAGTAATGACAACTCTGTCATCTTCACAAATCTTCGTTTTTTATTTCCATTTCTTTATAAAAATATTTTTTGTGTTGTGATCATCATAGAAATTTTACAGACTTCTAAAGACATTAATCTGGATACTGATCAATCAATTAACTAGAAACAGATTTTAATAATTTTTAGCAATATATAATTTGAAAAATTAATTAGAAAAGTTAAAATGACTTATTTTTATTAACATTTTAATTAAACTATATTAAACATTTCTGAATTATAAATTGACAATTAAAATATATATATTTTGCTCTCCGCTTTTGTGCTCTTGGTTTATAATACAAAAAGGCGGAAGGGAGATATTTGACAACCTTATATATATATATTATATATATATATATATATATATATATATATATATATTATGTTTCAATCCCCTGGCGTGCAAAAATACAGCATGAATGAATATATTATATTGTGCATTTGCATGTATTATTAATTTCGCCATGTGTATTCGTACGTGCATGATGTGCAATTAATGTTACTAGTCGTTTTTTGTTGAGCGGATCGTGAGTTCGAGGTATGCATAGTATTTGATAAATTTCACGCAAAAATATCCTTATTATTTGATTTCTAATTGTTATTTGATTAAAGGTTTTCTAGTAGTTTCTAAAACTAGCGTGGATTTTTATTCATTAGGAGCTTTCAAAGAATTGACGATTATTTCTTAATGATGATGCACGTTGGAGCGTACATAATTTATACGATTTTTTAGGAGTCCCCATGGGGAAAAGAGGAGCCTAAACCTTTACACTGACAACGTGTAATAATAAGAAAATAGCAAATAAAAATTTAAAAAAAGTTTAAAAAAAAAACATTTACAAAAGATAAATTAAATTAAGTCATTTCATCTATGTTTATTTTTTCTATTATTTTATTCGACCTTCATAAAAATTAAAGTCCATGAAACATGTAATTCGAACATACGTTTTCTAACTTTATTTGTAGTAATTGTATTTCATGAAACAATGAGTATGATTATGGCAAATTAATGAAAGCAAGATTTATGATAATAGCATGAGTTGATGATTTTTTGTTCATTATGTTTAAAAATACATATTTAGGTCATGATTTTTAATTTTGTTGTTCAACCTAATAATTAGTGCATTGCATTGATTAAATATACTTCATAATACCTATTCAAAATTAAAAATAAATGGTGATTCTGTTTGCCTCCTGTCTAGGTAAAAAGAACCAGGTGACAATTTTTTGAAAAATAGCAATAAACCATAGTTTTATAATGATCAATTAGCTGGGTATTTTTACTGAACATAGTTAGATAGTTATTTGTTTGATATGTGGTATTTGATTTGATGTACTTGGTTTGATTTTCACAGTATGATTGTTGAAAGTCAAATTGGATCTTAGTGCATCGCCCTATCCAATATAATTAATAATTAATATTAAGTTATACTATCAGCTATTAATCGTGTAATATTTTAGTAGCATATATATATATATAAATATATATATATATATATATATATAAATATATATATATATATATATATATATATATATATATATATGCTATTTTCATACAAATCTTTGATTGAATTGCGCTCTATCTAGAAGACAATATTAAGAGCTAAAAGAATGTTTATCAATTTGGAAGCATTTGAGCCCTTGGGAGCAAGGAAATTTGAAAATGTCCATATTAAGGACCACCCTAATATATATATATATATATATATATATATATATGTTTTAGTGGCGTTTTTTCCACTAAGAGGGTGTTCATTATTTTTCACCCCCACCCCCCTTTGCTTTACGTGGTGATATTTAAAATTAAATGGTCTGACCTCCCTTCTTCCATCATGTGATATTTCGTGATTTTGTGTCAAACCCCTCTTCTCTCTTTTACGCCTAACTTGATTAGTGGACGTTTTCTAAGAATAATAAATACCACTAAGTATATAAAATGACTTTGAAGCAGCACCTCAATGTCTGGCAACTTAAATTTCGCAGCATCCAATCGAAACAAAGGTTCGTGTAATAAATAGGAACGAAGCTACTTATTTGAGCGAATCAAAATGTTGGCGTAAAAGCGCGCTTTTTGCATCGTAACCGCTTTGTTAATCCGGAACGATCTGAATCAAATGTATTTTCAATACGAATTACCTTTATAAGGTGTTATCTGATGTAACAGTTCTCTCCTTTATGAGCCCGTGTGCGCATAAAAGCCAAACGTAACTTATGTATAGCTCATCGCGTGTACAAGTCACCTTTATTTAATTCTTACGTCTCATTGTGCAAAAGAATGTGCATCACGAACGGACTCGGTCGCTCGATCATTTGATCGCTGAACCTAATTTTCTATTACGCGATTACTATATTGGTAGATCGGAGGAGACACGGAGCTGATAGACACGTAAAAGAGCCAGAACTTACTAAAAGTATATAATAGAGCCAAAACTTTCATAAAAGTATAAGTGCGTTTCGTACGGCATAAAAATGTCCTTAAGACAATTTTCATATAGTTAATGTTTATTAACGCGCTGATACCAAGAATTTGTCCTATCACATTTTTACAGATTCAGTAAGTTTTAATTTTTTTTTTGATTTAATGATCATAGAAAACTATACAAAGTACATTCAGCTATATTTTATTAGAGGTATATATTAGTTGACTGCGTGAGAAGGATCGCTCTCCAGCGTTAGCACCTTTTTAGGGGGCGTCCATTAATCACGTGAGCGAGTTTTTAAGGATTTTTAGACCCCCCCTCCCCTTTGGTGATATTTGGTGATATTCAAAATTACTCTCCCCTCCCCCACCAAACATTACGTGTATTTTTGTTACGTGAAAAAACTGTATAATTTTTAATTTTTTTAAAAAATGTTTGAACTTTTTTATAAAAAATAGTAAAAAAAAAAATAAATTCACGTGGTATCTTGCTATACCCCTCCTTCCCCCACGTGATATTTCGTGATTTTTTGTCAAACACCCCCTCCCCCAAAAAACCTCACGTGATTAATGGACGCCCCCTTAGATGTTATGTGATATTTTGTTGTAAATTATTGCAGATTCTTTTTTTGAGACGCTTTTGTGGTAAAGGCTTGAGCAGATCTAACGCTAATTTGTTTGGATGACGACTTAGACGAGCTTTGTATCTGGTGCAGTAAAAACTAATTTCTTCTTCTATAGTTCGAATTCTGAGACCTTGATGTATCAACCAATTGGGAACATATTTTGGAGCGTTCACGTTTTCTTTCAAAATTTTATTTTGGAACCTTTGTAGAATAATTATGTTCGATTTACTGGCCGCATCCCATAGTTGTAGGCTGTAGGACCATATTGGTTTAATAATTGTCTTGTATATTAGAAGTTTATTTTCTATTGTGACTTGTGATTTCCAGCCCATTAACCAATTAAGTTGCCTACGTGTTAATTCAAGCTGCTGGCGCTTCTTTAGAATATGTTCATGCCAGGTTAGTCTTCTATCTAAATGTATTCCCAGATATTTAACTACATTTAAAACAGTTTTAATTACAATTAATAAAATTTTACACTTTACACATTATCGTACGTAAAATTTTACATACATTGTATTCGGAACTTTTACCCTTGGCTTTTGTGCCCTACGCCTGCATGATTTATATAAAAAATAAAACTTGTTAATATACAGTTTATCACTATTGTGATACAAATAGATTTTGTTTTTCAAAAAAAGAAATAAAAAAATACAATTCTATAATTAAATATTCTGGTACATGTTCTGAATTCTGGATGTAGTTTGACATGGCGTGTTTGCCATGGCAAAAGATCTCCAGCAAAAATAGGTCAAGTGTCTTGATAGTATTATGATGATTCTTGAATTTGAGATAAAAATTGTCAGTGAGCTATTTCAAGTATTTGTCAACTGCCATAAATTGCTCAGTTTTTATTTCTTTTTACAACACCCTCACTTCAAGGAGTCGGCCACTATTGCCTTTTCTCTTACAGTTAGTTCAATATTCTAGCTGATAGAATCTAGCAAGAAGTGGCGACTTATCTTCATGGAGTCATTCATCCTATGTTTATTCCTAATTCTTTACTTAGTTACAATTAGTGACTATTCAAGCTTGCAGTTTCTCATTTTCTCTTTGTTCTAGTTATTGCCCGAATAAAATTTATATTATTTATAAAGTTTATTCAAGATATTCCAAAATTAGTCTACTTTAAAATATTTTTTATAAAGAACTGTGTTGTACGCGCAATACGTGTCCAGCCAGTACTCCGGATGTTCAATAAAAAAAAGCTGAGGTAAAACATGGCATTGGAATGAATTGCTGGATTAATTTATTCAATTACTTATATAGTTGAAACAAAATGTCCAATGACTAAAAAATGAGTAAAAAAACAATAATTAACAAATTAACTGAACTAAGTTTATTTATTAATTACTATTTTTTACTCATTTTGTTAGTCATTGGACATTCAATCATTAAATGTGTTTATCATAGAGTTGGTGTTGCAATTGGTACGTTACACTTTGTTATTGCTCAGATGAGATGGTCATTATAAACAATGCAGCTTGTGCACCGTAAATTTATTTGGTTTCAACTTTAATACTCTTCTGTGGATTAGTGGTTAGAAGTATGGGATATTTGAATTAGAAAGTCCAAGTTATATACTCGCCTCTGACGGCTTGATGTCCAGCAGTAGGTTTCTACTTGGATATATAGATAGCATATGTTTCCGAACGAAAATAGTCTTTCGGGACATTACTTGAAATATCCCAATTACTAAGGCGACCGTGGGGTTGGCTTCTAATAGCGTTCAGTATTAAAAATCTCAGATAAGACAATCAATGGATTGCTATTTCATGCCCTATTGCAAGTTCTTAGTAATAAGCAGTGCTCAATAAAAGGGCTCCAATAATAGGGCATGAAATAGTTCAGGCTGTAAAAGATCTGAATCTGAGGAAAAACTATTCATACCTTATGCAAATGCAATGAAGTAAAAAGCTTGATATCAGTGCAATAAAGTAAAGAGCTTTTGGAATATGTTTTAAACGAAGTCATATCCTGAACTGTGAACGATATCAATATTAATACATATTCATCAAAATTCTAAAAGAACTATTACAGACATGTTTCTAAAATATTTAGACATGAGTCTTTTCTACAATAACTGCCAACTGATAAATCCGAGCGATTTGAGAAAGATGTGCACCGGGTGACCTTCTATTATAGCTTATAACAACAAATCAACTCTTATTCAAAATCGGGTAAGTATGCCGAAGAAATGAACACGATGCGCTGCTTTTGTTTGTTACCTGACAATCATAGTATTTCAATCGATTGCTGCAAATTCTCAAAGAAACGCGGAAATACAGCTAAATTGGCATCCCACGCTTCCGTTATTATTAATTCTTTCACAGACACGAAGTGCCCGTTCAATTATACAACGAAATTGTTTCATGAAATCCGGAGGTCTTCTATGGGGTACTTTCTAATATCGACTACTAAAATCAACATTGTAATAATTTATTTAAATTTTTGTTCTGAAGTTTTGTTTGTTGAACTTCTGAACATTTTGAAATGATATTAAGGAAAGTATCTTGAAATAATTATTCTAATAATGAACCGAACTTTTGTGTGGTTTGCTATTACGGTTGTTAAGTGATGCTATACAAGATACATATTCTTCTGAAGAAATCCTTGAAATGTGATCACGATAAGAAGGAATGACATTAATAAACAAGAAAATTTCGAATAAAAAAATTGTGAGTTTCGAATTAAAAAAAGTATTGTAATACCATCATACCCGGACGTCCAATTACTGGATAGGTATTCGATTTAGACATTCTAAGTACTATCAAAAATTTGTTCCATAATAGATAAGCTCAGATACTAAAATAAGGTTTGTGATAAACTTTGTCGTCTTTAGTAAAAAAAAATTGAAAACAATGAAATTATCAGAGAAAATTGCCATTTTTTGCCCATTTAGGGACCTGTCTTTGCCAAAACTAATCACCACTTCTCCCCGTCATTACGAATGGAATGTTTTTTGGATCATACAAATCCGATGTTCCGATCTCTCAAAAACTCGATTTCTATTTTTTTGCATTCTTTGCTCCGTATCTCCGAAACGGCTGGACCTGCCTTTGCCAAATTATCAATAGGAATCGAATGTTTTTTGAACCGCTCAAATCGGTTGATTCGTGCGCCCGAAAACGTGGACGAAAAATTCCAACCATACATATGTACACACACAAACATCCATTTATTCTGAGGTATGCCAAAATGTTCAGAAATCTTCAAAACGTGAAGAAATGTATACATTTTCAATTTCGATTTTTTGACGATTACAATAACTTACCCTATTGGAAGTTAATAATGTGCTCTATTCAAATTGCAAAATATATCCTTACTTTTTTATGATCTTTTGTTTCAATTACCATTTGTAGTTCGTTACGATTAAAAGGATACATTAAGTTTATGATTATGTACATATTAGTATCAAATATTAGTTTTTTGAACAATTATTTTTAACATTTTTGGTAATTTTTGAGTAAAATTATATATATTATTAATATTATATATATTATTATTATATATATATATTATTATTATATATTAATATATTTTCTATTTACTGCAAACATATTTCATAAATTAATCTGTCTATTACCCAGTTAGCTTTATGAAAATGTATTTATACAATTTCGATTAACCTTTCGACATGCATGAACTTATTGATTACAAATTTAGGTCAGGTTATAGGGGTCACAATTTATATGCAGATACATTGATGAATCAATACATGGTTAAATATTATATGTAGCATTATTATTTATAATAAAATTTCCAAAATGGCAAGGATTTTATTTTAATTAGTCACTACGTTTATTTATTTATACGGAATAAACTAATACTCGTTTAAAACCAGGTACACTCATGAATGAATAACTGAAAAAATAGTTTTTATTTATGTATTTTTTCTGAGCTAGTATTATTAAACATCAGATATATTATTTATACATATTTCTCAAACAATATTATCCTAAGTTTTAAAGAGATTTTTATTTTTTCAATAGAAATTTTTCAATAATAAAATTATCAAGTATATTACAATTTTACAATTCTGATTATAAATGCGTCAACATTTGATGAAGCTTGCCAACACACTTAAGTAAATTTTTCAGGATACTTTTAAATTTATAGTTTAACAAAACGTCATAATTCTTGAAAACTTGGGGTAATTGTGTTATTATTCTTGACTGTGGTCTTAGAAATGTTTATCACAAGAGTTTAAATAAACAAAATTAATAAAAAATAACTACAATAACTGAAAATTGGTCACAATTTTACCAAAGTTCTATGTTGCACTTAAAAGCTCATCATCACTTTTCACACATCATATATATATTTTTTTCTAAAATTTTTCAGAACAGTTATGCTTAATACTGCAACCGTTAACACGTTAAGGGGGCGTCTATTAATCACGTGAAGTTTTTAGGTGAAGGGGGGTTTGCCAAAAAATTACGAAATA
Organism: Ctenocephalides felis; assembly: GCF_003426905.1. NCBI lineage: Eukaryota > Metazoa > Arthropoda > Insecta > Siphonaptera > Pulicidae > Ctenocephalides > Ctenocephalides felis. The sequence continues at coordinate 56,084,966 of NW_020538040.1, read as the reverse complement.
TCACGTGGGGGAGAAAGTTAAACATTGTTTAACAACAATATTTGAAAGTAGAGGATAAAAGATGTATAACCAGCTACAACCTTGATTTGAAAACGGTAATCTTTGAAATGGGGAAGATAAACGGTAATCTTTGAAAATCCATAATAAAAGTATTTTCTTCCGTTGGTAGTTATTTAGCATTAGTTAAAAATGTAATTATTTTGTAAAATACCTTTATAACTATAATAAGGCTTTAAACCTTTTTGCCACCTGGCCGTTCCAAGTTACCTCGCCTATAGGTAAAAAGGTCTGGATAACAAATTTTTGAAAGACATAAAAAAGCACATTTCTTTGATGATGAAGTAGAAGGCAGTTTACTGAACGTAGTCAGATAATTGTTCGTTTGATATGTGTTATTTGTTGTGATATAATTGTTATGGTTTTCACAATATAGTTTATATTTGCTCAGTCAAATTGGACCTTTGTGCCTCGCCCTGCTCTACATATATACTTTTTATTAAATTTACTTTAATTCATCAAATGTAACTTGAAACTTTTCAAAAAGCAGGTCAAAGAAGAAATACTTAATTCATTTTTTATCTCTCCTCGCAAAAATTTGAAAATTTTGTATAAGCTCAGTAGTATTATTTACAATTATACACAAAATCCAGAATCCAAAAAGAATCTGAAAAAATCTTGAAACGTAATCAATAAGTCGAAAGACCAAAAAAGACTTGGATTAGATTATACCATGTTTTCTATAGAAAGTGTATAAAACTTCCAGTTTGATTGTATTGACAAAATATAGACAAACTAATGGGGTTTATTGTTTTTATGATACCTCATTGTATATAGTATTCAAACAACACATTCTTCTCCACTTAAAGTATTAATATTTTTGATTCTCTAGAAATTGTTTAGAATATACCTTACTTAGCAAAACAAAGTTTGCCGGGTCAGCTAGTAAAATATATAATTAAAGATAAATTTCGAATCAATTTAATTAAATATTTAATTAAAAATTATTTATATTTGTTTCGCCCATATCTTTTTATCCCATGTTATTTATATTCTATCGTGTTTTTAAAAAACAAAATGCGTTACGTTATGTGAACCTATCTAATAATGAATGCAAATTATACTACTCGCATTAAAACCTCAATTCATTATGATAAAATGCTACGTTTACAGAAAGTTGATTGTCTATTGTTTTACGCACCGGCATAATTTATGACCGCACTGAGAAGTCTCGAAATCGTAGGATATGCTTTCTTCGTCGGATTAAAATTTTATTACTTTGCTATTTAAATATTACCATTTCTTGTTTCTATAAATATCCAATAATTTGCAATTAGTTCATTATTTAACTGGTTTGATACTTATTACTTATGAAGATATGTATACATATTTATTTAAAATTATTATTACTAACAGTAAGTAAATGCTACAACTATTTCGATATTTTTTTTTAATACTTTGTTTATAAATAATAAATATCTTGGTTCATGGCATCGTCCATTAAGCTGTAACTTTTCGTACCTTAATTTAAAATTTATAAATGCTTCAATTTTTTTTTGAAAATTTTATTTATGCGTTGCGTAGCTATTTTAGAGACGAAATGACTGCGCCAGATAACATTTTTTTAACCTTTATTATTGGATTCTCATAAAATTGCCATTCTTGGCACTTTTTACCTCGCATCTTCGAAACCGCTGGCGGCAAAAGCTAATCAGCCATCTACCTATCAATAGCAATCGAATATTTTTTGAATTATTCAAATCGGTTGATCTGTGCTATCAAAATCATATGCCGGACGAAAAATTGTATCCAACCATACACACATACGTACTACGTATTCGCATACACACATAGATCCACTTTTTTAAAATATGCCAAAATGTTCAGGAAGTGCTGAAACGCAAAGATATATAAAAAATTACATTTTAACTCACTCTTATTAAAAGTTAAATTTACTTTTTAACACACACATACATCTTCACTAATTTTGATGTCAAACGATTCAGAGAGATTTGAAACATCGAGAAAACGCAAAATTAGCAACGTATCCTTCAGAAAGTTAATAATTATTTATGTGCAATAATTTAATAATTGTTTTTCAAAAAAAATTTAAAACGTAATATAAATAAAAATGTTGTGTAATTATAAAATATTATTCTTGTTATGTAATCGTTTACAATGAAAACTTTACAGCGAACGTCCTTTTCGTGTATTGTAAAAGTAGTTATTGTATGATATTGTGTTTATTTATATTTGTTATATTTTTTAGAGTGCAAGAATAGTACAAAGTTTTTAGTCATCATAATATTTAGTCATTTTTTAAAATCATTACTTCAGTTATGGGCTGCATCAGGGGTCCCGGGTTCGACTTCCCTGCGAGGAGCCTGTTGTCAAGCAGTAGTGACAACAGTTTTCACTTGGAAATATAGATAGCGAAATGTTTCCAAGTGAAAACAGCCCTAATACGGCATTGCTGCACCAATAAAAAGTCATCACTATTACAATAATTGTAATAATAAAATTCATCACATAGAGATGAGACAACTGGGTTGCCATATATAATAAAAAATAAACGTAGTTTGTAAGAAATTCGTCACAACAGCTCATAGAACCCATAAGTTCTGATCGCTGTTCAAATAAATAAAATTAAAAAAAATCAGGTATAGTAAATCCGAATAGTATTTTATAAATATTTAAATTCAAAATATATTATTATATAATATGGATATGTTAGATTTCTATATTATTTTTTATGTAGAATTATTACTATTCTTTTAAAGAGTGAAATGCAAAATAAAATTTTGACTCAAATTCAAAATTAACAATGTAAAGGTTAACTTCGTTTGCAAATCAAATCTAAGTTTTTGCGTTAATCTTGTATCTTGTATCTGTTAACAAATGTTTACTGAAAAAATGGCTGCTGAAATGACATGAATATGACCATCATAATATGAAAGTTACTTCATCCAGATGCCAGAAATATAGTTCATCTTAAATATATAGTTAAATTTCAACAATTTCTTTCAATCAATATAGAATCAATCTATATAGAACCTTTAGTTTATGAAATTCCATCTTACTCTAATAATCTCTAGTTACAGAAAGCTATAATGGTTCTGAAAATTCAAAATAAATTTATTATTTGGTCCTATTTTGTTCATCAAAGTATATTTCAGTAAAGAATAAAATTACAAAAATGGCGAAAATATAAAACAAATGATTCTCCATATAAAGCTGTATACACACTCCACTAAAAATATTTTCACATTGGAAAGAACTCAATAAGATAAACTAAATGAGTAGAGAAAGAACTAAATAAGATAAACCAAACGAATAGAGAAAGAACTTTTATAGTTGTTGCTTCAATTTGTTTTCAGCTTATGGTAGTTTTTGTAATTTTAACTTCCCTAAGAAGTTTGTTTTCGCCGGAAAATCCGATTTGCTAATTTTATGTTTTATCGACGTTTTAAATCATTCTGAATTGAATAAGACCAAATTTGGAAAAAGTATGTGTGTGTGTGTCTGTGTTAAGCTTAAAACTTCATAACGAAATTTGTTAACCATGTTTCAAATTGATGACTTATTAGTCAAATGCCTATTTCTTAACAATCTTTGTGGAATAAACATTACTTGACGTTAATAAAGCGATACCGCTAACTTACTTAACGGAAATATTTTTTCTGCTTCCGATATATTTTGCGGATGAATGCCGTTAATTATTCTCGAACCACATAATGATGCGAATTTTTTTCAACAGTAACATCTTTATTTGAACTTTTATTATTTATACATTTGGATTGTTTTATACTTTTGGATTTCTTATGCGAGTGCGCTTGAAAAAAAAAGGGAGTTATAAAGCTGTAAAAATCCACTAGCTGTTATACATAATAGTGTATACCAGGGGTCGGCAAGCTTTTAACTGTAGTGTGCCAAGCCACTCTACCAATATGATTTAGAGTGCCACCTTAATTTTGAAATATATAGTTAGGTTCTAGGGGAGAAGAATTATAACCAAATTTATCTTTTAAACATTTTTATTAACAAATAACATGAATTTCTAATATAAACAGTGCTGGATTACCCCATAGGCCCGTTAGGCCCGGGCCTGGGGCGGCATAATTTAGGGGGCGGCAAGTTTTTCAAAATGTAAATATTTTAAACTCGATGAAATGACACTACAATTCATTCTAAGGATAGATCCTGAAATTTTTTTTTGTAAATTTAGAGATCATTTTCGATGAAATAGAACGTAATGCGTTTTCTAATCAAATTTATTATTCGTGGGTGCCGCATTGATATTTTCTTGATGTATCATATTTAATATAATAATTATCAAACTGATAAGATTTTTTGAAGAAATATTGAAAAACTGTTCGTTTTTATGTAATTTTGTTCAGGTGAATCTTATAATTAAAACGCTTTAAAAACTGTTCGATTGTTTCTAGTTTTATTTTCGGTATTAAATCAACCAATGGCGAATTAACACAATATATTCATTGTTGTTAATTGATTTATGTCATTTTTTTTTGTATGTGAAAATATATTTTTTTAAATATGCCTGTAAAAATATCTGACAATTTGATATGCTTCCTCCAATTGGCTTTTTTTCAACTTCAGGAAGGCTAAGTTATAATAATCCTAAAAAATCATAAATAAAATTGTTTATATAACTCTACGCTTCAAGTTCTCCTGAACATTTTGACATGCCTTAAAAAAAATGTATGTATGCATGTGTTTATGCGGTTACAATTTTTTGCCAATTGGCATTCGGGAAGACGTGCTGATTAGTTTTTTGCAAAGACAGTTCCATCCATTTCGGAATAGGGAGCAAAGAGTGAAAAAAGTGCTAATTCAATTTTTCAAAAACGGAGCGTCCTATTTGAATAATTCAAGACACTTTTTACTTGTATGACGAAATAAGAACTATCGAAAATTTTACGAGAGCATGGTCAGCGTTTTTGGTAACCCAAAAAGGTGTCATTTGGTGATAAAAAATGATCATTGACATCAAATTATTAGATTTTTTATAAAAAAATTATTAATTATTACAAATTTTGTCTTCATTATTTTGAATCATTCCGTACCAAGATTTTTAATTTTCAAAGTTTACTTCTTAGATAGTTTAATTGTCCTTTGCAAGGTTCAATCACCATGAATGATTAAAAAAATATTCACTTGGCTTTGACTGAGAGGCGTACTGTTTATGCCAAAGGCAGGTTTAGCATTTTTGGAGATACAGAACGCAGAAGGTGCAAAAGTAGTCATGAAGGTTTTGAGAGTACAGATCATCCGATTGGAATGACTCAAAAAATATTTTGTTCGTGGTATTTTAGTGATATGAAGAAATGATTAGTTTTCCGAAACGGCAAGTCCACTGGTTTCAAAATTTTGAGAAAATTAAAATATCTAAAATTTTCAAATAATTGAATTACTTTAGAATTTAAAAAAAACTCGAAATTTTTGAATATCTCGGTTCTATTTATCGAGTTTAGTCCAATGTCTTTTTAATTTGTGAAATCAGTTCAGGCGTTTTTGAAAATTAAATTTTGATTTATCACATCACAAAAGCGCCTTTTAACACAAATTTTGATTATGAAGTTTTATCAAACTTTGATGAATTTTTAAAATAGTCAAATATTTTGACTCCTAATTGATATCTTTCAGAAATCTTTTTTCAATTTTAAAAATCGGTTTCTGGCTTTATTCCAAAAACGTAATATTTTTGCTTTTTTATGCTAATTTCAAACAACCGGCTCGTCCGATCGTCCCGCAAACCTAATCTGTCCGGCAGGTTTTTACCAAAAATTAATGAATACGATTTCCAACCAAGATTTTTCGAATGGTTTTTGAATTTTTAAAATCGACTTAAAATTGTGGGCTAAAACTTTGACGAATTTTTTCTCTCTTTTACTAATTACAAAAAAAAGATTGGTCGACCGTTAAACCTGCTTCCCAAAAATTTAGGTAATTATTCATTCCTTCAGTACAAGTAATTTTTTTTGAATTATTCGGAAACCAGCCTCTCGGTTCTTTCAAAAACTGAATTGCAATTTTTCCACTTTTGTTCTGTATTTTCCAAACGGCTAAACCCGTCTTAGCCAAAAACTAATCAGAACTTTCTTATCTATGAGAATGAAACATACATACATACACACACATCAATTTTTTTAAGGTATGCCAAAATGTTCAGAAATGTCTGAAACGTGAAAATATGCAAAAAAATTTATTTTCGATCTTTTGCGATTGCTATAATTTACGAGTACTTTACGGAAAGTTAAAAGTTGTATTTAAGTATTTAGAATAAAATTATAGTTTAATTAAAAAAAAGTAAAAAATTGTTTATTAAAAAGATCAGATAGGGCCTAGGGCGGCAGAAAGCTTAATCCGCCACTGAATATAAACTAAACAACTTTAATGCGAACCTTGTGCCTTTTCCTTAACATTTCAAGATCCGGGGTATAATTTGTAACTTTTAATTTCACACAAGATTCTGAATGTTTAGTTGTTAAACGATTTCTTTGTGAACTCAAAATATGTTTCATGTGAGAAAAAATTTGTTCACAGAGATATGTGGAACCAAAAGCTGAAAGGAAAGCGCATACAATTTTCTTTAAATAATTAAATCTTTTCCGGTAATGTCATTTAACAATATAATATGGTTGTCGATTTTTCCATAGAGTCATCTTTCAGTTTTTTTTTTTGTAATTCCTTCAATTTTGTTTTCCATAATTCTGAAGATATTAGTTCGATAATTTCCGTTTTAAAATTATCAACATTAATTCATTCGAAAGTCAACAAATCAAACGGTATTATTGATGGATCTATTAAATCTGGTTTTATGAGGAAGGAAAATATAGGCACATAAGCTTCAAAGCGAGCTACGTTAGAAAATTAATTATAACTAAACATTTTCTCTTATTTAAAAATCACTCGATATTTCCGATTTTCCTCATTACTTTATAGAGTGCCATTCAAAACCCCATCGCGTGCCAAGCCTGGCACGCGTGCCGTAGGTTGCCGATGCCTGGTGTATACAATACAATAGTGTTTAATTGAATTTTAAAAAATTTACACAAAATATGATATAATAATTTACCCGAAATTGTCGACGAAAACTTGTATCCGCACACACACACATACATCCATTTTTTCTAAGGTATGCCAAAATTTTCAAAAACCTTTCAAACGGAAAGATATATAAAAATTTTTGTTTTCAATTTTTTTGCGATTACTGTAACTTACTCTACAGGAAGTTAATTGAGCACATTGATTATTTGGGCAATACAATACGCTCTTTGTCAATTTTTTTAATCTTATAACTAGTCTTATAAATAAGAAATTCTATTTTTTCAAAAATTCACTAATTTATATTTTATGGAGACAATATTTGAGAAAAAACTTCGCTAATTCTTTTGACTAAAAGTATAAAATTTATTATATTATTAGTTATTATATCATTTTGTATTAGATTTAGTAAATGCATTATTGGCATTCTACTTTAGTAATAGTAGTTATTAAATAATCATTATATGAATAATGTTTCTAGATCATCATTATGCTAATACGAGTATACTCAAGATTTTTTAGTTGTTTGTGAAACATATTGTTCTATGCAAATATACACATGCATATGATAAAGGGAAATTTGAAACACACATGCGCGTTATGTAGCTTCTGAAGTATTTTTTATTTACATTCTTTTGAGGAAATATTTTAATAGGAGTTTCAAAAAAAATCGAGAAAAACTTTTCAAATAGCAATTTGTTCTCTCCCATTTTATCTGATATGAGTTGACTCGTAGTCGACCGAGAGGTCAAGGTGTCTCGCAAAGTATATTACAGTTTGTACGTGTTATAGATTTTCACATCATTTGGCGAGACAAAAGTATTTCGAAATATGTATGAAGTGTCTCCGAGCTGATGCACAAAATTATTTCGCTGTTTACAATTAAAAATCTGACAATAGACCTAGTTGCCCCCTCGCCGTCTCATTTTACCCCATCTATGGGTTATAAAGCACCAGGGAACAAATTTTTGAAAAACACCAAAAAACACATTTCTACAATGATGAATTAGCTGGAAGTTTTACTGAACATAGTCAGATAGTTTATATGCTGTTTCTTGTAATATAATTGGTTTGGTTTTCACAATATAATTGCTTAAAGTCAAATTGGACCTTTGTGGCCCGTTCTACCTTTTACATATTATAGTAGCAAATTAATCTCGGGAAACTAAAAATTTAGAAAGTGAAAATGATAATAATGTAAGCAAATCTAGAACCACATTCAAAATGATAAAATTCAAAAATAACAGTTTTTGCTTGGTCCAAATTAAATTATTTGTACCTAGAATATAATATTCCTATTGGTATGGTGCATGCACAAGGCTATCCTTGCATTTCGTCTTCTGTAATCCATTAAAATCTAGAAAATTCCCATCAGCATTCGAGAGATCCCTTTGTTCGAGCGCAAATAAAAGAAAACCTGTTTAATATTATGGAGCACGTATCATTTCAATCGCTACGTACATCTAGTTGTAATAAATCAGGGTTGGATTAAACATATAGTAGTAAACAGATATAGTAATTCTACGAAACGTTGATCTTTTTATAATCGCATTAGTTTTAATTAAAATGATCCTTTCGAACAATGAAGCGTCGATTATGAAACAATGACTCGAGAAGGAAAATTTATCTTTCAAACAATTTTTGACTTTTTAAGAGCGATTCAGAATTGAGAGCGGACCAAATATTGGCTTTTAAATTTTTGAAATCGGTTCAGGCGTTTTTAAGGGGGGGGCGATACATGTAACAAGAAAAAAAAAATCGATTTTTTTTTTTCATAAATCGTTACAATAACATCTCAAAAATATGCCTGTAAATATTCAAAACAAAATTATCATTATTTATACAATAAAAACTCATTTAAGTGCCACGCCTCAACTCGACGCTCGAGTGCTATTGTACTCTTATCTGTTTCTGTGTCAAAACTTTAAACGCGTTTTTCTCAAAACGACATTTTTGAAATTTGCGGGCGGGATAACTCAAAAAGTTCACAACCGATTTCAATGAAATTTTGCACACATCTACTTTACAGTAATAGCTTCTAGTTAAACCTCAAACATTCCAAAAAAAATTTAAAAAATTAACCCTTTTACCAAAAAAAAACATTGAAAAAAAGGTGAAAAATCGAACTTTTTTTTCTGAGTTGTGCCAATTTACGATTTTGTGACTTTTTTAATTTTTTTTTGGTTTAACTAGAAGATATATGTTTTATGAACACGGCAGCCATTTAAAAAAAAAATTAAAAAAAAAATTTTTTTGTGTATTCTAATATATAATAAATAACCCTAAAAAAGTTCAAAAAGATTCAATCATTCCTTTCCAGTTTAAAAAGTCCTCAAAAAATGGTAAAAATTAAGGCAATTACATGTATCGCCCCCCTTAAGCAAACGTCGACGAAAGTTCTAATTTTGTCGAACGTTAAGAAAGCGATACTAATTTTTGCAAGCTTTGACGAATTTTTAAAATTTAACGACTTGTCGTAGGGTCGTAATATTTTTGTATGATCTATATAAGACTATGGTATCTACCGTCAAAAAAAATCATAAAGATCGTCGAAAAAAAATTTATTTAACACTTTATTACAAGAAAACGGCCCGGCCGATCTTTTTCAAAAACTAATCAGGTCGATTCCCAACCAATATCTTTCGGTTTCAAAATTAATTCAGAATTGCGGGATAAAACGTGAACGAAAAACTTTTCACTTTTCTGCGATTTACAAAGAAACGGCTCGGCTGATCGTCGCACAAAACTGAGAGACGCTAGTCCTCATCGAACAACATCGAATGGCTTTTAAATTTTTGAAATTGGTCCAGCCGCTTTAGAGAAAACGTCGATTTACGGCAAAAAATCTGTATCACACACACACACACAAATTTTTTCCAAATTTTGTCTTATTTGATTCAGAATGGCTTAAAACGTCGAGAAAACATAAAATTAGCGATTCAGATTTTTTGATAAAAACATAAACTTCTCCTTCGGGATGTTAAAAAGTTCAAAATTTATAACGAAACAAAAAGCTTTTATAACAGTCAATTCTTTTCTCAAAATTCTCAAAAATATAACTTTCAGTTTTCAAAAAGTTTAAAGTCTTTATAAAAATTCAAATTTTTAATCTGGTAAGTTTCACCAATGTCTCTTAGGGCACGATGCCACGCACCACCAGTTAACTTCCCGTAGGGTAAGTTATAGTAATCGCAAAAAAATCGAAAATGAAATTTTTTTATATCTTTACGTTTTAGAGGTTTCTGAATATTTTGGCATACCTTAGAAAAAATGGATGTATGTGTGTGTGTGTGTGTGCGTTTATGTATGTGTGTGCGGATACAAATTTTCGTCGACGATTTCGGGAACACGGATGAAGCAATTTGAATAATTTAAAAAACATTCGATCCGTATTGATAAGGAGACGTGCTGATTAGTTTTTGGCGGAGGTAGGTCTAGCCGTTCCGAAGATATGGGGCAAAAAGTGCCAAAAACGGTAGCTCAGTTTTAAAGAGAACGGAGCGTCCGATTTTAATAAATCAAAAAACATTTTACTTGTATTGACAAGATGAAGATTTGATCAAATTTTCATAAGGGCAGGTCTAGTGGTTTCGGAGATCAAACAAAAAAAGTAAAAAAAATGCCATTTGGCGGTCAAAAATGATCATTAGACATATGCACATCAAATTATCAGATATTTTATAGTATAACAATAACAATAACAATAAGTATACATTTTATTTACATTCCTATGGGTTCTGTACCAATGTTTATCCGTTAGACAGCGACGCGGCGCTTTATATTTTGTCTCTATGTAGTTAAAGCATACGATTGCTTTGAAAAAAAGTTCAGATCTTCCAAAATATGTCAAAATAAAGAAAATTTTTTTTTACTTAATTTTTTTTTTTCAAAAAAAAGTAATTTTTTTGTCCAATTTATAGTTTCTCAAAAATCTTATTTTTTGGAAGTAATTTTTTTAAAAAAATGTTAATCGTTTTTAAAATAATAATTTTTGGTACGGGAAGTTTCAGCAATTTGCCTTCAGGCACGATGCCTTAATTGCCTTAAGACAGAATTCCACTTACAGCTAGTTTGTATCTGCGAAAACAAGCCTTAATTCGACTCAAGCCCTTGCTTGAACTCTATCCGTTGTTCATGTGGATGTGATATACGATTCATATCCATCTTCCCACGAGGTTATAATGTGTGCACACCACTTCAACTATCGAGAGCTCAACTACTTTGAATCTACTTCGTATTATTCATCCTAATATTTTACTTTCGTTTGTGGAGATTTTTAACTTGGTGTGTAAATAGATTATCATTGCTGAATTTTTCTACGAACATATCAATTACAATGAAATGGAAGTAGAGAATACTTCTTGTCACTTTTTATCGGTTTTCAGGTTTTGTTGCCGAAAACACATATCGTTTAAAGTCGTTCAACTTCAAATCTTACATTTAATTAAGATGCGATACGCTTTTTTAGTTCATTGAAATTTCTGTTAGTTATAAAATTGAAAATAATTTGATGGGATGAATCAAATTATCAACATACGAGGTGATAACTCGATAAACTATACTATTTTTTTATATCTTTCAAATAAGATTTTAGCATCACACCTGCGTTCTTTATTGATTCAAAAAGGCCCATTACTTCTTTTCTTTATTTTGTTGAAATTTATACTGAAAATAATAATTGCTGAACTAATTCTATAGTTTACTGAACGCCTCAAAACTGAAATTTATTGAAGAGACAAGACGAAGTAAAAAAAGCTTTAATTGGTAAATTAAATTAAAGCAAATTATTGTGAAAATATTATACACGAGTTGATATGTAACTAATTTATAGCTTTATTTTTAGTTTTTTTTATTTATTCATTGTCTATTTATAGTTTATTTTTTCGAGTCGATATATTGTCAATATAATCTAATTTATAGTCTATTTTTAATGCATATTAAATTTCAATCTAATAATTAAAAATTGATGTTATTGAAGGTGTTCTGGATTATCTATTTTGCATTTAATGATTACAGGGGTTCAAAGGTCTAATTTGACTTCGAGCAATTATGCCAAAACCAAACCAATTATATCGCAACAAATAACACATATCAAACAAACAACTATCTGACTATCAGTAAAACTCGTCTCATTTTCAATTTTAAAGGGATTTTATGAAGTAATAGTTGCGTTGTACAACAAATACAAAATATAAATTTTATGGTTAGTATATAACCCTGATCTGGTATTTTGTTTTTATTTAATATTTTACACCTTATTATACTATTTTACAGATTTAGTTGGTCTTTTTTACCTCCCGAGATAAACGGGAATAAATTTTAACTGATTTCATTTATGTTTTACTTCATCGATGAATTACTATTGTTGACCTTCCCAAGTATTAAAAGTTTACAAAGGTTTACCTAAAGATCTTTTAAATGAATTGAATGAAGGTCGAGCGGGATTATTTTAATTTAATGCCAAGTAGTTACTAACATGTATTACTAATTATAATTTTTCTCATCCCAAATCGGTTCGAACGACTCCGTTCGTACGGTTCTAGTTAATAATTACACTAATTTTATTGTTTATAATATCTAGCAACGATATATGGAATATTTAATTAGGCATTGTGTCTTCTCCATATTATGAACTGGATTATATATATTTGTGTATATATATATATATATATATATATATATATATATATATATATTATGGAGTTTCTGTATCAGAAGAGCAATTAGTTTACCGGTGTGTGAATAGGTATGGTTAGCCATTGTTTGGTCTTTTGTTGTTTCATACGAATCTGAGTCTCATGGAACAGCTAAATTCCTGCATAAATTGCCGATGATACTGCGCAGATGAATTATCCATGCACCATGCTCTCGGTTAATAAGATCAGATAATGATCCGATAAAAACTTTACTACATACAGAAATAAATGAATGAATGAACCTTCACACACACGCACACACATACATATGCACACACATATATCCGATATGCACACACTAATCCGATACTTTAATAGACCGACACTTCCAGTACCATCCGATCGAAGACTAGACATTTTTTTGATTTTTTTTTTTTAATTTTCAATTTTTTATTTAATTATATCCAATATTATATGTTAAAACATATGTATTTTCCACTATAATCCGTCGGTATCGGATAGTCGAGAAGGGACACCCTGTATGAGAGTCGACAGGGTGTCCCAGAATTCATCGTAATTATCATGGAAAAAATTAGACAAAAAATTACATGTAGGTCACATGACATCTGACATCGGGTCACATACAACACGCACACATACACTTTTTCCAGATTTGGTCTCATTTGACTCAGAATGACTTGAAACGTCGAGAAAACATAAAATTAGCAAATCGAATTTTCTGGCGAAAACGTAAATTTGTCTTTCAGGAAGTTGAATATGTATGAAAATATAAAAAAATGTACTCCATTTTTACAATTGATGTAAATGACTTAATTGATGTACATATAGGATTGAATTGAATTATTATTTGATTGAACTATACGATTTTATTTAAAAAATACTTCAATCGATGTAATTTTCCTATTTTAAAAATCAATGAACAACGTTTGCTTTTTTTTTTGCTTTTGGTATAATTATTTTTTACTGCCGAAAATAACGTTAACTTCAGCGCTTTTGTTGGTACACAATATTTTAATTAGAGAACCCGGCAAAGTAATTATAATTACAATATGCTTGTTAGTATTACTAGTCTGAGCACAATGTATTTTACAGTTAACAAAGTCTAAATTTATCAAACATTCTGGTCTGTACAAAAACACTATTTTAAAGAAAAACGTTATTCAAGTCTAATTATTCGTCTTTTTTCTAATGCCACAAAGAAGCGTTATGAGTACGTGCATGTCCGAACACTCAAAATATTGTCACATAACTGAAAACAAATTGAATTTGAATTAAAAAATACTATTTTTTATAAATTTTTATTATGTGTTTGATGTTTAACTGTGTAATAAACATTCTCATTACTGAGTAAATATACTCAGTAACTACTAGGACGTTGTTCATCAAATAATGGCTAATAATTATTTGAATTTTCGATGACATATTGTGCTTTTATATGACATAATAAAAAAAAAAAACTAGTTGGTATTGGTATTTTGCCTTGAGGCAAGTTACATGAACTTTCCGATATTTATAAATAATCGACTTAATCAATAAAAAATAAATTAATTTATGAGTGATTAAAAGTATTCAGAGTGAACACGTTAACTCGGAGTATTTTCTAGAAGCAAATTTTCAAAAATCTATATTTTTTATAATTGAACCAGTTTCCGTAGGACTTTAACGCTTTAGTATGTTCATTAAGACCAAGTACTCTATCGTTATACCAAGTAAATCGTCTAATTTTAATTTTAACAAACGTCAAAAAAACTACTCATTTTCTCAAACTTTGATGAATTTTTAAAATTAAACTACTTGTCGTAGGACCGTAATAAATTAGTATGATATACAAGACTATGGTATCTACCGTAAAAAAAATTATAAAAATCATCGAATTTTTTTTTTTTAAAAACCCTAATACAAGAAAACGGCCCGGCAGATCTTTACCAATAACTAATCAGCACGATTCCCAACCAATATTTATCGAACAGTTTTTGAATTTTCAAAATCGATTCAGTTGCGGGCTAAAACGTGGACGAAAATTTTTTCACTTTTCTACGATTTAAAAAGAAACGGCCAGGCCGATCGTCGTACAAAACTCAGAAACGCTAGTCCTCATCGAGATACATTGAATGGCTTTTAAATTTTTTAAATCGGTCCAGCCGTTTTGGAGAAACGTCGATTTACGGCAAAAAATCTGTTCACACACACACACACATACTTTTTCTAAATTTTATCTCATTCGATTCAGAATGGCTTGAAACGTCGAGAAAACATAAAATTAGCGAGCCGGATTTTTTGATGAAAACATAACTTCTCTGTTTGTGCTTCTATGTGCAGCCATTTTGTTGTAGCTGGACCGGATAATTTTGATTAGGTATTACAATTTTACTACTAAAAGCTCTGGATCAAATTAATACTTCTAAAATCTCTACAATAAAATTCGTCTGAGTCGAGAATTGTCTAAAAAACATTTGCATTCACTCTTTAAAGTTAATAGTTTTTGGATTTACTACGTTAGTATATTATGTCATTTGTATTAAGGAAGTCGGATGTGTTACCATGTATAATTTTATATCACACTAATTTTTAATGCAAATGACATTTTCTTCCGGATATATTCATTCATTTCGTTGTTGCAGCATAATGTCTACAAGTGATGAAACTGGAGACGAAACTAATAGGAGCTGGAGTTCTACTAATAGAAAAAAAGACACAAGTCGCCGTATTAGTTTCAAGACATACCAATATAGTCATGTTAGCCAGAAATGTAATATGGAAATGTCAATTAGGACGCATCTTTCAAATGAGGAGATGAGCGGTCTGAGTACGTCACAGGTTAGACCTTTAAATCGAGGAAACACGAGAGGGAGCAGAAGTGAACATCGTAACCGTAGATCCTCATTGTCGACTAAAAAATTATTGCCAGGCCGATCAGACTTTTATGAAGTAATGATACCCTACATGCAAGATTATGATAAAAAGTTTATCTTGAATCAGTTATATAGCCGCTTGCCATCAGATGCCTTATTTCATCCTCTTTATTTTAAATTAAGTGAAGGGAAAGCCACTTTCTATGTAGACAGTTTTTCCATTGCGAAAAAAATTTTACAACTTCACAAAGTCATACTTTTACCAAATGGCTACAGTATGATGATGAGAGTTCGCTCTCGTTTGCCTGAAATATCTCTGAACAATAACTTAAGGGAAAAAATGATTGCGGCATTTGCTAGAAGATATAACCCGGACATGAATTCATTAGACTTGTCTAGTTTTCATTTGGATCCTGAATTAAGTGATGTGTTTTCTGCACTGGCTAGGCCAGATATATTGAATGAAGCTATTACTATAATTGCTTCTAAAGTTCCATCTTTAGTAGCCTTAAATTTAGACAATAACAAAATTTATCAAACAGATCACCTGATATGTATACCAGAGAAGTTGCCCCACATAAAAGTACTTCACCTGAAAAATAACAATTTGACGCACAGCAGGCGACTAGAGCCGCTGAAAAAGCTTTCTTTGGTGGAGTTAATGTTGGATGGGAATCCATTCAAAAATCGCTTACGAGATTATAGTGTTTACGTTAGAATAGTGCGGAAAATGTTTCCAAAAATTTTGAAATTAGACGGAACAGAAATTCCGCCAGAGATAACTTTCGAGTTACAAAAACCCATACATTTACCCACACCTAAAGCCTATTTTTTTTGCAATTCAGCGGCTGAAGATACTGTTCGACTATTCTTATATCAATATTATACGATTTATGACTCTGGCGATAGGCAATGCTTGGAAGCAGCTTATAAAGAAAATTCAATTATGTCTCTATCTGTTCTTGTTAACACTGAAAGTAGTGATTACAAAAAAGACATAATCAATGATGATGAATCGAATAAAACACTGATGTTGGGGTGCTTGCAAATTGTGTCGTATTTAATATTATTGCCTAAAACACAACATGACATTACATCATTTCAAGTTGATATGTCATTTTTAGCGCCTACTTTAATGCTCCTATCTGTATCTGGAGTTTTTAAAGAATTGAATGGTGAAAATAATCCACCAATTCGATCGTTCCATAGAGTTATGACAATAGTTCCTGCTGGATCTGGATTGTGTATTAAAAACGAACAACTATACATAACATCGGCTACATCTTCCCAAAAAGAGGAAGCATTTCGGGTTTCACCGATTCATATAGCAGAAGTCACCGAGCAAGGAACCCCGGCAGTTACAGGTGATATAACTAAACTGAACATGCTTCATGTACTCGCAGCTAATACTAATATGAATTTGGCTTGGTCCGAAAAATGTATGGAAGATAATCATTGGGAACTCGAAAGAGCTTTGTGTGCTTTTAATCAACTAAAGGGAGAAAATAAGATACCTCTGGAGGCTTTTATAAAATAAGATATGTATGTGTATGTGTATGTGTGTGTGTGTGTGTGTGTTACGTATGTTCTATTTAAATACACGAATGAAAGTATACATTGGATTCAATATATTGATAATGATGAGAAAGCAAAATTATTTTTTTCATTTCAGTTATTGTATATTACTATATTTTCAGTTTATTTCTTGTCAACACCATACGTACTGAAAAGCGTATAGAAAATTCATATAACTAATATTTGTTTAATGAGTAATTTATTCGAAGATACTACTTGCATAGCAATATGTTTTTTCTCCATCGATATTTTAATTATCTAAACATTTACATTATAAATTAATTCTAATGTAATCGCTTTTCATATGGTCGTGAACTTACAAACTGCTATCATGTTTACTCTATTAATAAACATGACATTGCTTCTGAATCTGCGATACGATGGTGCTAGATCAGATTTATCTACCCGCAACTTGTAATTAAAATCGATTCTCGTTGGTATTATGTAGATCTGTTCTAACTCGGGATTTTAGCATAAATGCTACGAAACTACGCGTTTTCTACAAGACAAACAACTATTGGTAGCCTTCACTCAAATTATATTTCTATCATTTACATAAAATCAGATACGTACACTATCTTTATATATTCTTACAGGGATTGATTATATTCAATCGTTAGCTGATTTTTTAATTTTTCGAAATAGGTTTAAATTTTAGGGGCTTAATAAAACCTTTAGGAAATGATATGTCGCCTTTTTCTTTGCCTCCTTTTGAACTAATCGTGTTCTGAAATTTTAACATGTGCTATATTTTTTTTACAATACAAGATTTCTGTATAACTGTCTCTGAACATATATAATACATATACAGAACTATCACTAAAAATGTAGAGTAAACGTAGATACCACAAAAATTTACTGAAAACTGTCCTACAGAATGTCATCCTGTAATTAGCTTGAATAATATTCAAATAATATTTTCAGAAGTTCGTGTTCAAAATTACTTAAAAATACAACGATATAAAATAATCAATTTATATTTAAATTGATTTTTAATCCAACATTAACTCCATCCAAGGAAGTTTTTTCAGGGATTTTCAGTTCTACACATGAAGTTTTATTTTTATTTCAGGCAACTTCTCTGGTATACATCTTATGTGATCTGTAACATGAATTTTATTATTATCTAATTTTTTTTAATCTGTGTGAAAACGGTTAAAATTGCGGCTGACTTGTAATCTATTTTGTTTCTCAATATATCATTTAATCTCCTTCTATAATGATATTGATTATATGTCGTCATATCTATTATATAGTTAGCTAAACTTCCGATAGTCGTCTTTTGAATAGTGAAAACCTTACTTGCGTTTTCAACTTTTTTATATTTATGGTTAACATGAACAAATAATTTGCTATTTGTTTGAATCTACATTTTATTAATTTCAATAACAACATTTGTTATTCCACAATTAGCGTAATGAAATAATTATTATTTTCTATTAGTATAAACGTTTGGACACTCATTCTTTCTTTTAAGGAAAAACTATTCTGAATATAAGATGTTTAATCATTGAAAACAATGCGAATGAAAGCGTGTAAGAAATTGTAGCTGAATATAAATAATTAAATTCTTTTATAGATATATTTTTATAGATTGTTGGAAACATTTTGCCTCCTCGTTGATATACCTTCGAAACATGAATTTTAAAAAATATTGATATTTGAAATTTTAAAAATAATTTTTGTTTTTACTAAATAATTGATAATATATTATTAAGGTAGAGTAGGGTTTAAAGGTTTGCGGGTAAGAATATGCACCCCATCACCATTATATAAAAAACAAGTAAGATATAGAATTGTTTAACGTTACTATTTTAAAGTAGAACACAAAAGTTGTGTAACCAGCCATCACCTTGATTCCAGTGAAGATTCGAAAGAACAGCTATGCATCAATATTTATAGCAAAAGTATTGTTTTCGTTGGCAGTTTTTTCAGTTTTAAATCTTTTCATTTAGTTTATGATACCTGGATATTTTTAAGCGTACGTTATTATAAGTTAGATACAACAGTTTTCCTAATATAATCTTTATAAAAGCTTACATGTGGGTGGGGTAAAAGGTACCTGCTGAATCTCTACCCTGGCATAGATGTAAGCAATAGAAAAAGTAGATAAAAAAAATAAATTGTTAGGAATGCTAATTTACAATAAATAAATTAAATTATTCTTTATTCCAACAATGCTAGCGAATATTTCTGATGAGATACCAGATCAGGGTTATATACAGTGTGATCTTTGTAAAGAATATGCTCATGAAATTTGTATTTCACATTGCTTGATTAATGTGGCTATTATTTCGTAGAATCTTTTTAAAATTGAAAATAAGACATTGGATCTGTTTGCCCCTGGCTGTCCTTTTTATCCAGCTCATGGAGCAAAAAGGGACAGATCTATTGTTACAAATTAATTGGGATTTTACTGAACATAGTTCGATAATTGTTTATGTGTTGTGATGTAGTATATTTAGTTCAGATCGTATAATTACTAGAAGTTAATTTCGTTTCGTGCCCCACTCTACACTGTAAATTTTTGGAGTTGGAACAGTATAACAAAGTGTTTAGGACGAAATAATATTTGAGTAAACGCTCGCCTAGCTGCCGATCTGGTAACTGTTGTGTTTTGTCTCTGTTCCATAATTTATTCCGTTTGTGACAACCGACAATTATTGCAGTATGGTTTGTTATTAACTATAGAGACTATAAAAGTCTAGTACACGAAGCGTAGCGTCTTCGTAAATCACTTGATTTATATCTGGCAAGGAGAGTTGTCACGGTGTTCGCAATGGGGTTATTTTGTCTTTGCTTACGCCAATTATAATCATCATGGAACGTAAGTTAACCCTTCGGGGCATGCGATCATCGTAAAAGTCTTTCTCACTGTACCGATTTGCTGTCTTAACGCTGTTCTGACAATATCGGCTTCGTTTCGTTTCGTCTTGTATTTAACTCAATATCGTTTATGAGTAGGTATGTACGCTCAATAAAAGACTCGCCTCGAAGGCACAATAACTTCAAATAATTGTTGCTAAATATATCTACCTTGACATTACATTTATTTTTTTCAAACTAAATATTAGGGTTTATACATGAACCGACATTTTAGAAAATCGGGTTTCAAATAGTATTTTTCCAAAATAGTAAAATAGTTTTCCAAAAAAAACTATACGCTAGACTAAACTAATACGATCAAAAAAATTTAACAAAAAATTTAGAATGAGTTAAAGCAGCTTTTGACTTAAATTATTATTTGGTAATAAATATTATTGATAATAATTTTTTATGCAATTTAGTTAAACAAAAAAAAAGAGTGCGCGTAAGGATCACACGCGATTGAAGTAAAACTTATTTGCTACTGTACAAAGTAGCAAATTTAAGTTTAGTAAAAATAAATACATCATATAACAATTTTGAATAATGTTTATTAGTAATATGTTAACACTCGTAATGCGCACATTTATTAGTGTCGACTATTATACACATTTATATAATGATAAATTATAAATTATATATTTATGATAGCATTAAAAATATGTATAATATTTACAAACAATAATATTGTTTGAATCAACGCTTAAACAAATATTGTTTTCGTAACTTCACTCATCATGTAATAATTGTGTTTGAAGAACTTCATGTAATTAAAATTAACATACATTCATTTACTGTTTGTATTTTTTTACTTTTTTGTTGGTGATTTAATCTCATTCTTTGAACAACTGTAATATCTGTGTTGCCTAAAAAATTGAAGCCATACTTTTATATTTGTTTTATTTATCAACCCCTGCACATAGCTTGATCTATGAATCATTTTCTTTTTTATGTGAACGTTAATGCGATGATCATCATCAATATTACGAGGTAATAAATTAACCATATTATTGACTCACTTCAGCTTGGCGTAACAATTTCCGTTGCATTTGTACAGATTTACACCCATGTCGCGCCTAAAGAAGTTTTACTTCAAAAAAAAAAAATTATCAGGACTAAATAACCTTAAAAACAATTATTAATCCGTTGTTTATACCTATTGTTTACATATAAGTGTGTATAATATTTCTATAATAACGAAACGATTAGATGTAATTTTACTGGATCAAGTTAATTGCCCAAAATTTTTTAAATCTTCTTACTTCTGTATATGGAGCAGTGGAGCAACGAGTGAATTAGGGTGATTTTCCAATGTGTGGTGATAATTAGTCGATTTTGTTTTTATTTTATTATTTAACACAATCAGATCATCATGTAGAGTTTCATTAATCATGTACCAGGGTGCACCTGTCTTCATTGCTACATCAGATTTGCTAGAGCAACCCAAAAGCTTATTTCGTATAACCAGATAGGAATTATTTTCATTCTATAAACGAAGATTTTGTTTTTGAGTGCTAATTTTGAATTATGAAACAATGAAATGCTATTGATTTGCAGCAGTGTTTTCATTAATCTGGTATATTTAGTTATATTTGTCATTTTCAATGTTTAATGTGTTTATTCAGACAATGAAAACCGGTGTTTTCTACTCAATCGGTTTTCGAATTCAATAATTTTCACTTAAAACAGTTTTTAGATACCGAGAAACTTTAGTAGATATTTTCTTATAATATTGATTGCAATTTTTGTTGATTTTGTATGATTTGAGAGTTATAACTAATAAAGTGTTCATAGTTTGATTATACTTATTCGTATATCCGCCACCGCCCTGGAGTAATATTAATAACCCTTATAAAATGTATATTGATCGTCCGACGAGAATGCCAGATACATGCAGATGAATATTGGAAATTACCCACGAATAATTTATTTTCATCTGGGACTCAATTATACTGGGATAGAGGTATGCATATTGTTTTAATTTCTCTCGTATTGTAAAGAAATTTTATATGAATAATACTAATATTTTATTGAAAATCAAATTATTTAGAAATTGTTTCAAAATTACTTGACAATTCTTTGAAGTTTTTTTAAATTTATTTTTCAGTTATGATACATATTATATATCTCATTGCGGCAGAAGTGTCTGGTATAAGAGATCTTGCAAAAAAACCAATTTACACGTCATTATTGTATGTATAATATGACCATTTCAATATTTCATATCTTTCATTCAATTATTCGATCAAACGT
Organism: Ctenocephalides felis; assembly: GCF_003426905.1. Lineage (NCBI taxonomy): Eukaryota > Metazoa > Arthropoda > Insecta > Siphonaptera > Pulicidae > Ctenocephalides > Ctenocephalides felis. The sequence goes on along the minus strand of NW_020538040.1, from coordinate 56,062,702 downwards.
ATATTTATTTCTACATTCTTACATTGGTCTAATCTAATTATCTCATTGCCAGTTCATAATATTCTTCTACCTTATTTTTAAATTTTTTAGGTTTCCAAACTAAAAACCAATATAATCTACGCATTAGCATTAATTTGATTCGAATATTTTTCGAAACATCTGAATTAATTATATTATATATTTTCCTACATATTATACAAGCAGCCCAGGATATAATTTTCTTGCTGATATGCAGGAAAGATGTGCTTTTCTTCTGTAATTGTAAAATATTATGGACCAAGTGTTAGTGTTAATCAATGCAACTTTCTTCCTATTGATGTTGATATTGCTGAATACTGTATTTTGAATTTTTCTGTCAAATTGCACGTGATGAGTAATTTAGATAATGGAGCCTTAACTGCTATATATAAACTAGGTATATAATTTGTTATATTGAATTAATTTATGTTCTTTTATATTATAATGTCCAGAATATTCTTTTTTGAAATCTTGCAATTCGGTCTCATATTATACTGTAAAAAAAGTTCCCATTATAAGAACAGAAGATTTATAAGGTATGATTTACTGACAAAGTTCAATTACGTACTTATTTTTTCAATTTCAATCTGCCATAGCAATGGCAATCACACTTTTAGATTCACATTACATAGATTCTTTTGATGGAGGTGTAATGCCTTCAATAATATATCTTTTCAGTTTATTGAACTTCATTTGTATATCGGAATACTCAATTAGCCGTTTATTGCTTACAAACTATTAATTATCTTCTAACAGAAAATGACGCTGCCTTTTTCTCGGACATTATCGATACAAATTCATTCAACATTTCTAAAGCAAATATATTTGGTGGGCCGCTGTAACTCGGATTTAATTTAATATATTGTATATTAAATGTTAACAATCGACAATCAGAAGCGGTTCTTTTGATAAATAACCGTTTTAATTTGTTAGCATTCTGAAGCGTTAACTGAATGTACAGTAATTGAAATTCGAGAAAAAAAATCAGGTCATGGGATAGTCGGATAGGCCTAAATTAGATTACCTGCGATTGACGGTTTTCTAAGCGGGATTGTTAAATGGTTTTATTATCGACTGAACTCGTTAAATTGCCTATTTGCCTGTTTGCTCGCGGCGCTTATTGTTGACGATATTGGCAGCGTTCGCATAAAGAGATAATAGTGAAAACAGAATCGAAAGGAAAACATATCTATGCAGATAGTTAAAGTTATGCGGAAAACACCATGAACTTGAAATGATTCGAAAGTTCGAGCTTTTATGCATACTATAATGGCATACATTTGTGTACCTACTGGTCTGAATTAATATACTTGTTTATTGCGGGACATCATTTTTTTTATACATTACTAATGCATTAGTCTGAAAATACTGAAAATTGGCTATGATATTTCACACTAATTTTTATCTGTTTCAATAACAAAAATTAGTTGACAAATAATGATAATATTAATGTTTTTAATTTTGGCTCGAGCTTACTCAAGATTCTGTACCTAATTAAAATTTAAATATAACTTGTATATAAATAATAGAGAACTAGGGGCAGATTTTTTTTAAATAATATGTTTTGGAATTATCTGATTATGTTTCTGCGAAATAGAGATGGATAAGTGCTATAGCTATTTCTCTTCTGAATCCAGTAAAAATAATTCAATAACATTATTTGTTTATTTTTTTACAACTAATCATTATATTTGTAGAGGATTAATTGTAATATCTACCTCTGATAAATTATTTTGTTATCTTTAAGAAAATTTGCATGATGTTTGGAATTCTTTTCATAAATCAACGTGATCTACACTTAAAATGAATAAAAGATTGTGTCTGATGGTAACACGATTTACATGTACTTACATCTTACAAACTATATATTTCTTGTATATTTATCCAAATCATCTTGTATATAAAACTTAGTCTCAAGCTTTTGTTTCAACTAACCCCAGGTGGTTCATTTACATTAATTTACCATAACTATTTAAAGAATTTACCAATCTAAAAAATTGTTACACATTATCAAAGATTGATAAATTTAAAGCTTACTGAGGCATATAAAATTTAAAATTTGTCGATAGTAATATAGAAAATCTAAATTTTATTATAGTACAATTTTATGCCAAAAAAGGCGGACCTGTACAGTTCTGTATACTGCGTTAGTCTGCGGGTGTAGCTACGACAATATTATGCAGGACAGTAAACGTGAATTGAAACAAAATAATATTTTAATATCGTCTAAGATTTTATTGAAAAACGTCTGTTACTACTTACCCTTGTTACAAGAAGCCCCTTAATCTCCTTTATATAGAATTAATTAACAAAAAAAATGGAATAAAAAATCAATCTAATGTTTCACCATCAAATGACCATTTTTTCCACTTATTTCTCTATTTCTTCGAAACCGTTAGACCATGTTTTCCGAAAAAGTTTTTTGAATCATGATCGGTTCTTGATATTGTATTGCCATTCGCATGCCAGGATTATGTCAATTAAATACTGAATCATTTGTGAACATTTATCGTTAATTATGCACACTAGAAACACTTGCAAATAATATATAATTTACTTGTTGAAAATGATTGGTATGAAAATATTAAATGTAGAGTTAAATATAGAGACTTTATTTGGTATAAGGGAGTCGTTGGCAATTGGTATAAGGGATGACAAATAGGGTAAATTGAAAATATGTCAAAAATATTGTCACACAGATTTAAGTTGCATTGGGTGCCATGACACAACAATGGGGCCGTCAGAATATAACATTAGTTAGACTTTATGTCTATGTTATCATAAGTGCAACAATTTGTTATGATAACATACGTGTGATGTCAAACTAATGTCCATTCTGACAAGTAGATATTGCGTAAAACGCTTGTTTAAACAACGAAGACAAAGCTTTTTGATAACTTGTGACTACCAACTCATACGATTTCTCAACATAAGAGATTAGTAAGATAACCTAGCTATTTTATCCAAGAATTCGCTACAATATGTTCATTTGAAAACCAGGAGGACTAAATGGTTTCTAACATATATACATATATGCATACATACATACATACATTCATATTTATGTAAAATTTTGTAATTCATATTTATGTAGGTACATACATATATACTACAAATACACACACAAATAAATCCATTTTTTCTAAATTACCTAGTTAACTATGATTCAATCTCATTGTTTTTATATGGAGTCTTGCAGCTGCAACTATTTATTTTTCATTGAAACGTAGTTTTGTTAATAATCATTAATTTAAGATATATACTAATTGTTAGTGGGAAAAAAACAGAGAAGCGAAGTGTGAGGTTTTTAGGGGGAGGGGGTGGTAGACAATAAAATCACAAAATATCACTTGGGGAAGGGAGAGGTATAGTAAGATGTTACGTGTATTCATTTTTTAACTGATTTAAAAAAAAATCTAATATTTTCAAAAAAATGTCAAAAATTTTACAATTTTTTCACGTAACTAAAAATACACGTTATGTTTGGTGGGGGAAGGGGGGGGTTATTTTGAATATCACCATGTATCACCAAAGGGGAGGGGGAGTCCAATATTCCTCAAAAAACTCGCACACGTGATTAATGGACGCCCCCTTATTTACAAAATTTTATATCGATTGAATTTTTCTCTGCAAGCTACGTCTGATTATATGTTTCCATGTTTATTTAGTACAAACTCAATTTATAAAATCGTGTCACTATTTGTAATAATGTAACTAAATAAAATCTCAATAGATTATTTCATATACTAAATGCAGGATATATTGCTCTGTCCATAGATTCGCCGTTGGTGCGTTTGTACGGGACTACGGGACATAGGTACATATGATGTAAATGTAGGCAAAAGAACAACGTGTTCTTTGTTAGCAATTTTATTGCCATAGTGCCACAGGCTATTATGTAGAATTTTGATTATATCACATGCAATATTTCTTAAGGCAACGATTGCCTCGTAACCGTTATGCGCAGTGTGTGGACCGTAGCGTTATAGGTGTTAATCGATCTTGAACTTGTGTTGCCTTTGAAGAGAAAAAAGATAATAAACCGCCAATAGTTTCCTGTTTATCTCACTTATAATATCATAAAATAGGACGCAGAACTCGATTGTGCACAGTCTTTATCGTGGAATATGTGCCGATTTGGCCATTTGGACACTCCAGATTTAGAAATGTCATATTGATGCGAAACTAGTGGTGCATGCCACTGTGCCTTTATGCAAATTGCTGGAACTTCACGTCCTCGCAAAAAAATCGATAATGAAAATTATTATATATATATATATATATATTTACCTTTTCAAAGGTTTCTGAACATTTTGGCTTATTGTTAGAAAAAATGGATGTATGTGTGTGTGTGTGTGCGTGCGTGTGTGTGCGATCAACCGATTTGAATAACTCAAAAAACATTCGATTCGTATTGATAAGGAAACGTGCTGATTAGTTTTTGGCGGAGGCAGGTCTAGTCGTTCCGAAGATACGGGGCAAAAAGTGCCAAAAATGGTAACTCAGTTTTTAAGAGAACGGAGCGACCGATTTTAGTCATTCAAAAAACATTTTACTTGTATTGACAAGATGAACAACTGATTAAATTTTCATAAAGGCAGGTCTAGCGGTTTCGGAGATCTAGTAAAAAAAGTAAAAAAAAAAATCCATTTGGCGGTCAAAAATTATCATTAGACATACGCACATAAAATTATCAGATATTTTATAGAGATTTTAACAATAAGTATAAATTTTGTTTACATTCCTATGGGTTCCGAACCAATGTTTATCCGTTAGATGGCGACGCGGCGCTTACGCGCTTCGATATTTTGTCTCTATGCAGTTAAAGCATTACGATTGCTTTGAGAAAAGTTCAGAACTTCCAAAATATTTCAAAATAAAGAAAACATTTTTTTTTCAAAGTTTTTTTCTTCCAAAAATTTTTTTTTCAAAAATGTTAATCTTTTTAAAAAATGTATTTTAGTACGGGAAGTTCCAGCAATTTGCCTTAAGACACGATGCCATACGCCCCACTAGTTACTTTTTTAATTGGATCTCCGGAGGCGCTCGACCTGCCTTTACAAAAATCTTACCAGTTGTTCATTTCGTCAATACAAGCAAAATGTTTTTTGAATTATTTAAATCGGACGCTCCGTTATCTCAAAAACTGAAACACCATTTTTGGCACTTTTTGCTCCGTATCTCCGAAACGGCTAGACCTGCCTTTGCCAAAAACTAATCAGCACGTTTTCTTATCAGTAGTAATGGAATGTTTTTGAATTATTCAAATCGGTTGATCCGTGTTCGCAAAATTGTCGACGAAAATATGTATCCGCGTATACACACACACACTTCAGAAACTTCTGAAACGTAAAGATATATATAAAAATTTTCATTTTAGATTTTTTTCGATTACTTTAACTTACCCTACGGGAAGTTAACAAGGCATGAACACCTTTTCCTAAACGGAAATATTTGAAATATTTTTTTTTGGAAACGCAATGTAACCTTTACCAATTAATGCCTGACTAATGACCTGACCCAATGCTATATGTATATCTGCATATTGTTTACTTTATATAATATTATTACATCCATATATACATTGTTCTGAGATTAAGATATTACAAACTTAATTAAATTCATTCATGCTATGATAGCCTTTATGCATATAATTTAAACATTTAATAGCCAGTTGATGAACAGCATCATTGCGCATCTTATCATGTAATTCTAGATGCACATTCGTCTCTACATTTTATGCAAATTTTTTCGAATCTAGTTATGCATTTTTAATTGACATTAATTAAAAATGTGGCTGCAGAAGATTATTACACTTATTGTAATGGTTAAGTTTCAATATACTGACTCCATGGATTTAATAATCAATTACTTTCAATAAGCAGATTGATAACGCCTCCTTGATAGTTGTCTCATAGTAAAGAATAATCATTTTCTCATACCTTTTTTTGAAAAATATTATGTCAGAAATAATTTCTTGTAAATGAGATCTTAAATTTTACTAGTATATGAGAGGGTAGTCGTAAATATGAACGTTTTATTTTTAATTTATTTTTCCTTTCAGTTTATAGTTTCTTTTCTGATATTTGTTATATTAGTTATAAGCTCTGCAAAATATGTAAGTATTTCTGATGAAAATTTGTAAAATAATATGACAAGTTTGACGGAATGAGAAGGAAGAAAATGATGTATAATTAAATCAGTTTTCTGTACATCTTTTTTATAATTTTGATATAGATATTAGCATTATTGTTTAATATAACCGATCACATATTTTTCACATTTTTTATAAGAAAAACTATTCAGATAGACCAAAAGATTAACAAAATAAATAAGGTCCAAAATTTTAAACAAGTAATTTATACCTCACGTTTCGAGGATTTTTTGAAACGCAACTAAAAGTATGAAAAATAGAGTTGATTCAGAAATGAAAATGAAATTGATTTATTGCATAATATTATTTAAGGTAACCATACGTTTTTCAGTCAAAACCAGGGTATCGTGCAGTTCTGCTTTTGGGGTGGTTTTGTGCAAATTGGTTTATTAATATGATTTAAAACCAAAAATACTGTTTAAGGCTCCAATAAAAATCGATTTTTGAAATGTATCAATTTTTTTATGCGAATTACTGACTTTTAGTAAGAACTTTATTATTCAATTATATATTACATTATAACTTATATTTTCGGATCGCTATATCTTTTTTCAGCTTTGCATAGAATTTTGCATTTTTTTGATACTAACTTATTGTTAGTATAAAATTATTACTTGTGCCAGGCAGCATGAATGTTCGCTTCTTTAAGTTTTTTTAATTTTTGTAAAATTAGAATCAAAACTTCAAAAAATTATTTTTGCTAAAGACTAGTTTAATCCGCCTTTAGAATTTTGCATTCGGTAATTTTCTCATTCACAATGTATTGTTTTGCATTGCATACTCGTTGTCTTATGACCTATATATATATATCATTTTTTTATATTTGATGGGCAGTTGTAATTTTATTATCAAGTAATTGCAATTTAAATTTATACTTTACAAAAACCCGGGACAATCCGGAACAAAAGATCTAAATCCGGGACAAACTTTGCTTTTAGAAAAACCCGGGACATAAGGTGGGCAATCCAGGCTGTTTCTGTCAAACCGGCACGTATGGTTACCTTATATTACTCGTATGTCTTCAATCAAATTCTATTATGTATAGGCATTATATAAATCAATATAATGAATAGAGATGAATCATAAATTCAATAAAATTAAATTAATCGTCAATTCGACCGATTAGTGTTTTTGTGACAAATTAAACCGCAGAATTATAACGTTTGTGGCTGTGTATTGCAGCCTTCACATGTGACATAACGGTGGTGTTCATTTCACCATGCCGGATGGCGTAAATAATTATCCGACAAATAAGCCACGTCTCGTGGTTATTTTAATGAACATCTTTTTTTATAGTTTATTTTCTCATTATACGAATGAACTCTAAATTAAAGAACAGTCAAGTTGAATACTGACGGTTTCTAATGATATTGCTATAAATAATTTGCTACTTGAATGTTAATAAGGTTCATTCAAAGATATTTTTTACATTTGAAATATATATATAAGATCCATGGGAGTCTAATCATGGATATTATTACTAAATAATTAATTTATGGTTATTATAAGTATCGGTTAATGTTATTTAAGATTGAGTTTGCTTTCGTAATCCTTGGCTAGTAGGATAACTTCAATGTGAATAAGTTGAACGCTAGTCGTTAATGGTAATATTTTGCTAGCAGCTCTGTAACTTCTTTGAAAATACATTTATTTCAAATTACTTTTAGATTTGTCTATTCGTTATGCTCCAATTTTAAGTCAAGTTATTAAAGTATCAAGTTTTGCTTTAACTTTATCTAATTGACTTACCTAATAGCATTAAAGAAATGACGTAATTGATTAAATATTAATCAGTAATTGCTGATTAATAAATTCTAGAATATTCGTTACACAGTGGATTATGTTAAACGACGCCTAAAGAAATATTGTTTTCACAATTTCACGCATCATGTAATTGTGTTTGAAGAACTTCGTGTAATACAATTAACATACATTCATTGACTGCTTGTATTTTTTTTTGTTTTTTTGCTGACGATACAATCTCATTCTTTGAGGAGCTGTAATATCTGTCTTGCCTTTAAAAATATTTTCTATTTGAATAACTTCAAATATTTATAGAAACTACGAATAATATAGACATTATTTCAATAAACTTACGTTTTGTGCACGGCACAAATGTTTAATTTGTTTTATTATTTTTATTATAATTATTTACGGGGGACAGTGTAAAATATTTTTCTGTTTTAGGCATTATTAAATCAAGATTTGTACTACGATGTAACCTCAAAACTAATGACATTCAAATTTCCTTCTTGTATCCTTACGCATACAACGTTGATGCCGGTACGCATACAACGACAGATCTCTATTCACGCGACAGGACGACTAATCACAATCGACGCGTATACTAATGATTTCATCGTGAGCGAATGACAAACTGTTCGGGCGTAACGCTATTTCTGTTGCTTTTGTACAACTATACTACCTAGTCGCGCCTAAAGAAGTTTTACTTTAGAATTATTACAGAAATTGTAATAATAAAGTTTATCACGTACATGTACAACTGTTTGGGATGACATCTAAAAATCGACGTAGTAAGTTATCGCTTTTTTAAAAATATTAAAAATCAAACTACAACATTTGATCTATATACTGGTCAATCTAGGGTTTCGAATCATCCATGAAAAAATTGTCAAACGTCATATGTACTCGTATAGCTCATAATAATTATGATGGCTTATTACATTCAAGAATTTCAAAAAAGTTTTAGATTTAGGAAAGAATCCAAATTTTCACTCTGTTTTTCAAAAGAATGAATTATCAAGAATATATTTGTTAATAAAACAACAGAGCAATTTGCCTTAAGACACTATAGTTTGCGAGTGTTCTCGAATAGTCTGTAACAATTATGTGCGATGTGTCTTGAAACATGAGTATACATAATTATAATGTATCCATGGATCATTTTTGTAAATTTATTTATCTTTATTATTACAAATGGAAATAAAGTTTCTCAAAGTCAGTGCTAAATTCCACCTACGAACATATGCGATCTTGTAAACGTATAATTATTGTAACATAGCAGAATATTAAGATCTGCAGTAATCTAAGATCTGTTGATGATTTATCGTAATTACCCATAATGTATATGTAACTGCAGTACACTGTTGTATATATAATATAGTTAATTGGACAATGATGGATGCAAATACTTTGATATTATAATTTTACTATTATCAATCTTTTTAATGTTTTACATACAAATAATTGATCTTGATTCGAGTGCTTGAACTGTGATATTAAATTTGTCTATTGCATGTAAACCATTACCTACATACAGGGCCGGATTTAGAAATTTGGCGCCCCGGGGCACTAACAAAAATGCCGCCCTATCCCTAAAATTTTACGAACTTTCGAACTTTTTTTAAAGCAATCGCGCTGCTTCATCTGCGTAGGGACAAAATATAGGAGCGCATAAGCGCCGCGTCGCAGTCTAACGGATAAACAATATTACATAACGCATATAAATGTAAACAAAATTTATACCTATTATTAAAATATTTTTAAAATATCTGATAATTTGATGTGCATATGTCTTATGATCACTTTTGTCCACCAAATGTTTCTTTTTCAATTTTTTTTATTGGATCATGGAAACCGCTAAACCTGCTTCCCACAAATTTAAGCAGTTATTTATTCTGTAAAATTTTTTTAAATTATATTGGACGCTTCTTTTCTCAAAAACTGAATTATCATTTTTGGAATTTTGGTCCGTATCTTCAAAACAGTTGGACCTGCCTTAGACAATAACTAATCAGCATGTCTCCTTATCAATAGGAACTCAATCATTTAAATCGGTTGATCCGTGTTCTCGAAATCGACTTGAATAATTAAAAAATATTAGATTTGTATTGATGGGGAGACGTGCTGATTAGTTTTTGGCACGAATTACGAAAAAAGATTTGATATTTCTTCTCTGAAACAGCTACGCAGCGCGATTGCTTTGCAAAAAGTTCATAATTTTCAAAAAATTTCAAAATACAAAAAGTGTTTTTTTCATTTTTCAAAAAATTTTAAAGCTCTTTATAAAATGTAATTTTCAGTAAGGGATGTTTCAATAATTTGTCCTAAGGCACAATGCCATGCGTCACTAGTTAAATTTTTTTTTCGACGCTATAAGCTTGGAAGTGCAGAAATTCGTCATTTTAAGAAGGCTCGAGAACTGAACAATATCTTTCTTAAACTTTCAGCTTGTTTACGAATCTTTATATTAGCCAAATTGCCAAATTGCCAAATTTGATAACTTATTAACAAATTATCACTATATGATAATTTACGTCCGGAGAGGGAGGCAAGGCAAAATAATAAATTTTAATAATCGGTTATTTCAACCCAAATTTTGCATTGCAATCGTATTATGTTTTGTTAATTATATTTCTTGAAATAAAAAATGTTGTTAAAAAAAGTTGATTACATTGTAAAGAATTTTTTTCTCACTATCCAAATTTTGCCGCCCCCAAAAATTTGCCGCCCTGGGCAGTAGCCCCGATTGCCCCTACTGTAAATCCAGCACTGCCTACATAATAATAAACAACAATGCCATAAAAATAGATGTTCATGTAAAAAATGACTTGGCCATCTTTGTGAGCTTTTCAAAGCTTATTTTTATATTAATGTTATTTTTTTATACTAATATTAACTAATAAAATTAAAATTTAAGTTTTGTGAATTTATAATTTGTGTCACAGCATGGAGCCGGGTTTAAAGGTACACGCGGGTAAAATTGTCCTGGCAAAGGCGTAAAAAATAAAAATAGCAAATAAAGATGTAAATTAAGTTAAAAGAAGTAATTTTATAAGATATAAATTAAGTAAATAGTTTTTCCAACTCTCTTTATGAATATTTTCGACTAAATGCCAGATCAAGGTTAGTTACTCATGCAATTTATATTTTGTTGCATTAGTTGAATAATGTAGCTATTATTTTGTAAAATTCCTTAAGAAATAAGACACTTCACCTGTTTGCCCCTTGGTCATCTCAATTTATCCCGCCAAGGGGGTAAAAAGGACCAGGCTACGAATTTTTGGAAAATAGAAAAAAACATTTTTAATGAATTAGCTGTGATTTTTACTGAACATAGTTAGATAGTTGTTTGTTGGAAATGTGTTGTAATATAATTGGTTTGGTTTTCACAATATAATTACTCAAAGCCAAATTGGACCTTCCTGCTCCGCCTTATCCTTATATAGATGACTATTAGTATTTCTATTAGAGTTTTCTTAACAATCATTTTTCACTCAGCTTTTTAACTTCCCGAAGGAGCAGTTTGCTTTTGCCAGAAAATCGGTTTGCTACTTTTGTTCTTTCCACGTTTCAAGTAATTCTGAACTATTCGAGACTAAATTTAAATTAAATAAAGTATGTGTGTCAGTATATAAATTGAAATTTGGCTTTTCGTTGATGTTTTCTCCAAAACGGCTGCACTGATTTCAAAAATTTAAAAGCCATTCGATGAAATTAGCTTTATTAAGTGCAAAATTTTTATCGAGATATTCCTGAAATTTTTCGAAGCAAAATGTCATGTACATCTAGGTTATTTTTTATTACAAATATATTAATACATTATTTATGAACGGCACAGCTTTCATGTGTTCTAATTACTTAGGTTTCTCTGATAAGATTATCAAAGTCTTTAAAGAATTATTATATTATAAATAATTGGGGATAAAAATATAGACATGTTTGTAAATATTATTTAAAACATTTAATGCATTTATGATTCTTCATTTTATTGGACCCAGATCGCTTGAGATAAGGAAAAACCATAAACTTTAACTCGGTATACCGAATTCTGCGGCATCATCATTTTAAGTGCTAATAAAAATTTTACGAATTGATAACTTTACCGAGTTTCGTATGTTGGCGCGACGTCCAGTCTGCCGCTTTGATTTAATTTGAATCACTTAAATTTAAATCAATAACTCTAATTTATGATAATTTAATTCAGACAATTTGCATATTGTCAATATTGAATGATCCAATTCAATTAACCGTTTGCGAATGACTAACAATTTAAATAAAAAATCATCATTCATTTAAGTTTTTGCTACTTTTAATAGTGATAATTTGCTTATATAATCGACCTATTTATTTAAGAGTTTACTGCTTAATATCAAAATATTGACAGAGGAGTATATGGCAATAAACATAGTCTTAAATAATACAAATTTATTTTTACGGCTTCACACCCAAAAACTTCTTAAATATATTATTGCACTTTCTTTGCCACACACCATATCGATTTTTCTTCTAAACTGAAAAATATATAAAATTAGAACTGTCAAAAATATTTTAAGCTTGTTCTGCAAGTGTATGTTATTATAAAAATTTTAAGCTGTACGAATAACAAAGAAATAAAAATATAATTTGACTCTAAAACATGGGAGATGTGATGGAAGTGCAAATAACTAAATCGGTTATTTGATTTGATATTTGTTTTCAAGTTATTTATTGTTAATTATTACAAATTGTTTATGCAAATATGTATCCTAAAAATTGATTGTCCTTAATGTGTAATCTATAGTAATTGAGAATACTTACTAAATTTTTGTCATTCTTTCATTTTTAACTTCTTGATATAATTAAAAATTACAAAAATATTAGTACTCTGTCATAAAATGACCAGAAATTTCTGATTATACTTACTAAAAAAGGTATATATGTTGCGTAGTTTGCATTCATTTTTGGATCAAACATTTTGGGCCGAAAGACATGCATTCACAAAGGTCCAATTTGACTTAGAGCAATTATATTCTGAAACCCAAACCAATTTTACCACAACGAACAACATATGAAACAAACAGCCATCTGACTATGTCCAGAAAAAACTCCCAGCAAATTTATCATTGTAAAAATGTGTTTTTTTTTTGCTGTTTTTCAAAAATATGTTACCTCATTTTTTTACCCAATAGACGAGGTAAAATTTGGACAGCCAGGGGGCAAAAAAGCTTTTTTTTCATTTTAAAGGAATTTTACTAAATAATAGCTACATTATTCAACCAATACAAAATATACATTTCATGGGTACATATTTTCAGAAATAACAACTACTGAGTTGTTTTTTCCAACATGTCAAAGTAGTATACAATGTACCTTTTCGGCGGACTATTGTAAATCCATTAAATTTACTGAATGTCCTATACTGGACAGTTGTAAATAAAAGAGTTAATAAAAAAATATATATATATTTTCAGAAATAACTCTGTATATAGCCTTGATCTAGTATTTTGTCAGAAATAATCATCAGCAGAGTTGAATTATTTATTTATTTATTTTATTCTAAAATTGCTGTAAAAGACAATTTACTTCTTTATTTACTATTTTTTATCATTTACACTTTTACTAGGGTAAAGATTCAGTTGGTCCTTTTTACCTCACACACGTGTAAGCTTTATAGGGATTATATAAAATAACTGTAAAAAAACCTTTCATGATTCCAATTATTTGAGTGAAACATTCGAAATCTTTATGAAAAATTTAAAAAGTTATCTCATTCAGTTTAATTCAGGGTTTCGACTTAATATTTTATTTTTGCATTGATATTCTATTTTCGCTTTATTTTTTATACCATACAAATTTAATCTGTGAAATTATTATTAAAATTTCGATTATTTTTATCTATCATTAAGTTCCTCACCGAAATTGTACTTACTCATCACATTGTAATACGGAATCTGCCATATACTCTTGGGCCACTTCATGTAATTTTATATATTAGCGGTATATTTTTTGTAAACTTGCGTATTCATTTTATCATTACCACTTATATTACACGTATTTTATAATAATTATCTCTAATTGAATTGATTTTTGTGGCGACGTGATTGCTGTCACAATAATTTACTTAGCCAATTATATGCTTAATATATAAAATTAACCTGTAATAACTCAGAAGTGAATGATAAACATATAATTATACGTTAGGTTATGATCAGTTATTTTTTGCTACATAGTTATGCAAATAAATTGATATTAAAACATTAACATTATTTCAGTTTGATTTTGTGTTTTTGTGAAATATGCATTTCAAATATTTTTTCAAAGTAATTTCCTAGATTGTATTCTGATTGTCTATTAAATAAAAAAAAACATCTAGTGTTGTATGGCATTGTGTTTTGAGGCAAATTGCTGGAACTTTTCGTGCCATAATGAAATATTCAAAGAATGAAATTTAGTAAAAAAAATATTTTTTGGAAATAAAAAAAAACAATGAAAAAAAAATCGTTCCCAAAAAGCAATCGTTTTGTCAACACTTAGTTTTCTCAAACACTGAATTTTTTGCATATACAGCTCCGCATCTCCAAAACGACTAGACCTGCCTTTACCAAAAACTAATCAGCATATATTCTTATCTTCAAATCGGTTGTTCCGTGCGCCTGAAAACGAGACAGAAAAATTGTATCCATATATACATACATACACAAACACATAATTTTTTCTAAGGTAAGCCAAAATGTTCAGAAATTTTCAAAACGTGATTTTTTTGCGATTACTATAACTTACCCTACGGGAAATTATGAAAAAACTACATAGATCATAGTTTATGGTTTTTATACATTGAAATTTGAAATAACATTACTGTATTAAATATATTGTGACAGACTGCTGAAACGCCCCTTTACACGTCACGTTCCATATGATTTATTGAAATCAATCTGATTTGTGAATGACATATGTAAGTTCTATAGATAAATGATTTACATTTATTTAAATAGTGGTATATAAAAAACTGAATACTCGAAATCGGCTAAACTAAGTATTTTGTACAAATATTATTAATTAAAATTAGCACACCTTCTCACGATGTGTGGCATTTCAAAAATGCGACTTTATGTTTCGCACTCCATCTAATTATTAGCATCTCAAAAAAAATTCAGTGGTAGAGCTTAAAGACCCGCGGGTAAAACGGTCCACTACTAATATCTCAAAAACAAGTAAAGTTAAGAATTTTGTAACAACAATATTTGAAAGTAGAGGGAAACAGATGTATAAACAGCCATCATCTTGAATGGCCATGTTTGAGAATGTATTACAAAAGTATTTTGTTGTTGTTGTTAGTTTTTTTTATTTTGAGCACTATTATTTAGTTTACGAGACCTTAATATAATTTTTAAGTATACGTTTAATTATTGTATGAGATGCATTGTTTATTTCAAGTAAGATTCAACAGTTTTTTTTATATAAGCTCTATAAATGCTGAGAGGGGTAAAAATAACTACTTTTTTAAAACTGAACCTTTATCCTGACAAAGGAGTGAACTATAAACTATAAAAATAGTAAAGAAAAAAGTAAATTATGTTAAAATGAGCAATTTCACGAGAGATAAATTAGATAAATAGTTCTTCCAACTCTGCTGATAATTCATAAAGAAATATCTGATCAAGGCTATGCACAATGGCATATACTTACATTAGTTGAAATATAAATTATATTTACATTAGTTAAATAATGTAGTTATTGTTTTCTAAAATCTCTTAAAAATTAAAAATAAGACATTGGACCTGTTTGCCCCCTGGCCCGGGTAAAATACACGGGGTAAAAAATTCTTGAAAACAGCAAAAAAGACACATTTTGAGAACGATGAAATTAAATGGGAGAATGTGCGTTCGAATATCAAGAAAATTACTACAAACTTGCATGGTTAAACATGAATTTATTAATTCATTAATTTTGTGTTATATATTTTATGACTAAATGTTTCCAATAATCTAACCTTTTTTTTCAGATGATAACTTTCTACTTGTACACTTCCATTCTTTCAATTATATTTTAGTGGATTTTTTTAAATAACATATCTTTGATTGAATGTGTTATACATAGCTACATACTTTTTAAATAAAAATTATCAGATTTACATTTTTAATGACCAATCTTCTTGTGTAAAAACATAAATAATAACTTTTATATCGAAATCATTTTCTACATAAGAAACTTTTTACAACAAAATATCTATTACTTTGATATAAAAACAACTTACGCACAAACTGAGTCTATGGGTCGGGTAAACGCTTAACAAATCAATAACAATAAGTTTTTTTATAACCATAATTTTTGTTTTTTGTGGAATATATTTCTATATAATGCTTATATTAGTAATATTTTTTTCACATCAATTGCTTTTTCATATTTTACATAATTTTGTATATTTTACAACAGCTAACTGGACAATAATCAGTTTAAGAAATAAACTACATTTGACACAATTGAATAATATTGCACAAAACGTTTTGTAGGGCATAAAGCTTATTCGAATAATTAAAGGATATATATATATATATATATATATATATATATATATATATATATAAACGAAGTGGTACTTTTCTAGAATTCTCTAGATGTAGTTAGTAGAAAAATATATTAAAACACGATGTTCTAAAACAAGGTATAAAATATTACTTGAATCAGACAACGATTCCGCAAGAGTTTATCAGATAAAATTAATGATACTAGTTATTAAAAGCATTACAAAACAAGAATAAAGCAAATTATGCAATCAAGTTATTACAAGTTACTAAAATACAACGGACAACTTTGGAAACTTGCGTTTTTATTATACTAGAAATATTTGAAACTTTTTAACTCCAAGAATCCACGAAATGTTTCAATAGCAGCCAAAGTAGTGTTTTGTATTTAATAAAATCAAAGTTCTCATCAAACAAGTTTCCTATCAAGTTTTCAATAGAATTAACGAGCAGTAAAATTGCTTATTATCGTTATCATTATTATTATATTTTATAAATAGAATTTCTCATATAACTCAATTATAGTTAAACATATATCTCGTTGGCATCTAATTACACGAAGAAATTGGTTGTTGGCAGAGTACAAGGAAAGCGTCTTCTCAAAATTGACCGTTATGAATAAACCAACATTTTCTTTGTTAACGATATGCATTATAAGAACGGACAATCAACTAGTGAGGTGTAGAGAAAGTAAAAATCATCTATTGAAAAATAGTAAATTATAGAATATAGCAGAATTATATCGACGCTACACGGTTAGATAATCAATCAATCTGTAGACAATAATAAATTCGAATAAAATGGTATAGATTTGTTGTTCTATAAATTTGGAAGCATCTTAAAGCTGTCTTGGTGACTTACCATGTGAATCTTTACGTTTGGCAAAGATTTGGTATTTTTAACTTTCAGTTGGGTAAGTTATAGTAATGGGCCGAAAATCGAAAATGAAAATTTTTGCATATCTTCACGTTTCAGAGGATGGATGTGTGTGTGTGTTTTGTTTGTCCGCAATTTTTTGTTCGCGTTTTCGGGCGCACGGATCAACCGATTTGAATAATTCAAAAACCATTCGATTCCTATTGATAGGGAGACGTGTTGATTAGTTTTTGGCAAAGGCAGGTATAGCTATTTAAAAGATACAGAGCTAAATGTACAAAAAAATTTAGTTTTTGAGAGAACTAAGCATCCGATTTAAATGATTCAAAAAACTTTAAAAGCTCGCGTTGACAAAACAATAGCTTTTGGAAAAGAAATTATTTCAACTTTTTTGCCAAAAAAATTTTTCTGTATATATCGAAAATATTTCAGATTTGAATTTTAATTTTGGCTTGAGGTTCTAAAACTCACTAATATAATTTCAATAAACAATTTTAACTTTGTAATTCAGTTCTTGTAATTCTTATAAATATTAGACAATGGTACAGTATTTATAATTATCTTTTAGAAAACATTTAATATTCCTCGAAGATTTTGTTACGGTACGGGAAGTTCCAGCAATTTGCCTTAAGGCACGATGCCATACATCACTAGTATGGTTTTACTGCAATTGAACTTTGTTGACATGTATGTAGTTTTCCAAAACAATCTAATTTTTTGTAGATTTCGTAATGATATTTGATTTTTAATCAACATTAGAATTTTTAATTATTGCGTAGTTTATATCTATAATGTGAACTATACTGAAAGTTGGTTCTATAAACTGCTGTGATGTTTTTTATGATTATCATTACTAAAGGCTATTAAATAGCTCACTCACGGATGTCAATTTATTTTTGATGTTAGAAGGCAGCCCAATGGTTGTTCGTTTCTAATTGCGATGATTTTTGAAGTTTTTGCAGTAATTTCGGAGTAGAACGCGTAGCTTGAATTCAAACCTTGTGGTTGCTCCATCATGCCCTTATAACAAATTTAAGGAACAGTATAAGTCAAATATTAATTTTCGCAAAATAGCAAATGATTTGTTACATGGCGTTCGATGGCGTAGCGATCAAATGCATGTACTCGTGTGGACAGGGTGCTTGAACCTGGCAGGCTCTGAACATCCTGACATTGTGCTGCAGTCTATGTCCATTTTCACTTTAGAATATAAATCGAATATATTTTCAATCGAAAATAGCCCATCTCGGGCAATGCGGTGTGAAAATGGGAAATCTCTCACCTTATTCTGCCCTGAATCGAGTTGTCAATTTGAAATTTCCACCAACGCAAAAAGTTACTATCTACTATTATTTTATATCTGATAAATAAATTACATAGGTATAGGAGGTGAAATAACGATCTATTTTATATTATATTTATTTTATATTATATTTGAAAATTTTCCTATGTACATACACACCGATATATTCTCTTCGTTAACGATGTTTATATAAAGCACAAGAAGAAATTTCTGGATACGTGAAAATAATAGAGTTCTTTTGTTGAAGCGTAGTTACGTTTCCCGTGGTTAGAGAGAGGTACAATACTTATTATTCGACTCAATTAGCTTTCTAATTTATGCCAAAAATTTGCGCTTTTAATTACGTTTTATTATCGTGTCGTGTACTGTTATTATTTTTTTCTAGCAAGTCATATAGATAGGATCTTTTATTACTTGTTAATGGGTTATTAAAATGAAAAATGCTTTATATTCCCATATATACTGAAATCTACACTTACACACACACACACACACATATATATATATATATATATATATATACATATATTAGGGTGGTCCTTAATATGGACATTTTCGAATTTTTTGCTCCTAAGGGCTCAAATGGTTCCAAATTGATAAAAAACAATTCTCTGAAAGTTTTAGCTCTTAATATTGTCTTTTAGATAGAGCGCAATTCAATCAAAGATTTATATGGAAATAGCATAAAAAAAATTTCAAATATTTTGCAGAGCGTCGAATTTTCAATTAAAAATGACACGAATTTTCATTTTTAATTCATTTGTCGCTAAGTTATACCTAAAATTTTTTTTTTTAATTTTCAAAATTTTTTTCATGCTATTTTCATACGAAGTTTGATTGAATTACACTATATAAAAGTTAATATAATGCAATTTAGTAGTATGAATTTTTGTACCGACAGGCTAGGAAAATGATTGGTTTTACTATTTAACATTGTATGTATCTCTGCCTGTTGCTTTGGCTATATTTCAATAAAATAAATTTACAAATGTAAATATAAAGATGATTGCAATAATACAAAGAGGAAACGAGTATTACAAGAGTCAACAAACTCGATGTCTAGAAAATAAAAGTATCTACTTGATTCTGCAGATGCATATTTTATGCATGATTGTAGGGATATCTTCTGTATACCCATGACTATTTTATATATTTAAATATTTACTATGACATACAGACATACATGCCCACCCACATCATATCTGGCAGCAGTAATTCCATTATTACTCTTTTCCAAAAAAAAAAAAAATATTTTTTGTAGTTTAGTTTATACAAAATTATTACTTAAATGTATCGATTTAACTAAAGTTAAATAAGTTTTTTTAGCTATCATAATTGAATTTGGAAATAATTTTCAAATATCATCTCGATTCAAGTTCCTAATTGCAAAATTCATAAAAACTATGTCATTTTTAATAGTATGCGCATTACTTTCATGTTGCTCTATAATCCTCAAATTCTATGAGAATTTGCTCTAAAAAACCTTAATATAATAAGATTATGAACAATGATAATGCCTAATGAAATTAGGCGAAACCACTACACGCTCAGGCCAAAAGATTAAAAAATGAAATCAGATCGAAATCCGATATATTGCCTTTATATTAAGAAATATCATCACGAATAAACTCAATTTATTATGGCGACAGACATTATTTTTTATGCGTATCATGTTTCTTATACGTTACAGACGTCAATATTTTGAAAGATCTTGAATGAATTTGTTCGATAAGATGAAATTGATATTTTTGGTCCTGTTTTATGTGGTTTTGAGAGTTTTAAAACATTGGCGTCGAGTAACTTCTTTTTGATTCATTCTACATTATATTGACTGTTTTATACTGAAATAGTGTAATGAACTGTGTAGTAATTCAACAATTGATTCATTTTTAATCACTAATGATAAATCGTAAAAATAAATACTCAGATACTTGTTGGCAAATCGTCCTATATATGGCCCCTATTTAAGTAATATATTAGATTATCTTGGAAAAAATTATTACAAAGCTGTATCTACTACGATTTATTTCAGAAAGCGTTCGGATTATTTCATTTTTGAACAAACTCTGTGAATTAATATATAACTATATATGCAATTAAGGAAATCTTTTAACTGTTTTTAGAGAACACAGACTTAAACGAAACGAAATTCTAAATTTTTGTATTATTTTTTTTCACATGATTTGCTTTCCAGTTTTCGGTTGTTGATGGTCATATTGTATTCTTATTTTGTTGATATTCATAATATTAAATAAAATTCTATGTCAAAACGTTTGAGAAAATAAATTTGTTCCAAAAAAATTTTTTTCTAGTTGATATTATGCCCTTCAAGATGTCATTTGCACATTTCAACATGAAATTAACTATTCTTAATATTTACCACTTTTTGAAAAGTAACAACTGTACACATCACTTTTTTTAATTACAATTTTTATTAAAACTGTTAAATAATATAACATCTAGCAATAATGATAAATAATAACATAAATTTAGATAAATAAGAGTACAAAGGATAGAATTTACATTAAAATGATATCCGTAGTATGATGATTTAATATAAAATAAAAGCAAATCATAATAAAATAAATATTTAATTTAATTTTGATTTAATATAAAATAAAAGCAAATAATAATAAAATGAAATTAATAAATAAAATAAATAAAATTTCTGAATAATAAAATAACATCACTTTAATTTTCCTTTTTTCTACATTTTATTTCAATGTATATACGCCTTCAACTCTTATTTCATATTGGAATTTTTAGTTGATTTGGATTTAACTATTAGTTAAAAAACAGTTATAATAGTTACATATTAACTATATAAGTATATTTTTTCTGTTGTATGAAGGAATTAATTTAATTTAATACCATAAACCTGTAATTTTGAGATACTCAGTTTTTAAAAGTTGTTATATCTGAACTATATTATATATATATATATTATATATATAATATATATATATGTATGTATATTATCATTATCAATTAACACTTAATTCCAAATCACATTCCATTCATAAGATTATATGTCAAAATGTTTGGAAATAGTACAGATTTTATAAAATTTCTTCAATTTTTTAATTGATATAATATGTACATATATATATAAATATGCATATATGCATATAAGTACTTACATGCACATACATTATAAATGCGGCTTATTAACAGCAGTAAATTTATTATCATACATACTCATCGTGGAGATAACATTGTGACAGTTGTACTTTAGTATGTAATGTAAATTTAATAAAAAATATTAAAAAGCCAAAATTAAATGAATTTGCATAAATTATAAAGAAAATTAATCCAACGTATTTAATTAAAGTCATTATTTTTCAAACTTTGTATTAAATTATGGTACTGCACTTGCTATATAAGTATTCCCAAAAAATGCAATGTCAACTTTCAAAAATCGAGAAATAATCGTAAACATTCAAATTGCGGTTTTTGTTTGACGGCAAAAAGAAGTACAGAAAAATCTTTCTTGCAGCATTCTTTAATCCTCTGGCGGTAATTTAATACTTTCGGTCATACATTATGGACTTTATATTCATAATCCTAATTTGTGCGAATTGTATGTAAATCCCGCTCTGTTTATAACAAATTGTTCTGTCTTTGAGAGCTTTATTTGCATATTTATAAATATCACACGGATGCATAGTGAAAGGTGAGGATTACATCTCGGGACTTCTAAGAAAATCAAAAGTGTTTATGTGGAGTAGAGACACAATCGCCGTCTTATTAAGCACTTAAGGTTTTCTATATTATTCACTCTGCAAAGTATTTATGTATAATTTAAATGAATTTTATCTAAATGAATTATTGTAGGTGGCTAAATACTTCAAGTAAGTGAGGC
>NW_020538040.1:56016752-56039245 GCF_003426905.1 Ctenocephalides felis | reverse complement strand
CGAAGCGCGTGGGCGCCGCGTCGCAGTATAACGAATAAAACATTGGTACGGGATCCATAGAAATGTAAACAAAGTTTGTTTCATTATTAAAAATCTATAAAATATGTGATAATTTGATGTGCATATGTCTAATGGTCATTTTGTTCGCTAAATGTTTTTTTTTTTTACTTTTTTTATTGGATCTCCGGAACCGCTAGATCTGTCTTTCCAAAACTTTCACAAGTCCTTCATTTGTCAATACAGATAAAATGTTTTTTGAAACATTCAAATCGGACGCTCGGTTCTCTCAAAATTTGAATTACCAAATCGTCGACGAAAAATTGTATCCGCACTACATACACACACACACACGCGCACACGCACCACACATGCATGCATACATTCATTTTCTCTGAGGTATCAAAATGTTCAAAAATCTCTGAAACGCAAAAATACATAATTTTTTTTATTTTAGATTATTTTTGCGATTATACTATAACTTACCCTACGGGAAGTTAATAAAACTTGATCCCGAGGGCCCAAACTCTTTCATGCGATTGTGTATGTGCACCTTCTTTTCTAAATCATTTGGTCTAATTTAATAATGGTTTAAATGATAATTTAAGAAATAAATTTAAACTCTCAGTATTTTCAATTGAAAGTCGACGTCACTACTGTTTGTCATCAGGCTGTTTGAGGCAGTTATTAAACCTGATATTTCTGATTGAAATCCCATGGCATAAGTCACTAACCTATTTAATAGAAATATTCTTTTCTATCTAACTTACCTACAAGAGCAATATTTTGGTTTTATTTATTTCAGTAGAATTCAACAACTTTTTTAGAATCCATATTCATTATTAACGGAAATGTTAGAAACCACTGACTTACTTATTTCCTTCAAATCCATTTACGTGCAACATTCAATTTAACACGTGCGCGTTTAATATGAATATATTGATACATTTCACTTGTGATTTTTGACGAATGATAAAATAATGAGAAAATTTGAATTCGAGGCGTCGACCGAGTGAAATTTCCTATGAGTGAAAGACGAAATAACTGCTTTAGAACAGTGTACATGATTTTGTTAACATTACGTTTATTATATCTGCCTTCACATTGCGAATTCATATAAGTTAAGTATATTTTCAATCTGACTTGTTCGACTAACTTATAGTCAACAGGTCGTTTCGTTCCTGGAAGATTCTAAGCACATGTCTAATTGTCAGATCTCAAAAAAAACCAACGTTGAATTAGTTATATAAAAATTGAATCATATTTTCAATACGTTGTTAAAATGTTCACAAAAATATTTTGGATGAGTAAAGTTGTAGTGGGTAGTATTACATGCTATAGACCCACAAGGGATGCTTAGTAAAACTAATTTAGGGCCGGCCGTGGTCCCGTGGTAAAAACGTGAGCTAGCAAATCCTAGTCCCGGGTTCGAATCCAACCTCGGTCGGTTCGGTATCAAAGCAGCTTGATACCAAATTTTCACTTGAAATCATAGATTTCAAATATGATTTCAAGTGAAAATGGCCTTTCGTGGGCATTGCTGCAGCATACGTATATGCAGAGTGTGCAAAGCTGTAGTGGCAGCATGCCTCTTACAAGTAAGAGGTACATGGATTGTATAACTGTATTCAAAAAATGAAAAAACAAGGCCTCTGACTCTGTGCATCCATGACTGAGTTGGAGAATAAGTCAATACATCTACCTTCGGGAAAAGTTAAAATTCAAATATATGTAATAAAAAGGAAAAAGTAATAAAGAAACATGTAAATATGTTAGGAAAAAAATGTATGTAATAAGTAAGAAATAGTAATATGTATGTAAGAAAAAGCGTTAAGTGTCTTAAAAATGTAAGAAAAAGTGTTAAGTATAAAAAACAAAAAAAAAAAAAAATAGTAAATTAGAGTATATACTTTTTAGGTCATATGATCGACCGCAAATGAGAAAAATTGCTTCAGAATTCATTTGTACTATATATTTAATTTTTTAGTTACCAATGGTAAAATAAATCATTCATAATAGTTTTTATTTTTGATCTTTGGGATGCAAGGCTAGGGCTCTTATTACAGAACCATGGAAAAGTTAAAATAGACATTACCGGATAAATTCAAATAATAATCGACTAAACTAGTGAAATCTTTATTACCCTTATTTCTTGAGGGGATTCTTCTAGTTAGTTAATGAATACTACGGTCGGTCGAGTTAGGTACAAAATTGCTTTATTAAAATTTTCCGTTCAATTTAATAACAATGCTGAAAGCTATTGAATTAAGAGCTGGATATGCACGACCATATTTTAAACGACTATATTTTAAATTATAAATAAACGATGAATAAAAAATTTCCAAGTCTTTCTAGCGATTTCTGGTAAAACGTCATTCTGAAACAATCCGAGATGTAAAAGACTGGCTTACGTCTTCAAGTGCGTGAAAATTAGATTGAATGCTCAGATATTTTTATTTCTATCGTTTGAGACAATCTTAATGAAACAAATGTATGTATTTTATCCCGTGTGAGAGTAGTATTTTTTGCGCGTAAATAAACACTTCAATGTGAGTTAATTTGATTTTAATTCAAAGAATTCCCAGCTCAACTCGGCTTCGCTTGATAAACGATTTGAAACAGTAGAGAAATCAGCAATGGAAAAATGTTATCTTGTAACAACCAGCATCACCACTACAGTTCCTTCCTTATATTATTTAAGAGTACAAAAATTTTATTGTAGAAATTATTTTATCTCCGAGTAGAAAATTATGTATTTTTTGTTACGTAAATCAATTTATTTTACAATTACGAGAACGGATTTCATGTCGAATGTGGTAAAGGTTGTTACCTTAATGATTTGAGAATATTTAATTGATTGAAGACGACAAACTTTTTTACGAATAATAATATAAAAATGCCTTTTTAGAACATATTGAAAATGATCAAATCGTATCTACTACACCTAAAAATAATTTAAAGGAAAAGCAATTAAGAAAAACAGAACTCTCGAAAGCTCTTGCCAGTCCTAATTTTACTAATTGCAAGTGACAGATCATCTTATGCAATTAATGAATGTTTTATCGATAAACCATATTTTCTACCAGAGTTTTCTCAAATGAACATAATAATTCTTCAATTTACATTCTACCTATTTAAGGTCTTTTATGCTTTGTAATGTGACGTCTAGACACTCAATGATAATGGACTAGAAGTCACTAGTAAAGAAACCAGTTTCTACGATGACTGCAGAATATTTTCAATTTTCCTTTTCTAAATAGATTTTATGAGCACCGTGGTAAGAATGAGGATAATTGAACCACTGGTTGCAGATTCGATATCTACTTCGTCTAGCTTGATATTAAGCAGTAGTAATATCAAGCTTATTTCACTTATAGATCTAGAATCTATAGATTCTTACATTTCGGTGACATTATTGACAAAATAATTAATCCAAAATACTAATTAAATATATTATTACATCTCAATTAGAAATGGCAACTACTGGGTTTCTTTCTAATTGCCATTATTATATTAAACTAAACAATTACAGAGTCTCTATATAATAATAGATATATTATAACTCACATACAAATAAAAAGTAAAATATGGATTTTCAAAAACCATTGGAATATTTTTTTACAAATACAGAAATCCAACTTTAAATTTGGAACTTCTAATTGATTCAAACTGAAATTCATTTTTTATGGTTTTCACTTTTTATTTGATTATTTATTTCAATTTTTTATTTTCAACATGATATTTACAACAGTCCTTACATGGACATTTAGTAAATCTTTTTAGATGCTTAAATACAATATCGGTATATTTAATATATATATATATATATATATATATATATATATACACTATTGTTATTGTTTAATCGAGCAGTATATAAATATATTGAAGATAAAACCGTTTCGAAGTTCAATTTATAAATGAAATGTATTTTAAACACAAAATTTTAAAAATGATTCAATTAATTGAAATTGATTATTTTGATTTAGATACATATATAGTTTGAACTTGACGCAGTTTTTGGGCTATCTTAAATGCGATACGAACATTTTATCTTATCTACAGCACGATAATAATAATGTACTGTTGCAGTTATTTTTGTAAAGCGAATATATTGCTATCACTTGTACGATCTTAAATATCAATTTATAATTATACTTAAACTGTTGTTGTGTATTTCTTTACCATTGAAAGTGTTATTTTATAGCTACATTACGACTGCTAGTTTTATTAAGATTTTATCACTTTATCTGTTAATTATATTCATCATACAAATATTGATAACCTAACTTTCGATCATCTTCCGTATGTAAAACGTTGCATATGTAGTTTGTTATACAGTGTATGTGCAAATATACTCAAAAAATATAATTGGAAATATTTAATATTATTTGCAATTACTTTATTATTTAAACTATGGCAGTACAGTTTGGAAAAGTTATTAAGTCTACATTATGCATAGTATATTATATGTAGGATCGAATATATAAAGTCATTAAATAAACTAAATGTACTAATGACCCGTGTGTATAAATGATCTTACAATTAGTGCTACTAATGATTTCAAACCTTTCAAATTACGTTCAAACATCTTTATATATAAACATCTTTATATTTAAAGCTAAACGTTATTAAATTAAATTAAATTGCAAGTATACATATTATTAAAATCTGTGTAAGAATATAATGTTTATGTAATGTACTGAATTTTAGCCAAGCTTTTTAAGCTAATTTACTTTATTATTTACTTTTTTTATTGTTTACACCTTTTCCACGGTAAAGGTTTAGTTGGTCTTTTATACCCCTGTTGAATTTAATTTAAAATTAACTATGCATCTTATAAAACAATTAAATAACGTATACTTAAAAATTATATCAATGTTTCGTGAACTAAACAACAGTGCTCACAACAAAAAAAAAAATAACGAAAGAAAATACTTTTGTTATGGATTTTCAAACATTGCAATTTATTGAGTGGTTATACATCTTCTTCCCTTTACTTTCAAATATTGTTGTTTAAAAAAATTTAACAACTTTTGTTTTTGACGTATGGGTAGTGGGCTTTTTTACCCGCAGACTTTTATGCCCCGCTCTACCCTATATATAGTATATGTAATAATGTATGTATGTATGTACTTATATAGGTATATATGTACGGTGGCTTCATCTTGAATACCATAACACAATATCCTAAAGGTTAATGTCAACGTAGTCAACATTGAGTAAGGCTCAATGCTGACCTACATATATTTATAACATCGTGAACGACGAACATGTCACATATATACGAGTCACGTATGTGTATATAGAGAAAAAGTGATAAAGGCTAAAATACAACTTTTGAAATTCATAATCATTCTCTTCTTGACATTTCCGCAAAACTTAAGTTATTTTTAGCCGAATATACTTAATACGTTTTATATTGATCCCTGGTACAGCGAGTGAGGATGTGGACGCCTACGAGCTGCGCGATCAATACTACGGCGTAGCACTTCACATTATATACACTGGGAGTGCTACAATTCGACTTACTTATTCAACTGAGAGAAACTTAGTTTATTGATAGATTTATGAAATATGTTCATATCAAGGACATTTACTTATAAATTTTCTCACAAGCTTTAATATACGGTACAAAAGGTTTTGGTTATGGTATTTTTTATAACAGAAGTGTGCGGTCTGATGTATTAAAAATAACAATAAAAGACTAGAATTCTCAATAGCTTAACTCATAGTGATAAATCTTGAAGCAAAGTCAAACACAACAAATCGTTCAAGGACGACTCCCGTACACACAGATGTTGTCCATGGACGACGCCCGTAGCGAAAGGGTTGATAAAATAAGTTCAATAATTTTTTTCTTCAGTATATATGAATATTTAGCTTTAAAGAGATTTTGTGGCGAGCATAGCTCTTTGGTAGCGTGTTCGATTCACACGACAGGGGTCTTCGGATCAAATCTTGTCAATGGCTTAGAATTTATGAAATAAAATATGTGTAGTTAATTTAAAATCAAATAAAAACTCTATTTCTTAAGTAGAATGAATAAAATAAAGAAAAATAGGAATAACAGAATTTGAATAGTTAAATTGAATTAGGAGCAAGAAGAGAAATATTGGAACTAAAAAAAGAATGAAGAAAAAAAAATGGAATGAAGCTGAAAGTTAAATAGAATTAGAAATTTGAAAAAGAGCAAGAATTGAATAAAATAAGAAGAAAAAAAATTAAGAAGAATATATAATAGGATACATAGATTGAAAATGATATAAAAAATCAGAATGTAAATAAATAAAAATGTTGTAGGTGGCTAAATGCTCAGAGTGAGCGAGGCCAAATAAAAATGAAAAAAAAAAAAGAGATTTTATATAAAAATGTATTATTTCGTTTACCAATAGAATAATACTTCTGTGCTCATGTTAGGTTGTTCTTCTGTGTTTTGGTTTATGTAGTAAAGCTACGAAACCGGAATACTAGTCAAATATATTGATTTTTAATTTTGATTTAATTTTAGTTCCTGTTGTTTTATATCTCATTCTCAAATAAAAATAAAAAAATAAGAGATTTTATCTAAAAATATATTATTTCGTTTACCAATAGAATAATACTTTTGTGCTTATGTTAGGTTGTTCTTCTGTGTTTTGGTTTATGTAGTAAAGCTACGAAACCGGAATACTAGTCAAATATATTGATTTTTAATTTTGATTTAATTTTAGTTCCTGTTGTTTTATATCTCATTCTCAAATAAAAATAAAAAAATAAGAGATTTTATCTAAAAATATATTATTTCGTTTACCAATAGAATAATACTTCTGTGCTTATGTTAGGTTGTTCTTCTGTGTTTTGGTTTATGTAGTAAAGCTACGAAACCGGAATACTAGTCAAATATATTGATTTTTAATTTTGATTTAATTTTAGTTCCTGTTGTTTTATATCTCATTCTCAAATAAAAATAAAAAAAATAAGAGATTTTATCTAAAAATATATTATTTCGATTACCAATAGAATAATACTTCTGTGCTCATGTTAGGTTGTTCTTCTGTGTTTTGGTTTATGTAGTAAAGCTACGAAACCGGAATACTAGTCAAATATATTGATTTTTAATTTTGATTTAATTTTAGTTCCTGTTGTTTTATATCTCATTCTCAAATAAAAATAAAAAAATAAGAGATTTTATCTAAAAATATATTATTTCGTTTACCAATAGAATAATACTTCTGTGCTTATGTTAGGTTGTTCTTCTGTGTTTTGGTTTATGTAGTAAAGCTACGAAACCGGAATACTAGTCAAATATATTGATTTTTAATTTTGATTTAATTTTAGTTCCTGTTGTTTTATATCTCATTCTCAAATAAAAATAAAAAAAATAAGAGATTTTATCTAAAAATATATTATTTCGATTACCAATAGAATAATACTTCTGTGCTCATGTTAGGTTGTTCTTCTGTGTTTTGGTTTATGTAGTAAAGCTACGAAACCGGAATACTAGTCAAATATATTGATTTTTAATTTTGATTTAATTTTAGTTCCTGTTGTTTTATATCTCATTCTCAAATAAAAATAAAAAAATAAGAGATTTTATCTAAAAATATATTATTTCGTTTACCAATAGAATAATACTTCTGTGCTCATGTTAGGTTGTTCTTCTGTGTTTTGGTTTATGTAGTAAAGCTACGAAACCGGAATACTAGTCAAATATATTTTTTTTTAATTTTGATTTAATTTTAGTTCCTGTTGTTTTATATCTCATTCTCAAATAAAAATAAAAAAATAAGAGATTTTATCTAAAAATATATTATTTCGTTTACCAATAGAATAATACTTTTGTGCTCATGTTAGGTTGTTCTTCTGTATTTGGTATATGTAGTAAAGCGACGAAACCGGAATACTAGTCAAATATATTAATTTCAATTTTGATTTAATTTTAGTTCCTGATGTTTTATATCGTTCCAATCAATATTTTAATTTCGTCTTAAATGAAACATTAGCTATATTAGAACGTTTAGTTACGCTAGAAGTGCGCACGTGTTGGGAGGAAAAGCTCTATGAATTTTGGCGCGAATCCAGTTAACGTATTCCTCAAGGTCACTGAAGGCTGGGCTGGGGGCGTATGACTTATGACTCATGACTCATAAGGAAGAGAATTTTGTAGAAATATAGATACATAAAAACCTTTAATAATCGATAATCATGATGATTTAAAATATCATTTTATTCAATTATTATTTTTCATATACATGGAATCGTTTTTTAAATTCAAATAATAATTTAGAATATTTATTCATATAACGAGAATCTTTGTATGAAGGTGAAGCCGAATTAAGCTTTTGCAAGTTTTGTATTAATATTGATGAATGGTGAATGGTGAAATATTATGATGAAGTTGTTCTTGGGCATCCATTCAATAATTAAAACGATTTTATTTTAGAAAATTGTTCTTATTGTAATATTATACTTTGACTTGTAAAACAAATTCCAAACGAACAACATGTCTTTATGAGAAGTTTTTTTTTTAAAAAAAAATATTTTTATTTTATTTTATTTAATATTTATTAAAAATTGTCATAACTTGATGTTATGATATCAATTTCTGTTAATATCTTTTCGTGTTTTTTATGTTTTTTTTATTTGTATGCACTGAAGATGGGTCAAATTAGGACGCGAAATGTATGATATTACAATACAAACATTTTTATACAATAAAATCGTTTTAATTTTTGGATTGATGCCCACAACAAATTTATCATATATATATATATATATATATATATATATATATATATTTAAAATTAAAATAATATATAACTCCTCGACATAAGGAAAATTAATTCCAAAAATTTTAAAACAGATTTCTCACCTCATTTCCTTATATTTATCATACAATGCACTAATTTAGATTAAAACAAGCTTGCAGAAATCCCAAGAACAAAACTATCAAACTAATATTATCACCTCACATTAAAATATTATTACAACTAACTAAGTATTACTACAAACTAATTAACTAAATATTATCATCTCATAGTGATATTGGATGACTAAGCCATCGAAAGTTATGTATTATGAAACAAAAGTTAAATTATAATGCATATCATACTAGTACTAATTACAATTTATCATACAATGCGCTAATTTAGATTAAAACAAGCTCGCAGAAATCCCAAGAACAAAACTATCAAACTAATATTATCACCCCACATTAAAATATGTTTATTTAACAAAAGTTAAATTATAATGCATATCATACTAGTACTAATTACGCAATTTAGCACTCTTAAGTATAAAAGTATGCATATCATAATATACATTTTCATTCTACATTTTACTACTTGTAGCTATGATTATAGTACTTATAAAATTTATATAAAAGTGTTTGTTGTTTTTTAAATTATATTAGAAATTTCACTTTTTCTGTACAAAGTCATATTGAAACCAATTTGGACGTACGGAATACAGCTCTGGGGAACGGCACGCGAATCCAACATTGTCATAATACAAAGATTTCAAAACAAGATTTTGAAAGAAAAAAGCACCCAAGTATGTCCCAAATTGGTTGGTACATACAGATTTGAACATTAACACTGTTAAGGAAGAAATTGAAAACAATTACTCGTAGACTTAATTAAATATTTTCACAACAGGACTATATCTATATAAATATATAAAGTTATCCAACATGAAATCGATCACCAATGGGTGACTTTTCGACCTTTTTTTCTTTATTTAATTACCATCAGAATTACTGAATGTTGTATAAGAACGACAGATTGTAATTCTTAAATGTAAATAATATATTAATATATATATATATATATATATATAAGAAATTTCTGAATGTTTACTTGCAAGATTTTCTTCAACATATCTTTAAATAAATAATAATAAACAGTTTATTAAACAAAATATTTATGCATAAATTTATGTGATTACTACAAGAACTTGTCTTTTTTTCTTCATTTTAGTATACTTTCTTCATCTTATATATAAAAATGGATCGCAAAATGTGTTGGTAAGCGCATAACTCAACAACGCCTGGACCAATTTGGCCAATTCTTTTTTTAAACTGTTCGTTGAAGTCCAAGAATGGTTGTTACGGCGAGAAAAAAACGAATAATTGCCGGGAAAACCCTAAAAACAGCCCTTTTCTTCTTTAATCGAGTAAGCAACGCAATTTGTAAAAAAAACAATGATCTATGTCATGACATTTTTGTAGTTTTTGATAATCTAATTTTGAATATATTTATATAAACATAGAAATATCTTTCTATTAATCAAGCTATATTGGCACCCAAAAACATTGATGTAAATTAATTAAATTTCAAAATTCAAGAACAAATTACAGGCGAATCAGTTGATTCGGCAACTAACCAAGACGATCCACCGGAGTTTTTAAACTCGCTGGATTTGCTAGGATTGTCACCTCACAATCTTCAATTAAGGGTTGGATCGGCAATTATAATGTTGCGAAATATCGACCAACTATATTCAAAAAGATAGTATAAAGCAGAAGATGTTCTCGCACCATGCATCCCATTGTGTTTCCAGTGCGTTTATGGTATCATTAAGTGTTTTTTGTGGTATTAATTTAGAAAACCCATGTTTCTCACATGGAAAATTGTATGTTGTTTGTTGCCGTATTGGAAAACCATCAGATTTGTTCGTCTATGCGCCAGGTAATCAAACAAAAAACATCGTTTATCACAAAGCACTACAATGAAAATTGAACTGATTTTTGAATTATGATTTACATTATTAAAATTACTTACTTTTAAATGCTTATAGTGTTTTATTTAATTATTTTTAATTCACACCGAATTATTACCAGGGTGACGGTTCTGTTCAGGATAATTTTTTGCAAAGAATAGAAAAAAGGTAGGCACAAAACACCGCCACATTACAATTTTTTTGACAGAACGAAGTCTGTCGGGCCGGCTAGTTTATAATAAACGAGTGCCTTTACTGAATTTTTAGCGAACAATTTTAATTACTTTCAATTAAGAACTATAGTCTTTTTTAACCTAATTGTGATTGGTGTTCATGGTGAATATGAACAACAAACGTAGAAATATAACTATATAAAGTGAAGAACGATAATGCGAAATCCGAATAATTACTCGCCGACAGTTTCACGTCCGATGTGTGAACTAAGCAAGTTTTTGCTGACATTGAATCCCGAGCCATTAAATTATTCATTTTCATTCATAAACGTCATATAATGATGTGGTTCAGTGCAAGACTTTTTCTAATAAGTAAATCTGCATAGTGATTTTGCTGCCACTTTCACAGTGATTTTAATTTATATATGTATGTATTCGAAACAAAAGATTGCTCACGTTTTCGCACGTAATTACACATGACAACTCATTAACACAACAAATGGAAAAATTGCAGAGAACACACTCGTATATTCTTCAATTTCCACAGGAATACACAACCTATTGAATAGCTCACTTATATAAAGCCATCGCTAATTCATCGAATTTTTTTGTGCTCTTATAAATAAGAAATTACAGTACTTAACTTACGTACAGGGTGGTTAAACATAGAAGATATTCGTAGTACCTTCTATCAATAGTCTAGTTCAGTCTATCATCAACCTCCGTACGGTCAACATCTAATTCTTGCTCCTTAGTTTTTATTTATTTTTACCTGAATTTACCGTTAAATCCCGTTATTTTTGTAGTTCTTTATACCTGCGCGAGTGTTTTTCCAGTTCCTTCAGTTTATAAAATTTGTGATTTGTGAATTTATATAAATATTTTATATTGTTTTATTTTTTATTCGAATTTTTTAAATAGTTAATTACTCAATTTATTTAGTTTCATTTTCTAGTTTACTTATTTCTTATTAAATACTTCAAAATGGTTGTTACACGAAGCCAAGTGCCAAGCCAGTCCTTAGATACAAGTGTCTCAGTTTTGGACGACTCAATCGATTTAAATTCTACTGTTCTTTGCTCAAATTGTTTTCACTTACAATCTCTTGTTCACGAAAGAGATATTAAAATTGATAGGCTGACAAAAGAATTGTCTGAGGTTAAGTTAGGGAACCATAATCTTCAGCTCAGGATTACTGGTGTTAGTTCCGTATTAGGGAATATGAGCTCTTCAGGTTCAGTTTTCAAAGAGTCGTCCACATTTTCACGTTCTTTTTCAAAACTCTGTAATGAGTTATCTGGTTTAATAAAAAAACGGAACATAGATTTGAAACAGCTTAGGGATGAATTTACCAAATTAGAGTCCAAAGCAAAGCACCTCGAGCAACGCGTTAATAATGATTTGTTAGGTTCTATTAAGAACAGTAAAATTTTGTTCCTTTCCGATAGCCACGGCAGAGGGTGGTCAGAATGCTTGAGAGAATTGCTTGGACGAAAATTTGATATATTCAGCATAGTCAAGCCGGGGGCCGGATTTGCTGGCGTGGTTGGGGATATCGAGAGTCTGGTATCTGACTTTGGTCCGCGTGACCATGTTGTTGTTCTGGCTGGAACGAATGACGATTCGTCCAATTACGCTATTCGTAGTGCTTTGGAAAAGGCTCGTCGTTCATGTCAAAAGACAAACCTTTGTTTGATGACAATTCCGTACAGATACGACGACGTGCGTTGCAACGGGCTGATTTCCGATGTCAATTGCTGGATCAACCAAGACTACGGTCAAGGAAAGTTCAGTAATCTTCGGATTCTTGATGTCAACAGGCATGTTGGTTTGTCCGATTACACCAGGCATGGCTTACATTTTCTTTTCAACGGGAAAAGAAAATTATGTAGGGTTTTAGCTAACGAGTTGTTGAGTGTCAAGGCTGTGGCGGGAATGAAACCTTCGGTTTCTAATTCCTTTCGTGCCTAAAGTTGATAACAAATTTGCAATTATTTTTCAAAACATACAAAAACTATCCAATAAACTTAATCAATTAGAAGGATTTCATTCGTTCTAAACCCGTTTACACTAATACTCTTCAAGTAGAAAAACTTTTTGAATATTGTGCTGTTGAAATTAATCTCTCAAATGACGTCGTGTGTCTTATATGCGTTTATCGATCACCTGACCAGAATGTTGATATGTTCATCTCGCTGATGTACGAATTGATTCATAACCTTTTTGATAAATATTCCAAAATCATTGTTTGCGGCGATTTTAATATACACTTTGATAAGCAATCGAAGCCATCCATTGAATTCAATTTGAATATGCAGTCTTTTGGTTTAACTCGTACTATACATGAACCTACTCGTTTTTCGCATCAATCTTCTTCTTGCATTGATAATTTCTTCACCAATTTAAAAGACTTTGATTCACGTGTTATAAATACCACTCTTTCAGACCATCGAGGCATATTATTAAATTTTTGTAATTTTTCAACTTCTAAATCTACCTTTATCTTACACAAACGTTATTTTGATGAATCAAATAAATTGATTTTCAAATGTCTTTTGGAAAAGGAATCATGGACATTGCTTAACAAGTCCAAAGACTCAAATACAATGTTCGACAACTTTATTTCTACATTTTTATTCAACTTCAATCAAGCTTTTCCTCTCATTAAGAAAACCGTTAGCCCAAAAAATAATACTTCAACTCCTTGGCTAACTAAAGGGTTGAGAATTTCACTCAAAAGATTAGCATTTCTTGAGAGATTATCGGTACATAATAATAACATGGCTTTTATAATTTATTTTTTGAAATATAGGGCAACTTTAAATGATCTAATCAATTTAGCGAAGATCAAATTCAACGAAAACTTGATTTTTAATTCTGCAAATAAACAGAAAACAATTTGGTCCTTAATTAACTCGGAAATCAACACGAAAACTAAATCTTCACAATTGATTGTCTTACAATTAACGGCGACAAGATTTTTGATAAGGTAGTCATATCTAATAAATTTAATCACTTTTTTGTCACCGAAGCGTCTAAATTAACAAGCGCAATCAACTCGATCACCACTAGTTCGACTAAATTTTATCCGCGCGAAATAATTCTACATTCGTTCTTATCCTGTAAATTTAGAAGAACTAAAGCAAACCTTTCTATCGATAAAAGTTACTAGTTCAGCGGGTCCGGATCAGATACCTAGTCTTATTCTTAAAGAATTCTATCCCTTTTTCATAGATAAATTTATGTTATGTTTAAATAAATGCTTCGATGAAGGAATATTTCCATCCCACCTCAAGCATTCAAAGATTTTTCCACTTCATAAAAAAAATAATAAAGACGATATAAATAATTACCGTCCCATTTCCCTCTTGAACTCTTTCGATAAAATAATTGAAAAAATCTTGCATACTAGGTTAACGTCTTTTCTCAATAAATATAATATTTTGTTCAAGAATCAGCATGGTTTCCGAAAGAACCATTCTACTTCCCATTCAATTTATAATCTAGTTCATAACATCATTGACTCCTTCGAAGAAGCCACATATTGTACTGCGATATTTTGCGATCTGTCCAAAGCTTTCGATAGTATTTCTCATCAAAGACTTCTTGACAAATTAGAAAATTGTGGTATTCGCGGACGTTCGCTCAAACTATTTGAATCTTACCTGTCTAATCGAACACAAAGCGTTTACTTAAATAACAATCACGAGCAAATAATTTCGGATAAATTGACAAGTACATTGGGCGTGCCCCAAGGATCAATTTTAGGGCCTCTCTTATTTCTCATATATATTAATGATTTACCTCATTGTACAAATCTTTGTGATTTTATTCTTTTTGCGGATGATACCAGCGTTATCATCAAGGCCAAATCTCTTAATGAATTACAACATAAATTAAGCGTGGTTATGTCAGAAATAACGAAATGGTTTTGTGAAAATAATCTAGTTCTCAATAATGATAAGACCCAAATCATATCTTTTTGTACAAAAAATCGTTTATCCAATAATATTACTTCCTTAACCATCAATAATTCAGCATATAATTTTTCGCAAGTATCAAAGTTTCTTGGTATCCATATTAATAATAATTTAAAGTGGTCTGATCATATCTCTATCTCTCTATCACCAACTTTATCTAGAACATGTTTCATGTTGCGCACCCTAAAACCCAAACTTGGTTTAAATTGCTTACTTTCAGTTTATTATAGCAACTTTTATTCTCACGTTTCATACGGCATTCAATTCTGGGGTTTTTCATCCGAACTAATTAAAATATTTAAGCTTCAGAAAAGAGCTATTCGAATAATTTTTTCCTTGCCCAGTAAAGCCTCCTGCAGACCCATATTTAAAAAATACAATATTCTAACTGTCCCATGCATTTTTCTGCTGGTAACATTAACTTTCATCAAAAACAATTCGAAACTTTTTGATATGGCTTCGTCCTCCTCAAACTATAACACTAGACACAAACTTATTAAGGCGCGCACATATAAATTAGGCAGCTCTTTCAATACGATCGACGGTCTAGGCATTCAGCTTATGAATAAACTTCCACTCAATATCCGAAACTTAGACAGCAAAAAATTTCATGCTTCCCTAGTTGAACTTTTTAAAGACTTAGCTTTTTATGACATTACTGAATTTTCTCAATTTGAATTCAATAACTATTTTCTTGCATAATCCTTATCCTGTATCTATGTAGTCTGACCATTTGATCGCCTGTACAACCATTTTTTTTTTTCTTTTTTTTATTGCTATTACATTAATTTGAATTTTTTTACGGTTTTAAATGAGTATAACTTTCAACCTTGTGCAAGAATTTTGAGCTTGACTGGTGGTCAAATAGACTTTGATATGATGAACTTGATGATGAACATTGTATTTAATGTTCGAATGCTTTTTTTCAGCTCTTTTTTTTTCAGAAGCGAAATTCGTGCAGCTACTATGATTATTATAAAATTACTATCCTTTTAATATTAACTATGAATAAGCTTGACAAGAGCCTGAAATAATATCTATTATTATTGATTACGGCTTGCTTATGAATAAATAAATAAATAAATAAATAAATATAGTACAACTCTGTCATCTTCACAAATCTTCGTTTTTTATTTCCATTTCTTTATAAAAAGATTTTTTGTGTTGCGATCATCATAGACATTTTACAGACTTCTAAAGACATTAATCTCGATACTGATCAATCAATTAACTAGAAACAGATTTTAATAATTTTTAGCAATATTTTTTTTTTTTTTTTTTTTTGTATTTATTTTTCATAGCAAGCTATACAAAGTACATTTAGCTACATATGTTACAGTTATATATTAATTGTCTGCGTGAGAAGGATCGCTATCCTGCGATAGCGCCTTCATAGATATTATATTATATTTTCTATTTAGCAATATATAATTTGGAAAATTAATTAGAAAAGTTAAAAAAATGTCTTATTTTTATTAACATTTTAATTACACTATATTAAACATTTCTGAATTATAAATTGACAATTAATATATATATATATATATATATATATATATATATATATATATATATATATATAATATAATATATATATATATATATATATATATATATATATATATTATGTTTCGATCCCCTGGCGTGCAAAAATACAACATGAATGAATATATTATATTGTGCATTTGCATGTATTATTAATTTCGCCATGTGTATTCGTACGTGCATGATGTGCAATTAATGTTACTAGTCGTTTTTTGTTGAGCGGATCGTGAGTTCGAGGTATGCATACTATTTGATAAATTTCACGCAAAAATATCCTTATTATTTGATTTCTAATTGTTATTTGATTAAAGGTTTTCTAGTAGTTTCTAAAACTAGCGCGGATTTTTATTCAGCTTTCAAAGAATTGACATTTATTTCTTAATTATGATGCACGTTGGAGTGTATATAATTTATACGATTTTTTAGGAGTCCCCATGGGGGAAAGAGGGGCCTAAACCTTTACACTGACAACGTGTAATAATAAGAAAATAGCAAATAAAAATGTAAAAAAAGTTTAAAAAAAAACATTTACAAAAGATAAATTAAATTAAGTCATTTCATCTATGTTTATTTTTTCTATTATTTTATTCGACCTTCATAAAAATTAAAGTCCATAAAACATGTAATTCGAACATACGTTTTCTAACTTTATTTGTAGTAATTGTATTTCATGAAACAATGAGTATGATTATGGCAAATTAATGAAAGCCAGATTTATGATAATAGCATTATTATTTTGTTCATTATGTTTAAAAATACAGATTTAGGTCATGATTTTTAATTTTGTTGTTCAACCTAATAATTAGTGCATTGCATTGATTAAATATACTTCATAATACCTATTCAAAATTAAAAATAAATGGTGATTCCGTTTGCCTCCTGTCTAGGTAAAAAGAACCAGGTGACAATTTTTTGAAAAATAGCAATAAACCATAGTTTTATAATGATCAATTAGCTGGGTATTTTTACTGAGCATAGTTAGATAGTTATTTGTTTGATATGTGGTATTTGATTTGATGTACTTGGTTTGATTTTCACAGTATGATTGTTGAAATTGAAAGTCAAATTGGATCTTAGTGCCTCGCCCTATCCAATATAATTAATAATTAATATTAAGTTATACTATCAGCTATTAATCGTGTAATATTTTAGTAGCATATATATATATATATATATATATATATATATATGTTTTAGTGGCGTTTCTTCCACTAAGAGGGTGTTCATTATTTTCCACCCCCACCCCCCTTTGCTTCACGTGGTAATATTTAAAATTAAATGGTCTGACCTCCCTTCTTCCAGCATGTGATATTTCGTGATTTTGTGTCAAACCCCTCTTCCCTCTTTTACGTCTAACGTGATTAGTGGACGTTTTCTAAGAATAATAAATACCACTAAGTATATAAAATGACTTTGAAGTACCTCAATGTCTGGCAACTTAAATTTCGCAGCATCTAATCGAAACAAAGGTTCGTGTAATAAATAGGAACGAAGCTACTTATTTGAGCAAATCAAAATGTTGGCGTAAAAGCGCGCTTTTTGCATCGTAACCGCTTTGTTAATCCGGAACGATCTGAATCAAATGTATTTTCAATACGAATTACCTTTATAAGGTGTTATCTGATGTAACAGTTCTCTCCTTTATGAGCCCGTGTGCGCATAAAAGCCAAACGTAACTTATGTATAGCTCATCGCGTGTACAAGTCACCTTTATTTAATTCTTACGTCTCATTGTGCAAAAGAATGTGCATCACGAACGGACTCGGTCGCTCGATCATTTGATCGCTGAACCTAATTTTCTATTACGCGATTACTATATTGGTAGATCGGAGGAGACACGGAGCTGATAGACACGTAAAAGAGCCAGAACTTACTAAAAGTATATAATAGAGCCAAAACTTTCATAAAAGTATAAGTGCGTTTCGTACGGCATAAAAATGTCCTTAAGACAATTTTCATATAGTTAATGTTTATTAACGCGCTGATACCAAGAATTTGTCCTATCACATTTTTACAGATTCAGTAAGTTTTAATTTTTTTTTTGATTTAATGATCATAGAAAACTATACAAAGTACATTCAGCTATATTTTATTAGAGGTATATATTAGTTGACTGCGTGAGAAGGATCGCTCTCCAGCGTTAGCACCTTTTTAGGGGGCGTCCATTAATCACGTGAGCGAGTTTTTAAGGATTTTTAGACCCCCCCTCCCCTTTGGTGATATTTGGTGATATTCAAAATTACTCTCCCCTCCCCCACCAAACATTACGTGTATTTTTGTTACGTGAAAAAACTGTATAATTTTTAATTTTTTTAAAAAATGTTTGAACTTTTTTATAAAAATAGTAAAAAAAAAATAAATTCACGTGGTATCTTGCTATACCCCTCCTTCCCCCACGTGATATTTCGTGATTTTTTGTCAAACACCCCCTCCCCCAAAAAACCTCACGTGATTAATGGACGCCCCCTTAGATGTTATGTGATATTTTGTTGTAAATTATTGCAGATTCTTTTTTGAGACGCTTTTGTGGTAAAGGCTTGAGCAGATCTAACGCTAATTTGTTTGGATGACGACTTAGACGAGCTTTGTATCTGGTGCAGTAAAAACTAATTTCTTCTTCTATAGTTCGAATTCTGAGACCTTGATGTATCAACCAATTGGGAACATATTTTGGAGCGTTCACGTTTTCTTTCAAAATTTTATTTTGGAACCTTTGTAGAATAATTATGTTCGATTTACTGGCCGCATCCCATAGTTGTAGGCTGTAGGACCATATTGGTTTAATAATTGTCTTGTATATTAGAAGTTTATTTTCTATTGTGACTTGTGATTTCCAGCCCATTAACCAATTAAGTTGCCTACGTGTTAATTCAAGCTGCTGGCGCTTCTTTAGAATATGTTCATGCCAGGTTAGTCTTCTATCTAAATGTATTCCCAGATATTTAACTACATTTAAAACAGTTTTAATTACAATTAATAAAATTTTACACTTTACACATTATCGTACGTAAAATTTTACATACATTGTATTCGGAACTTTTACCCTTGGCTTTTGTGCCCTACGCCTGCATGATTTATATAAAAAATAAAACTTGTTAATATACAGTTTATCACTATTGTGATACAAATAGATTTTGTTTTTCAAAAAAAGAAATAAAAAAATACAATTCTATAATTAAATATTCTGGTACATGTTCTGAATTCTGGATGTAGTTTGACATGGCGTGTTTGCCATGGCAAAAGATCTCCAGCAAAAATAGGTCAAGTGTCTTGATAGTATTATGATGATTCTTGAATTTGAGATAAAAATTGTCAGTGAGCTATTTCAAGTATTTGTCAACTGCCATAAATTGCTCAGTTTTTATTTCTTTTTACAACACCCTCACTTCAAGGAGTCGGCCACTATTGCCTTTTCTCTTACAGTTAGTTCAATATTCTAGCTGATAGAATCTAGCAAGAAGTGGCGACTTATCTTCATGGAGTCATTCATCCTATGTTTATTCCTAATTCTTTACTTAGTTACAATTAGTGACTATTCAAGCTTGCAGTTTCTCATTTTCTCTTTGTTCTAGTTATTGCCCGAATAAAATTTATATTATTTATAAAGTTTATTCAAGATATTCCAAAATTAGTCTACTTTAAAATATTTTTTATAAAGAACTGTGTTGTACGCGCAATACGTGTCCAGCCAGTACTCCGGATGTTCAATAAAAAAAAGCTGAGGTAAAACATGGCATTGGAATGAATTGCTGGATTAATTTATTCAATTACTTATATAGTTGAAACAAAATGTCCAATGACTAAAAAATGAGTAAAAAAACAATAATTAACAAATTAACTGAACTAAGTTTATTTATTAATTACTATTTTTTTACTCATTTTGTTAGTCATTGGACATTCAATCATTAAATGTGTTTATCATAGAGTTGGTGTTGCAATTGGTACGTTACACTTTGTTATTGCTCAGATGAGATGGTCATTATAAACAATGCAGCTTGTGCACCGTAAATTTATTTGGTTTCAACTTTAATACTCTTCTGTGGATTAGTGGTTAGAAGTATGGGATATTTGAATTAGAAAGTCCAAGTTATATACTCGCCTCTGACGGCTTGATGTCCAGCAGTAGGTTTCTACTTGGATATATAGATAGCATATGTTTCCGAACGAAAATAGTCTTTCGGGACATTACTTGAAATATCCCAATTACTAAGGCGACCGTGGGGTTGGCTTCTAATAGCGTTCAGTATTAAAAATCTCAGATAAGACAATCAATGGATTGCTTACCAATAACCAAGTTCTTAGT
Source organism: Ctenocephalides felis (assembly GCF_003426905.1). Classification (NCBI taxonomy): domain Eukaryota; kingdom Metazoa; phylum Arthropoda; class Insecta; order Siphonaptera; family Pulicidae; genus Ctenocephalides; species Ctenocephalides felis. Next base: position 56,018,546 of record NW_020538040.1, on the reverse strand, counting down.
AATAAGCAGTGCTCAATAAAAGGGCTCCAATAATAGGGCATGAAATAGTTCAGGCTGTAAAAGATCTGAATCTGAGGAAAAACTATTCATACCTTATGCAAATGCAATGAAGTAAAAAGCTTGATATCAGTGCAATAAAGTAAAGAGCTTTTGGAATATGTTTTAAACGAAGTCATATCCTGAACTGTGAACGATATCAATATTAATACATATTCATCAAAATTCTAAAAGAACTATTACAGACATGTTTCTAAAATATTTAGACATGAGTCTTTTCTACAATAACTGCCAACTGATAAATCCGAGCGATTTGAGAAAGATGTGCACCGGGTGACCTTCTATTATAGCTTATAACAACAAATCAACTCTTATTCAAAATCGGGTAAGTATGCCGAAGAAATGAACACGATGCGCTGCTTTTGTTTGTTACCTGACAATCATAGTATTTCAATCGATTGCTGCAAATTCTCAAAGAAACGCGGAAATACAGCTAAATTGGCATCCCACGCTTCCGTTATTATTAATTCTTTAACAGACACGAAGTGCCCGTTCAATTATACAACGAAATTGTTTCATGAAATCCGGAGGTCTTCTATGGGGTACTTTCTAATATCGACTACTAAAATCAACATTGTAATAATTTATTTAAATTTTTGTTCTGAAGTTTTGTTTGTTGAACTTCTGAACATTTTGAAATGATATTAGGAAAGTATCTTGAAATAATTATTCTAATAATGAACCGAACTTTTGTGTGGTTTGCTATTACGGTTGTTAAGTGATGCTATACAAGATACATATTCTTCTGAAGAAATCCTTGAAATGTGATCACGATAAGAAGGAATGACATTAATAAACAAGAAAATTTCGAATAAAAAATTGTGAGTTTCGAATTAAAAAAAGTATTGTAATACCATCATACCCGGACGTCCAATTACTGGATAGGTATTCGATTTAGACATTCTAAGTACTATCAAAAATTTGTTCCATAATAGATAAGCTCAGATACTAAAATAAGGTTTGTGATAAACTTTGTCGTCTTTAGTAAAAAAAAATTGAAAACAATGAAATTATCAGAGAAAATTGCCATTTTTTGCCCATTTAGGGACCTGTCTTTGCCAAAACTAATCACCACTTCTCCCCGTCATTACGAATGGAATGTTTTTTGGATCATACAAATCCGATGTTCCGATCTCTCAAAAACTCGATTTCTATTTTTTTGCATTCTTTGCTCCGTATCTCCGAAACGGCTGGACCTGCCTTTGCCAAATTATCAATAGGAATCGAATGTTTTTTGAACCGCTCAAATCGGTTGATTCGTGCGCCCGAAAACGTGGACGAAAAATTCCAACCATACATATGTACACACACAAACATCCATTTATTCTGAGGTATGCCAAAATGTTCAGAAATCTTCAAAACGTGAAGAAATGTATACATTTTCAATTTCGATTTTTGACGATTACAATAACTTACCCTATTGGAAGTTAATAATGTGCTCTATTCAAATTGCAAAATATATCCTTACTTTTTTATGATCTATTGTTTCAATTACCATTTGTAGTTCGTTACGATTAAAAGGATACATTAAGTTTATGATTATGTACATATTAGTATCAAATATTAGTTTTTTGAACAATTATTTTTAACATTTTTGGTAATTTTTGAGTAAAATTATATATATTATTAATATTATATATATTATTATAATATATATATTATATTATTATATTAAAATATTTTCTATTTACTGCAAACATATTTCATAAATTAATCTGTCTATTACCCAGTTAGCTT
>NW_020538040.1:55999439-56015752 GCF_003426905.1 Ctenocephalides felis | reverse complement strand
AGGTAATAAATTAACCATATTATTGACTCACTTCAGCTTGGCGTAACAATTTCCGTTGCATTTGTACAGATTTACACCCATGTCGCGCCTAAAGAAGTTTTACTTCAAAAAAAAAAAATTATCAGGACTAAATAACCTTAAAAACAATTATTAATCCGTTGTTTATACCTATTGTTTACATATAAGTGTGTATAATATTTCTATAATAACGAAACGATTAGATGTAATTTTACTGGATCAAGTTAATTGCCCAAAATTTTTTAAATCTTCTTACTTCTGTATATGGAGCAGTGGAGCAACGAGTGAATTAGGGTGATTTTCCAATGTGTGGTGATAATTAGTCGATTTTGTTTTTATTTTATTATTTAACACAATCAGATCATCATGTAGAGTTTCATTAATCATGTACCAGGGTGCACCTGTCTTCATTGCTACATCAGATTTGCTAGAGCAACCCAAAAGCTTATTTCGTATAACCAGATAGGAATTATTTTCATTCTATAAACGAAGATTTTGTTTTTGAGTGCTAATTTTGAATTATGAAACAATGAAATGCTATTGATTTGCAGCAGTGTTTTCATTAATCTGGTATATTTAGTTATATTTGTCATTTTCAATGTTTAATGTTTATTCAGACAATGAAAACCGGTGTTTTCTACTCAATCGGTTTTCGAATTCAATAATTTTCACTTAAAACAGTTTTTAGATACCGAGAAACTTTAGTAGATATTTCTTATAATATTGATTGCAATTTTTGTTGATTTTGTATGATTTGAGAGTTATAACTAATAAAGTGTTCATAGTTTGATTATACTTATTCGTATATCCGCCACCGCCCTGGAGTAATATTAATAACCCTTATAAAATGTATATTGATCGTCCGACGAGAATGCCAGATACATGCAGATGAATATTGGAAATTACCCACGAATAATTTATTTTCATCTGGGACTCAATTATACTGGGATAGAGGTATGCATATTGTTTTAATTTCTCTCGTATTGTAAAGAAATTTTATATGAATAATACTAATATTTTATTGAAAATCAAATTATTTAGAAATTGTTTCAAAATTACTTGACAATTCTTTGAAGTTTTTTTAAATTTATTTTTCAGTTATGATACATATTATATATCTCATTGCGGCAGAAGTGTCTGGTATAAGAGATCTTGCAAAAAAACCAATTTACACGTCATTATTGTATGTATAATATGACCATTTCAATATTTCATATCATTCATTCAATTATTCGATCAACAAACGTATACTCATTTCTACATTCATACATTGGTCTAATCTAATTATCTCATTGCCAGTTCATAATATTCTTTTACCTTATTTTTAATTTTTTAGATTCCCAAACTGAAAACCAATAGAATCTACGCATTAGCATTAATTTGATTCGAACGTGTTTCGAAATATCCAAATTAATATTATATCATATATTTTCCTATATACAAGCAGCCCTGGATATAATTTTACTTGCTGATAGGCAGGGAAGAGGTGCTTTTCTTCTGTAAACGTATAATATTATGGACCAAGTGTTAGTGTTAATCAATGCAACTTTCTTCCTATTGATGTTGATATTGCTGAATACTGTATTTTGAATTTTTCTGTCAAATTGCACGTGATGAGTAATTTAGATAATGGAGCCTTAACTGCTATATATAAAACTAGGTATATAATTTGTTATATTGAATTAATTTATGTTCTTTTATATTATAATGTCCAGAATATTCTTTTTTGAAATCTTGCAATTCGGTCTCATATTATACTGTAAAAAAAGTTCCCATTATAAGAACAGAAGATTTATAAGGTATGATTTACTGACAAAGTTCAATTACGTACTTATTTTTCAATTTCAATCTGCCATAGCAATGGCAATCACACTTTTAGATTCACATTACATAGATTCTTTGATGGAGGTGTAATGCCTTCAATAATATATTCTTTTCAGTTTATTGAACTTCATTTGTATATCGGACTACTCAATTAGCCGTTTATGCTTACAAACTATTATTATCTTCTAACAGAAAATGACGCTGCCTTTTTCTCGGACATTATCGTACAAATTCATTCAACATTTCTAAGCAAATATATTTGGTGGGCCGCTGTAACTCGGATTTAATTAATATAGTGATATAAATGTTAACAATCGACAATCAGAAGCGGTTCTTTGATAAATAACCGTTTTAATTGTTAGCATTCTGAAGCGTTAACTGAATGTACAGTAATTGAAATTCGAGAAAAAAATCAGGTCAGGGATAGTCGGATAGGCCTAAATTAGATTACCTGCGATTGACGGTTTTCTAAGCGGGATTGTTAAATGGTTTTATTATCGACTGAACTCGTTAAATGCCTATTTGCCTGTTTGCTCGCGGCGCTTATTGTTGACGATATTGGCAGCGTTCGCATAAAGAGATAATAGTGAAAACAGAATCGAAAGGAAAACATATCTATGCAGATAGTTAAAGTTTATGCGGAAAAACACCATGAACTTGAAATGATTCGAAAGTTCGAGCTTTTATGCATACTATAATGGCATACATTTGTGTACCTACTGGTCTGAATAATATACTTGTTTATTGCGGGACATCATTTTTTTTATACATTACTAATGCATTAGTCTGAAAATACTGAAAATTGGCTATGATATTTCACACTAATTTTTATCTGTTTCAATAACAAAAATTAGTTGACAAATAATGATTAATATAATGTTTTTAATTTTGGCTCGAGCTTACTCAAGATTCTGTACCTAATTAAATTTAAATATAACTTGTATATAAATAATAGAGAACTAGGGGCAGATTTTTTTTAAATAATATGTTTTGGAATTATCTGATTATGTTTCTGCGAAATAGAGATGGATAAGTGCTATAGCTATTTCTCTTCTGAATCCAGTAAAAATAATTCAATAACATTATTTGTTTATTTTTTTACAACTAATCATTATATTTGTAGAGGATTAATTGTAATATCTACCTCTGATAAATTATTTTGTTATCTTTAAGAAAATTTGCATGATGTTTGGAATTCTTTTCATAAATCAACGTGATCTACACTTAAAATGAATAAAAGATTGTGTCTGATGGTAACACGATTTACATGTACTTTCATCTTACAAACTATATATTTCTTGTATATTTATCAAATCATCTTGTATAAAACTTAGTCTCAAGCTTTTGTTTCAACTAACCCCAGGTGGTTCATTTACATTAATTTACCATAACTATTTAAAGAATTTACCAATCTAAAAAATTGTTACACTATCAAGATTGATAAATTTAAAGCTTACTGAGGATATAAAATTTAAAATTTGTCGATAGTAATATAGAAAATCTAAATTTTATTATAGTACAATTTATGCCAAAAAGGCGGACCTGTACAGTCTGTATACTGCGTTAGTCTGCGGGTGTAGCTACGACAATATTATGCAGGACAGTAAACGTGAATTGAAACAAAATAATATTTTAATATCGTCTAAGATTTATTGAAAAACGTCTGTTACTACTTACCCTGTTACAAGAAGCCCCTTAATCTCTTTATATAGAATTAATTAACAAAAAAAATGGAAAATAAAAAATCAATCTAATGTTTCCATCAAATGACCATTTTTTCCACTTATTTCTCTATTTCTTCGAAACCGTTAGACCATGTTTTCCGAAAAAGTTTTTTGAATCATGATCGGTTCTTGATATTGTATTGCCATTCGCATGCCAGGATTATGTCAATTAAATACTGAATCATTTGTGAACATTTATCGTTAATTATGCACACTAGAAACACTTGCAAATAATATATAATTTACTTGTTGAAAATGATTGGTATGAAAATATTAAATGTAGAGTTAAATATAGAGACTTTATTGGGTATAAGGGAGTCGTTGGCAATTGGTATAAGGGATGACAAATAGGGTAATTGAAAATATGTCAAAATATTGTCACACAGATTTAAGTTGCATTGGGGCCATGACACAACAATGGGGCCGTCAGAATATAACATTAGTTAGACTTTATGTCTATGTTATCATAAGTGCAACAATTTGTTATGATAAAATACGTGTGATGTCAAACTAATGTCCATTCTGACAAGTAGATATTGCGTAAAACGCTTGTTTAAACAACGAAGACAAGCTTTTTGATAACTTGTGACTACCAACTCATACGATTTCTCAACATAAGAGATTAGTAAGATAACCTAGCTATTTTATCCAAGAATTCGCTACAATATGTTCATTTGAAAACCAGGAGACTAAATGGTTTCAACATATATACATATATGCATACATACATACATACATTCATATATTATGTAAATTTTGTAATTCATTTATGTAGGTACATACATATATACTACAAATACACACACAAATAAATCATTTTTTCTAAATTACCTAGTTAACTATGATTCAATCTCATTGTTTTATATGGAGTCTTGCAGCTGCAACTATTTATTTTTCATTGAAACGTAGTTTTGTTAATAATCATTAATTTAAGATATATACTAATTGTTAGTGGGAAAAAACAGAGAAGCGAAGTGTGAGGTTTTAGGGGGAGGGGGTGGTAGACAATAAAATCACAAAATATCACTTGGGGAAGGGAGAGGTATAGTAGTAAGATGTTACGATTTTTTAATGATTTTTAAAAATCTTATTTTCAAAAAAATCAAAAATTTAATTTTTTTAACTAAAAAATACACGTTATGTTTGGTAAGGTGGGATTAAATTTTAACGCACTATTCTATTTATAACTAAAAAACACGTTAATGTTTGGTTGGGGGAGGGGGGGGGTTATTTTGAATATCACCATGTATCACCAAGGGGAGGGGGAGTCCAAATTCCCAAAAACTCGCTCACGTGATTAATGGACGCCCCCTTATTTACAAAATTTTATATCGATTGAATTTTTCTCTGCAAGCTACGTGTTGATTATATGTTTCCATGTTTATTTAGTACAAACTCAATTTATAAAATCGTGTCACTATTTGTAATAATGTAACTAAATAAATCTCAATAGATTATTTCATATACTAAATGCAGGATATATTGCTCTGTCCATAGATTCGCCGTTGGTGCGTTTGTACGGGACTACGGGACATAGGTACATATGATGTAAATGTAGGCAAAAGAACAACGTGTTCTTTGTTAGCAATTTTATTGCCATAGTGCCACAGGCTATTATGTAGAATTTTGATTATATCACATGCAATATTTCTTAAGGCAACGATTGCCTCGTAACCGTTATGCGCAGTGTGTGGACCGTAGCGTTATAGGTGTTAATCGATCTTGAACTTGTGTTGCCTTTGAAGAGAAAAAAGATAATAAACCGCCAATAGTTTCCTGTTTATCTCACTTATAATATCATAAAATAGGACGCAGAACTCGATTGTGCACAGTCTTTATCGTGGAATATGTGCCGATTTGGCCATTTGGACACTACAGATTTAGAAAAGGATTTTGTAACGTCATACTAATTTGATGCGCAAACTAGTGGTGCCATGCCATCGTGTCTTAAGGCAAATTGCTGGAACTTCTCGTATTGAAAATTAAATTAAAAAAAAAACTTTTCAAAACTTAGAAAAATTAGAAAAAAAAATTTCTTTCGAAAGAAATGTTTTTTTATATTTTCGATTTTATTGTATTTTGATTTTTTTGAAAATTTTGACCATTTTTAAGCAATCGCGCTGCATAGCTGATTTGGAGTCGTAATATCAAAGCGCGTAAGCGCCGCGTACACATATAAATACACACAAAATTTGTACTTATAATTATAATCTTTATAAAATATCTGGAAATACAATGTACATATGTCTACATGTACTAATGTTTTTGACCGCCAAATGTCATTACTTTTTACTTTTTTATTGGATCTCCGGAGACACTCGACCTACCTTCACAAAAATGTTACCAGTTGTTCATTTCATCAATACAAGTAAAATGTTTTTTTGAATTATTTGCATCTGAAGCTCGGTTGTCTCAAAAACTGATATACTATTTTTGGCACTTTTTGCTCCGTATTTCTGAAACGACTAGACCTGCCTTTGCCAAAAACTAATCAGCACGTCTCCTTATCAGTAGCAATCAAAAATGTTTTTAAATTATTGAAATCGGTTGATCCGTGTTCGCAAAATCGTCGCCGATATGTATCCGCACACACACACTTCTGAAACGTAAAGATACATAAAAATGTTCACTTTCGATTTTTTGCAATTACTACAACTTACCCTACGGGAAGTTAACAAGGCACGAACACCTTTTTCTAAATGGAAATATGTGAAATAATATTTTTTGGAAATGCAATGTAGCTTTTAAATTGCCGTATGACCTGACCCAATGCTATATGTATATCTCGGGATGTATTCTAATAATTTTGCATATTATTTGCTTTATATATAATATTATTACATCTATATATATATACATTGTTCTGAGATTAAGATATTACAAACTTAATTAAATTCATTCATGCTATGATAGCCTTTATGCATATAATTTAAACATTTAATAGCCAGTTGATGAACAGCATCATTGCGCATCTTGCCATGTAATTCTAGATGCACATTCGTCTCTACATTTTATGCAAATTTTTTCGAATCTAGTTATGCATTTTTAATTGACATTAATTAATTAAAAATGTGGCTGCAGAAGATTATTACACTTATTATAATGGTTAAGTTTCAATATACTGACTCCATGGATTTAATAATCAATTACTTTCAATAAGCAGATTGATAACGCCTTCTTGATAGTTGTCTCATAGTAAAGAATAATCGTTTTCCCATACCTTTTTTGAAAACTATTTTGTCAGAAACAATTTTTTGTAAATGAGATATTTCTTAAATCTTGAATAGTGTATGAGAGGGTAGTCGTAAATCTGAACGTTTTATTTTTATTTTATTTTTTCTTTCAGTGGATAGTTTCTTTTCTCATATATGTTATATTAGTGATAATCTCTTCAAAATATATGGATTTTTGACAAAAATGTACTTTGCTCAATAATATAAAGAAATTTGACGAAATAGGAGGAAAAACAATGATTAAATGTATTATTAAATTATCTTCTTATCCGTCTTTTTTATAATCTTAATATAATATACTAGTATTATTGTTTAATATAACCGATCACATTCTCTAATTATTATTTTTCATAAGAAAAACTATTCAGATAGACCAAAAGATTAATGAATAAAATAAATAAGGTCCAAAATTTTAAACATGTGCTTTTTACGTTTTTCTTTTTTTTTTTTGAAACGCCACTAAAAGTATGAAAAATAGTTAATTTAGAAATGAAAATGAAATTGATTTATTGCATAATATTATTTAAGGTGACCATACGTTTTTAAATCAAAACCAGGAGGGCATCTTGTAGTTCTGGTTTTGGGGGAGTTTTTTGTTATTTTAAATCCCATTTAAAAAAATAGCAAATACTGTTTTAGGATGCAATAAAAATCGGTTTTTTTAAATAAACCAGTTTTTGTCATTCGAATTACTGACTTTTAGTATGAACTTTATTATTCGATTATATGCTATATTTGATATTAATTTTTTTTCTTCATTTTTAAGCATTGCATAGAATTTTGTACAACTATTTAATAATTTGTTAATAATTGTTAGTATAATATTATTACTTATGCCAAACTCCTAAAAAATTTGTTTTTTTTTGTTTGTTTAATTTTTGCTAATTTTTATAAAATTGAACACAAAAGTTCAAAAAAAATTTATCGTGAGAGGATTATTTAACCCGCTTTTGGAATTTTGCATTTGACAATTTTCTTATTCATAACGTATTGTTTTATATATGAATATTAGTTATCTTGTAACATATATATCATACTCTGATATTTGATGGGCAGTTGTAATTTTATTATAAAGTAATTGCAAAGATTGAGTTTAAATTTATACTTTACGAAACTCCGGGTCAATCCGGAATAAAAGATCTAAATCCGGGACAAATTTTGCATCTAGAAAAACCCAGGTGGAAATCCAGGCTGTTCCTGCCAAACCGGGACATATGGTTACTTTATATTACTTGTATATTTTTAATCAAATTCTATTATGAATAATAGGCATTATATAACTCAAAATGATGAACATAGATGAATCATAAATATCAATAAAATTAAATTAATCGTCAATTCGACCGATTAGTGTTTTTGTGACAAATTAAACCGCAGAATTATAACGTTTGTGGCTGTGTATTGCAGCCTTCACATGTGACATAACGGTGGTGTTCATTTCACCATGCCGGATGGCGTAAATAATTATCCGACAAATAAGCCACGTCTCGTGGTTATTTTAATGAACATCTTTTTTTATAGTTTATTTTCTCATTATACGAATGAACTCTAAATTAAAGAACAGTCAAGTTGAATACTGACGTTTTCTAATGATATTGCTATAAATAACTTGCTACTTGAATGTTAATAAGTTTCATTCAAAGATATTTTTTACATTTGAAGTATATATAAGATTCATGGGAGTCTAATCATGGATATGATTACTAAATAATTAATTTATGGTTATTATAAGTATTAGTTAATGTTATTTAAGATTGAGTTTGCTTTCGTAGTAGGATAACTTCATTGTGAATAAGTTGAACGCTAGTCGTTGATGGTAATATTTTGCTAGCAGCTCTGTAACTTCTTTGAAAATACATTTATTTCAAATTACTTTTAGATTTGTCTATTCGTTATGCTCCAATTTTAAGTCAAGTTATTAAAGTATCAAGTTTTGCTTTAACTTTATCTAATTGACTTACCTAATAGCATTAAAGAAATGACGTAATTAATTAAATATTAATCAGTAATTGCTGATTAATAAATTCTAGAATATTCGTTACACAGTGGATTATGTTAAACGACGCCTAAAGAAATATTGTTTTCACAATTTCACGCATCATGTAATTGTGTTTGAAGAACTTCGTGTAATACAATTAACATACATTCATTGACTGCTTGTATTTTTTTTTTGTTTTTTTGCTGACGATACAATCTCATTCTTTGAGGAGCTGTAATATCTGTCTTGCCTTTAAAAATATTTTCTATTTGAATAACTTCAAATATTTATAGAAACTACGAATAATATAGACATTATTTCAATAAACTTACGTTTTGTGCACGGCACAAATGTTTAATTTGTTTTATTATTTTTATTATAATTATTTACGGGGGACAGTGTAAAATATTTTTCTGTTTTAGGCATTATTAAATCAAGATTTGTACTACGATGTAACCTCAAAACTAATGACATTCAAATTTCCTTCTTGTATCCTTACGCATACAACGTTGATGCCGGTACGCATACAACGACAGATCTCTATTCACGCGACAGGACGACTAATCACAATCGACGCGTATACTAATGATTTCATCGTGAGCGAATGACAAACTGTTCGGGCGTAACGCTATTTCTGTTGCTTTTGTACAACTATACTACCTAGTCGCGCCTAAAGAAGTTTTACTTTAGAATTATTACAGAAATTGTAATAATAAAGTTTATCACGTACATGTACAACTGTTTGGGATGACATCTAAAAATCGACGTAGTAAGTTATCGCTTTTTTAAAAATATTAAAAATCAAACTACAACATTTGATCTATATACTGGTCAATCTAGGGTTTCGAATCATCCATGAAAAAATTGTCAAACGTCATATGTACTCGTATAGCTCATAATAATTATGATGGCTTATTACATTCAAGAATTTCAAAAAAGTTTTAGATTTAGGAAAGAATCCAAATTTTCACTCTGTTTTTCAAAAGAATGAATTATCAAGAATATATTTGTTAATAAAACAACAGAGCAATTTGCCTTAAGACACTATAGTTTGCGAGTGTTCTCGAATAGTCTGTAACAATTATGTGCGATGTGTCTTGAAACATGAGTATACATAATTATAATGTATCCATGGATCATTTTTGTAAATTTATTTATCTTTATTATTACAAATGGAAATAAAGTTTCTCAAAGTCAGTGCTAAATTCCACCTACGAACATATGCGATCTTGTAAACGTATAATTATTGTAACATAGCAGAATATTAAGATCTGCAGTAATCTAAGATCTGTTGATGATTTATCGTAATTACCCATAATGTATATGTAACTGCAGTACACTGTTGTATATATAATATAGTTAATTGGACAATGATGGATGCAAATACTTTGATATTATAATTTTACTATTATCAATCTTTTTAATGTTTTACATACAAATAATTGATCTTGATTCGAGTGCTTGAACTGTGATATTAAATTTGTCTATTGCATGTAAACCATTACCTACATACAGGGCCGGATTTAGAAATTTGGCGCCCCGGGGCACTAACAAAAATGCCGCCCTATCCCTAAAATTTTACGAACTTTCGAACTTTTTTTAAAGCAATCGCGCTGCTTCATCTGCGTAGGGACAAAATATAGGAGCGCATAAGCGCCGCGTCGCAGTCTAACGGATAAACAATATTACATAACGCATATAAATGTAAACAAAATTTATACCTATTATTAAAATATTTTTAAAATATCTGATAATTTGATGTGCATATGTCTTATGATCACTTTTGTCCACCAAATGTTTCTTTTTCAAATTTTTTTATTGGATCATGGAAACCGCTAAACCTGCTTCCCACAAATTTAAGCAGTTATTTATTCTGTAAAAATTTTTTGAATGATATTGGACGCTTCTTTTCTCAAAAACTGAATTATCATTTTTGGAATTTTGGTCCGTATCTTCAAAACAGTTGGACCTGCCTTAGACAATAACTAATCAGCATGTCTCCTTATCAATAGGAACTCAATCATTTAAATCGGTTGATCCGTGTTCTCGAAATCGACTTGAATAATTAAAAAATATTAGATTTGTATTGATGGGGAGACGTGCTGATTAGTTTTTGGCACGAATTACGAAAAAAGATTTGATATTTCTTCTCTGAAACAGCTACGCAGCGCGATTGCTTTGCAAAAAGTTCATAATTTTCAAAAAATTTCAAAATACAAAAAGTGTTTTTTTCATTTTTCAAAAAATTTTAAAGCTCTTTATAAAATGTAATTTTCAGTAAGGGATGTTTCAATAATTTGTCCTAAGGCACAATGCCATGCGTCACTAGTTTAAATTTTTTTTTCGACGCTATAAGCTTGGAAGTGCAGAAATTCGTCATTTTAAGAAGGCTCGAGAACTGAACAATATCTTTCTTAAACTTTCAGCTTGTTTACGAATCTTTATATTAGCCAAATTGCCAAATTGCCAAATTGCCAAATTTGATAACTTATTAACAAATTATCACTATATGATAATTTACGTCCGGAGAGGGAGGCAAGGCAAAATAATAAATTTTAATAATCGGTTATTTCAACCCAAATTTTGCATTGCAATCGTATTATGTTTTGTTAATTATATTTCTTGAAATAATAAAATTAAAATTTAAGTTTTGTGAATTTATAATTTGTGTCACAGCATGGAGCCGGGTTTAAAGGTACACGCGGGTAAAATTGTCCTGGCAAAGGCGTAAAAAATAAAAATAGCAAATAAAGATGTAAATTAAGTTAAAAGAAGTAATTTTATAAGATATAAATTAAGTAAATAGTTTTTCCAACTCTCTTTATGAATATTTTCGACTAAATGCCAGATCAAGGTTAGTTACTCATGCAATTTATATTTTGTTGCATTAGTTGAATAATGTAGCTATTATTTTGTAAAATTCCTTAAGAAATAAGACACTTCACCTGTTTGCCCCTTGGTCATCTCAATTTATCCCGCCAAGGGGGTAAAAAGGACCAGGCTACGAATTTTTGGAAAATAGAAAAAAACATTTTTAATGAATTAGCTGTGATTTTTACTGAACATAGTTAGATAGTTGTTTGTTGGAAATGTGTTGTAATATAATTGGTTTGGTTTTCACAATATAATTACTCAAAGCCAAATTGGACCTTCCTGCTCCGCCTTATCCTTATATAGATGACTATTAGTATTTCTATTAGAGTTTTCTTAACAATCATTTTTCACTCAGCTTTTTAACTTCCCGAAGGAGCAGTTTGTTTTTGCCAGAAAATCGGTTTGCTACTTTTGTTCTTTCCACGTTTCAAGTAATTCTGTACTGTTTGAGACTAAATTTAAATTAAATAAAGTATGTGTGTCAGTATATAAATTGAAATTTGGCTTTTCGTTGATGTTTTCTCCAAAACGGCTGCACTGATTTCAAAAATTTAAAAGCCATTCGATGAAATTAGCTTTATTAAGTGCAAAATTTTTATCGAGATATTCCTGAACTTTTTCGAAGCAAAATGTCATGTACATCTAGGTTATTTTTATTACAAATATATTTATACATTATTTATGAACGGCACAGCTTTCATGTTTTCTAATTACTTAGGTTTCTCTGATAAGATTATCAAAGTCTTTAAAGAATTATAATATTATAAATAATTGGGGATAAAAATAGAGACATGTTTGTAAATATTATTTAAAACATTTAATGCATTTATGATTCTTCATTTTATTGGACCCAGATCGCTTGAGATAAGGAAAAACCATAAACTTTTACGAATTGATAACTTTACCGAGTTTCGTATGTTGGCGCGACGTCCAGTCTGCCGCTTTGATTTAATTTGAATCACTTAAATTTAAATCAATAACTCTAATTTATGATAATTTAATTCAGACAATTTGCATATTGTCAATATTGAATGATTCAATTCAATTAACCGTTTGCGAATGACTAACAATTTAAATAAAAAATCATCATTCATTTAAGTTTTTGCTACTTTTAATAGTGATAATTCGCTTATATAATCGACCTATTTATTTAAGAGTTTACTGCTTAATATCGAAATATTGACAGGGGAGTATATGGCAATAAACATAGTCTTAAATAATACAAATTTATTTTTACGTCTTCACACCGAAAAACTTCTTAAATATATTATTGCACTTCCTTTGCCACACACCATATCGATTTTTCTTCTAAACTGAAAAATATATAAAATTAGAACAGTCAAAAAATATTTTTAGCTTGTTCTGCAAGTGTATGTTATTATAAAAATTTTAAGCTGTGCGAATAACAAAGAAATAAAAATATAATTTGACTCTAAAACATGGGAGATGTGATGGAAGTGCAAATAACTAAATCGGTTATTTGATTTGATATTTGTTTTCAAGTTATTTATCGTTAATTATTACAAATTGTTTATGCAAATATGTATCCTAAAAATTGATTGTCCTTAATGTGCAATCTATAGTAATTGAGAATACTTACTACATTTTTGTCATTCTTTCATTTTTAACTTCTTGATATAATTATAAATTACAAAAATATTAGTACTCTGTAAAATGACCAGAAATTTCTGATTATACTTACTAAAAAATGTATATGTTGCGTAGTTTGCATTCATTTTTGGATCAAACATTTTGGGCCGAAAGACATGCACAAAGACATGCACAAAGGTCCAATTTGACTTAGAACAATTATATTATGAAACCCAAACCAATTTTATCACAACGAACAACATATATAAACAAACAGCCATCTGACTATGTCCAGAAAAAACTCCCAGCAAATTTATCATTGTAAAAATGTGTTTTTTGCTGTTTTTCAAAAATATGTTACCTCATTCTTTTTACCCAATAGACGAGGTAAAATTTGGACGGCCAGGGGGCAAAAAAGCTTTTTTTTTAATTTTAAAGGAATTAACTAAATAATAGCTACATTATTCAACCAATACAAAATATACATTTCATGGGTACATATTTTCAGAAATAACAACTACTGAGTTGTTTTTTCCAACATGTCAAAGTAGTATACAATGTACCTTTTCGGCGGACTATTGTAAATCCATTAAATTTACTGAATGTCCTATACTGGACAGTTGTAAATAAGAGTTAATAAAAAAAATATATATATTTTCAGAAATAACTCTGTATATAACCTTGATCTAGTATTTTGTCAGAAATAATCATCAGCAGAGTTGAATTATTTATTTATTTTATTCTAAAATTGCTGTAAAAGACAATTTACTTCTTTATTTACTATTTTTTATCATTTACACTTTTACTAGGGTAAAGATTCAGTTGGTCCTTTTTACCTCACACACGTGTAAGCTTTATAGGGATCATATAAAATAACTGTAAAAAAACCTTTCATGATTCCAATTATTTGAGTGAAACATTCGAAATCTTTATGAAAAATTTAAAAAGTTATCTCATTCAGTTTAATTCAGGGTTTCGACTTAATATTTTATTTTTGCATTGATATTATATTTTCGCTTTATTTTTTGAACCATACAAATTTAATCTGTGAAATTATTATTAAAATTTCGATTATTTTTATCTATCATTAAGTTCCTCACCGAAATTGTACTTACTCATCACATTGTAATACGGAATCTGCCATATACTCTTGGGCCACTTCATGTAATTTTATATATTAGCGGTATATTTTTTGTAAACTTGCGTATTCATTTTATCATTACCACTTATATTACACGTATTTTATAATAATTATCTCTAATTGAATTGATTTTTGTGGCGACGTGATTGCTGTCACAATAATTTACTTAGCCAATTATATGCTTAATATATAAAATTAACCTGTAATAACTCAGAAGTGAATGATAAACATATAATTATACGTTAGGTTATGATCAGTTATTTTTTGCTACATAGTTATGCAAATAAATTGATATTAAAACATTAACATTATTTCTGTTCGATTTTGTGTTTTTGTGAATTATGTATTTCAAATATTTTTTCAAATTACCTAGATTGTATTCTAATTGTCTATTAATAAATAAAAAAAAATGTGATGTATGGCATCGTGCCTTAGGCAAATTGCTGGAACTTCCCGTGCCATAATAAAATATTCGAAGAATAAAATTTAATAAAAAAAATATTTTTTGGAAATTAAAATAAAAAACAATGAAAAAAAGATTTCTTTCCCCGAAAGCAATGGTTTTGTCAACACATAATTCTCTTAAAAACTGATTTTTTTTGCATATATAGCTCCGTATCTCCAAAATGACTAGACCTGCCTTTAACAAAAACTAATCAGCACATATACCTATCAATAAGAATCGATAAACTATTCAAATCGGTAGTTCCGTGTGCCCTAAAACGAGGCAGAAAAATTGTATCCATATATACATACATACACATATACACACACACACTTCCATTTTTTCTAAGGTATGTCAAAATGTTCAGTAATCTTCAAAACGTGATTTTTTTGCGATTACTATAACTTACCCTACGGGAAGTTAAAAAAAAATTACATAAATCATAGTTTATGATTTTTATACATTGAATTTTGAAATAACATTACTATATTAAATACATTGTGACAGACTGCTGAAACGCCCCTTTACACGTCATGTTCCACATGATTTATTGAAATCAATCTGATTTGTGAATGACATATAAAAAGTTCTATAGATAACTGATTTACGTTTATTTAAATAGTGGTATATAAAAAACTGAATACTCGAAATCGGCTAAATTAAGTATTTTGTACAAATATTATTAATTAAAATTAGCACACCTTCTCACGATGTGTGGCATTTCAAAAATGCGACTTTGTTTCGCACTCCATGTAATTATTAGCATCTCAAAAAAAATTCAGTGGTAGAGCTTAAAGGCCCGCGGGTAAAACGGTCCACCACTAATATCTCAAAAACAAGTAAAGTTAAGAATTTTGTAACAACAATATTTGAAAGTAGAGGGAAACAGATGTATAAACAGGCAGGACATGAATGGCCATGTTTGAGAATGTATTACAAAAGTATTTTGTTGTTGTTGTTAGTTTTTTTATTTTGAGCACTATTATTTAGTTTACGAGACCTTAATATAATTTTTAAGTATACGTTTAATTATTGTATGAGATGCATTGTTTATTTCAAGTAAGATTCAACAGTTTTTTTTATATAAGCTCTATAAATGCTGAGAGGGGTAAAAAGAACTACTTTTTTAAAACTGAATCTTTATCCTGACAAAGGTGTAAACTATAAACTATAAAAATAGTAAAGAAAAAGTAATTATGTTAAAATGAGCAATTTCACGAGAGATAAATTAGATAAATAGTTCTTCCAACTCTGCTGATAATTCATAAAGAAATATCTGATCAAGGCTATGCACAATGGCATATACTTACATTAGTTGAAATATAAATTATATTTACATTAGTTGAATAATGTAGTTATTGTTTCTAAAGTCTCTTGAAAATTAAAAATAAGACATTGGACCTGTTTGCCCCTGGCCGGGTAAAATACACGGGGTAAAAAATTCTTGAAAACAGCAAAAAAGACACATTTTGAGAACGATGAAATT
>NW_020538040.1:55949032-55998439 GCF_003426905.1 Ctenocephalides felis | reverse complement strand
ATTCGATCGTTCCATAGAGTTATGACAATATTTCCTGCTGGATCTGGATGGTGTATTAAAACGAACAACTATACATACATCGGCTACATCTTCCCAAAAAGAGGAAGCATTTCGGGTTTCACCGATTCATATAGCAGAAGTCACCGAGCAAGGAACCCCGCAGTTACAGGTGATATAACTAAACTGAACATGCTTCATGTACTCGCAGCTAATACTAATATGAATTTGGCTTGGTCCGAAAAATGTATGGAAGATAATCATTGGGAACTCGAAAGAGCTTTGTGTGCTTTTATCAACTAAAGGGAGAAAATAAGATACCTCTGGAGGCTTTTATAAATAAGATATGTATGTGTATGTGTATGTGTGTGTGTGTGTGTGTGTGTTTACGTATGTTCTATTTAAATACACGAATGAAAGTATAACATTGGATTCAATATATTGATAATGATGAGAAAGCAAAATTATTTTTTCATTTCAGTTATTGTATATTACTATATTTTCAGTTTATTTCTCTTGTCAACACCATACGTACTGAAAAGCGTATAGAAAATTTCATATAACTAATATTTGTTTAATGAGTAATTTATTCGAAGATACTACTTGCATAGCAATATGTTTTTCTCCATCGATATTTTAATTATCTAAACATTTACATTATAAATTAATTCTAATGTAATCGCTTGTTCATATGGTCGTGAAACTTACAAACTGCTATCATGTTTACTCTATTAATAAACATGACATTGCTTCTCTGAATCTGCGATACGATGTGCTAGATCAGATTTATCTACCCGCAACTTGTAATTAAAATCGATTCTCGTTGGTATTATGTAGATCTGTTCTAACTCGGGATTTTAGCATAAATGCTACGAAACTACGCGTTTTCTACAAGACAAACAACTATTGGTAGCCTTCACTCAAATTATATTTCTATCATTTACATAAATCAGATACGTACACTATCTTTATATATTCTTACAGGGATTGATTATATTCAATCGTTAGCTGATTTTTTATTTTTCGAAATAGGTTTAAATTTTAGGGGCTTAATAAAACCTTTAGGAAATGATATGTCGCCTTTTTCTTTGCCTCCTTTTGAACTAATCGTGTTCTGAAATTTTAACATGTGCTATATTTTTTTACAATACAAGATTTCTGTATAACTGTCTCTGAACATATATATACATATACAGAACTATCACTAAAAATGTAGAGTAAACGTAGATACCACAAAAATTTACTGAAAACTGTCCTACAGAATGTCATCCTGTATTAGCTTGAATAATATTCAAATAATATTTTCAGAAGTTCGTGTTCAAAGTTACTTAAAAATACAACGATATAAATAATCATTTTATATTTAAATTGATTTTTAATCCAACATTAACTCCATCCAAGGAAGTTTTTTCAGGGATTTTCAGTTCTACACATGAAGTTTTATTTTATTTCAGGCAACTTCTCTGGTATACATCTTATGTGATCTGTACATGAATTTTATTATTATCTAATTTTTTTTAATCTGTGTGAAAACGGTGTTAAAATTGCGGCTGACTTGTAATCTATTTTGTTTCTCAATATATCATTTAATCTCCTTCTATAATGATATTGATTATATGTCGTCATATCTATTATATAGTTAGCTAAACTTCCGATAGTCGTCTTTTGAATAGTGAAAACCTTACTTGCATTTTCAACTTTTTTATATTTATGGTTAACATGAACAAATAATTTGCTATTTGTTTGAATCTACATTTTATTAATTTTAATAACAACATTTGTTATTCCACAATTAGCGTAATGAAATAATTATTATTTTCTATTAGTATAAACGTTTGGACACTCATTCTTTCTTTTAAGGAAAAACTATTCTGAATATAAGATGTTTAATCATTGAAAACAATGCGAATGAAAGCGTGTAAGAAATTGTAGCTGAATATAAATAATTAAATTCTTTTATAGATATATTTTTATAGATTGTTGGAAACATTTTGCCTCCTCGTTGATATACCTTCGAAACATGAATTTTAAAAAATATTGATATTTGAAATTTTAAAAATAATTTTTGTTTTTACTAAATAATTGATAATATATTATTAAGGTAGAGTAGGGTTTAAAGGTTTGCGGGTAAGAATATGCACCCCATCACCATTATATAAAAAACAAGTAAGATATAGAATTGTTTAACGTTACTATTTTAAAGTAGAACGCAAAAGTTGTGTAACCAGCCATCACCTTGATTCCAGTGAAGATTCGAAAGAACAGCTATGCATCAATATTTATAGCAAAAGTATGTTTTTCGTTGGCAGTTTTTTCAGTTTTAAATCTTTTCATTTAGTTTATGATACCTGGATATTTTTAAGCGTACGTTATTATAAGTTAGATACAACAGTTTTCCTAATATAATCTTTATAAAGCTTACATGTGGGTGGGGTAAAAGGTACCTGCTGAATCTCTACCCTGGCATAGATGTAAGCAATAGAAAAAGTAGATAAAAAAAATAAATTGTTAGGAATGCTAATTTACAATAAATAAATTAAATTATTCTTTATTCCAACAATGCTAGCGAATATTTCTGATGAGATACCAGATCAGGGTTATATACAGTGTGATCTTTGTAAAGAATATGCTCATGAAATTTGTATTTCACATTGCTTGATTAATGTGGCTATTATTTCGTAGAATCTTTTTAAAATTGAAAATAAGACATTGGATCTGTTTGCCCCTGGCTGTCCTTTTTATCCAGCTCATGGAGCAAAAAGGGACAGATCACAAATTTTAGAAAAATAGTGAAAAAAATATCTATTGTTACAAATTAATTGGGATTTTACTGAACATAGTTCGATAATTGTTTATGTGTTGTGATGTAGTATATTTAGTTCAGATCGTATAATTACTAGAAGTTAATTTCGTTTCGTGCCCCACTCTACACTGTAAATTTTTGGAGTTGGAACAGTATAACAAAGTGTTTAGGGCGAAATAATATTTGAGTAAACGCTCGCCTAGCTGCCGATCTGGTAACTGTTGTGTTTTGTCTCTGTTCCATAATTTATTCCGTTTGTGACAACCGACAATTATTGCAGTATGGTTTGTTATTAACTATAGAGACTATAAAAGTCTAGTACACGAAGCGTAGCGTCTTCGTAAATCACTTGATTTATATCTGGCAAGGAGAGTTGTCACGGTGTTCGCAATGGGGTTATTTTGTCTTTGCTTACGCCAATTATAATCATCATGGAACGTAAGTTAACCCTTCGGGGCATGCGATCATCGTAAAAGTCTTTCTCACTGTACCGATTTGCTGTCTTAACGCTGTTCTGACAATATCGGCTTCGTTTCGTTTCGTCTTGTATTTAACTCAATATCGTTTATGAGTAGGTATGTACGCTCAATAAAAGACTCGCCTCGAAGGCACAATAACTTCAAATAATTGTTGCTAAATATAACTACCTTGACATTACATTTATTTTTTTCAAACTAAATATTAGGGTTTATACATGAACCGACATTTTAGAAAATCGGGTTTCAAATAGTATTTTTCCAAAATAGTAAAATAGTTTTCCAAAAAAAACTATACGCTAGACTAAACTAATACGATCAAAAAAATTTAACAAAAAATTTAGAATGAGTTAAAGCAGCTTTTGACTTAAATTATTATTTGGTAATAAATATTATTGATAATAATTTTTTATGCAATTTAGTTAAACAAAAAAAAAGAGTGCGCGTAAGGATCACACGCGATTGAAGTAAAACTTATTTGCTACTGTACAAAGTAGCAAATTTAAGTTTAGTAAAAATAAATACATCATATAACAATTTTGAATAATGTTTATTAGTAATATGTTAACACTCGTAATGCGCACATTTATTAGTGTCGACTATTATACACATTTATATAATGATAAATTATAAATTATATATTTATGATAGCATTAAAAATATGTATAATATTTACAAACAATAATATTGTTTGAATCAACGCTTAAACAAATATTGTTTTCGTAACTTCACTCATCATGTAATAATTGTGTTTGAAGAACTTCATGTAATTAAAATTAACATACATTCATTTACTGTTTGTATTTTTTTACTTTTTTGTTGGTGATTTAATCTCATTCTTTGAACAACTGTAATATCTGTGTTGCCTAAAAAATTGAAGCCATACTTTTATATTTGTTTTATTTATCAACCCCTGCACATAGCTTGATCTATGAATCATTTTCTTTTTTATGTGAACGTTAATGCGATGATCATCATCAATATTACGAGGTAATAAATTAACCATATTATTGACTCACTTCAGCTTGGCGTAACAATTTCCGTTGCATTTGTACAGATTTACACCCATGTCGCGCCTAAAGAAGTTTTACTTCAAAAAAAAAAATTATCAGGACTAAATAACCTTAAAAACAATTATTAAACCGTTGTTTATACCTATTGTTTACATATAAGTGTGTATAATATTTCTATAATAACGAAACGATTAGATGTAATTTTACTGGATCAAGTTAATTGCCCAAAATTTTTTAAATCTTCTTACTTCTGTATATGGAGCAGTGGAGCAACGAGTGAATTAGGGTGATTTTCCAATGTGTGGTGATAATTAGTCGATTTTGTTTTTATTTTATTATTTAACACAATCAGATCATCATGTAGAGTTTCATTAATCATGTACCAGGGTGCACCTGTCTTCATTGCTACATCAGATTTGCTAGAGCAACCCAAAAGCTTATTTCGTATAACCAGATAGGAATTATTTTCATTCTATAAACGAAGATTTTGTTTTTGAGTGCTAATTTTGAATTATGAAACAATGAAATGCTATTGATTTGCAGCAGTGTTTTCATTAATCTGGTATATTTAGTTATATTTGTCATTTTCAATGTTTAATGTGTTTATTCAGACAATGAAAACCGGTGTTTTCTACTCAATCGGTTTTCGAATTCAATAATTTTCACTTAAAACAGTTTTTAGATACCGAGAAACTTTAGTAGATATTTTCTTATAATATTGATTGCAATTTTTGTTGATTTTGTATGATTTGAGAGTTATAACTAATAAAGTGTTCATAGTTTGATTATACTTATTCGTATATCCGCCACCGCCCTGGAGTAATATTAATAACCCTTATAAAATGTATATTGATCGTCCGACGAGAATGCCAGATACATGCAGATGAATATTGGAAATTACCCACGAATAATTTATTTTCATCTGGGACTCAATTATACTGGGATAGAGGTATGCATATTGTTTTAATTTCTCTCGTATTGTAAAGAAATTTTATATGAATAATACTAATATTTTATTGAAAATCAAATTATTTAGAAATTGTTTCAAAATTACTTGACAATTCTTTGAAGTTTTTTTAAATTTATTTTTCAGTTATGATACATATTATATATCTCATTGCGGCAGAAGTGTCTGGTATAAGAGATCTTGCAAAAAAACCAATTTACACGTCATTATTGTATGTATAATATGACCATTTCAATATTTCATATCTTTCATTCAATTATTCGATCAAACGTATATTTATTTCTACATTCTTACATTGGTCTAATCTAATTATCTCATTGCCAGTTCATAATATTCTTCTACCTTATTTTTAAATTTTTTAGGTTTCCAAACTAAAAACCAATATAATCTACGCATTAGCATTAATTTGATTCGAATATTTTTCGAAACATCTGAATTAATTATATTATATATTTTCCTACATATTATACAAGCAGCCCAGGATATAATTTTCTTGCTGATATGCAGGAAAGATGTGCTTTTCTTCTGTAATTGTAAAATATTATGGACCAAGTGTTAGTGTTAATCAATGCAACTTTCTTCCTATTGATGTTGATATTGCTGAATACTGTATTTTGAATTTTTCTGTCAAATTGCACGTGATGAGTAATTTAGATAATGGAGCCTTAACTGCTATATATAAACTAGGTATATAATTTGTTATATTGAATTAATTTATGTTCTTTTATATTATAATGTCCAGAATATTCTTTTTTGAAATCTTGCAATTCGGTCTCATATTATACTGTAAAAAAAGTTCCCATTATAAGAACAGAAGATTTATAAGGTATGATTTACTGACAAAGTTCAATTACGTACTTATTTTTTCAATTTCAATCTGCCATAGCAATGGCAATCACACTTTTAGATTCACATTACATAGATTCTTTTGATGGAGGTGTAATGCCTTCAATAATATATCTTTTCAGTTTATTGAACTTCATTTGTATATCGGAATACTCAATTAGCCGTTTATTGCTTACAAACTATTAATTATCTTCTAACAGAAAATGACGCTGCCTTTTTCTCGGACATTATCGATACAAATTCATTCAACATTTCTAAAGCAAATATATTTGGTGGGCCGCTGTAACTCGGATTTAATTTAATATATTGTATATTAAATGTTAACAATCGACAATCAGAAGCGGTTCTTTTGATAAATAACCGTTTTAATTTGTTAGCATTCTGAAGCGTTAACTGAATGTACAGTAATTGAAATTCGAGAAAAAAAATCAGGTCATGGGATAGTCGGATAGGCCTAAATTAGATTACCTGCGATTGACGGTTTTCTAAGCGGGATTGTTAAATGGTTTTATTATCGACTGAACTCGTTAAATTGCCTATTTGCCTGTTTGCTCGCGGCGCTTATTGTTGACGATATTGGCAGCGTTCGCATAAAGAGATAATAGTGAAAACAGAATCGAAAGGAAAACATATCTATGCAGATAGTTAAAGTTATGCGGAAAACACCATGAACTTGAAATGATTCGAAAGTTCGAGCTTTTATGCATACCATAATGGCATACATTTGCGTACCTACTGGTCTAAATTAATACACTTGTTTATGGCGGGAAATCATTTTTTTATACATTATTAATGCATTAGTCTGAAAATACGAAAAATTGGCTACGATACTTCACACTAATTTCTGTCCGTTCCAATAACAAAAATTAGTTGACAAATTATGATAATATTAATGTTTTTGATTTTGGCTCGAGTTTACTTAAGATTCTGTACCTAATTAAAATTTAAATATGATTTGTGCACTATATTGTGCTGGATCCTTCAAAATCTATATAAGTAATAGGAGAACTAGGGGCGCAACAGATTTTTTTTTTAATTAATGTATCTTGAGATTCACTGATTCCATTTCTACGAAATGGAGATTAATAGATGCTATAGCTATTTTTCTACTGAATCCAGTAAAAATAAGTCAATAACATTATTTGTTAATTTTTCTACTAAACTAATCATTTTATTTGTTGGGGGTATGGTTGGGGGATGTACAACTATGTAACATCTACCGAGGCAAGTAGTAACGAAAAAAAACGACAATAATACCTCTGATAATTGATTATTTCGTTATCTTTAAGAAAATTGGCATGATGTTTGGAAATTCTTTTCATATATCAAAGTAAGCTACAATTAAAATAAAATATATAGTGTCTCTTGTAACACGATTTACACGTGCCTTCATCTAACAATCTATACATTTCACCCAATAATCTTCACTATATATAATTCTTGTATGCTACAACTATCCCCAAGCTTTTGTTTCAACTAATTCTATGTTTTAATGTTTCACATTAATTACCATGCTACTTAAGAATTTAGCAATCTCAAAAATTGTTACACTTTACACATTATCAAAAATTGATAATTTTGAAGCAAAATAAGACATATGAAACTTAAAATTAGTCGATAATAATTTTGCAAGCCGAAATTGTATGATAGTATTATTTTATATTAAAAGTTAAAAATGACCCCCTTTCACAGGCATTGATGAAATAATTATTTTCTCACACAAATATAAAAATCGCCTAGCTGATCACCCAAACTTGCCCTCTAGAATTCTACCAGATTCTACAACAATTCTACCAGAGCCAGATTGAGAAGAAAATTTCTTTTGCATTAATCAACAAGAGATAAGACCTTCTAAAAATCACTCGCTATGGTCAGATGATTTATATTTTAAAATCAGCAAACAAACATTTGATAAACAGTAATATTTTATCATCAAATGGCCATTTTTTCCACTTATTTAGCCATACCTTCGGAAGCGCTCGACCACTCTTTTCCATCTTGATATAGTTGTGCCATTTGCATGTCAAATATATATCAATTAAATACGAATCATTTGGAACACGTACAAATAATATTTTTCTCACTGGTTGAAAATGATGGGTAAGAAAATAGAAAAAGTAGAGCTGAATATAGAGACTTTGTAATTTAGTAAAATATAGTAGAGATGTTGGCAAAAGGCGTAAAGGGATGACACACAAGGGTAAATTGAATGTGATGTGAAGGTGTACTAGGTTTGACACACATATTTAAGTTGCATTGAGTGCCATGACACAACAATGGGGCCGTCAGAATATAACATTAGTTAGACTTATTGTGTATGTTATCATAAGTGCAACAATTTGTTATGATAACATACGTGTGATGTCAAACTAATGTCCATTCTGACAAGTAGATATTGCGTAAAACGCTTGTTTAAACAACGAAGACAGAGCTTTTTGATAACTTGTGACTACCAACTCATGCGATTTCTCAACATAAGAGATTAGTAAGATAACCTAGCTATTTTATCCAAGAATTGGCTCCAATATGTTCATTTGAAAACAAGGAGGACTAAATGATTTTTAACATATATACATATATACATACATACATACATACATACATTCATATTTATGTAAAATTTTGTAATTCATATTTATGTAGGTACATACATATATACTAGAAACACACACAAATAAATCCATTTTTTCTAAATTACCTAGTTAACTAAGATTCAATTTCATTGTTTTTATATGGAGTCTTGCAGCTGCAACTATTTATTTTTCATTGAACCGTAGTTTTGTTAATAATCATTAATTTAAAATATATACTAATTGTTAGTAAAAAAAAAAACAGAGAAGCGAAGTGTGAGGTTTTTAGGGGGAGGGGGTGGTAGATAAAAAATCACAAAATATCACTTGGAGAAGGGAGAGGTATAGTAAGATGTCACGTGTATTCATTTTTAAATGATTTTTTTTAAAAAAATCAAATATTTTCAAAAAAATGTCAAAAATTTTACAGTTTTTTCACGTAACTAAAGAAAATACACGTAATGTTTTGTGAGGGAGGGGCGGTTATTTTAAATATCTCCATGTATAACCAAGGGGGAGGGGGGTCCAAAAATCCCCAAAAACTCGCTCACGTGATTAATGGACGCCCCCTTATTTACAAAATTTTATATCGATTGAATTTTTCTCTGCAAGCTACGTTTGATTATATGTTTCCATGTTTATTTAGTACAAACTCAATTTATAAAATCGTGTCACTATTTGTAATAACTAAATATAATCTCAATAGATTATTTCATATACTAGATGAAGGATATATAGCTCTGTCCATAGTTTCGCCGTTGGTGCGTTTGTACGGGACTACGGGACATAGGTACATATGATGTAAATGTAGGCAAAAGAACAACGTGTTCTTTGTTAGCAATTTTATTGCCATAGTGCCACAGGCTATTATGTAGAATTTTGATTATATCACATGCAATATTTCTTAAGGCAACGATTGCCTCGTAACCGTTATGCGCAGTGTGTGGACCGTAGCGTTATAGGTGTTAATCGATCTTGAACTTGTGTTGCCTTTGAAGAGAAAAAAGATAATAAACCGCCAATAGTTTCCTGTTTATCTCACTTATAATATCATAAAATAGGGCGCAGAACTCGATTGTGCACAGTCTTTATCGTGGAATATGTGCCGATTTGGTCATTTGGACACTACAGATTTAGAAAAGGATTTTGTAACGTCATACTAATTTGATGCGCAAACTAGTGGTGCCATGCCATCGTGTCTTAAGGCAAATTGCTGGAACTTCTCGCATTGAAAACTAAATTAAAAAAAAAAAATTTTCAAAACTTAGAAAAATTAGAAAAAAAATTGACATTTCGAAAGAAATGTTTTTTTCATATTTTTGATTTTATTGTATTTTGATTTTTTTTGAAAATTTTGGCCATTTTTAAGCAATCGCGCTGCATAGCTGATTTGGAGTCGTAATATCAAAGCGCATAAGCGCCGCGTACACATATAAATACACACAAAATTTGTACTTATAATTATAATCTTTATCTGGAAATACAATTTACATATGTCTACATGTACTAATGTTCATTTTTGACCGCCAAATGTCATTACTTTTTACTTTTTTATTGGATCTCCGGAGACGCTAGACCCGACTTTACAAAAATCTTACCAGTTGTTCATTTCGTCAATACAAGCAAAATGTTTTTTGAATTATTTAAATCGGACGCTCCGTTATCTCAAAAACTGAAATACCATTTTTGGCACTTTTTGCTCCGTATCTCCGAAACGGCTAGACCTGCCTTTGCCAAAAACTAATCAGCACGTTTTCTTATCAGTAGTAATGGAATGTTTTTGAATTATTCAAATCGGTTGATCCGTGTTCGCAAAATTGTCGACGAAAATATGTATCCGCGTATACACACACACACTTCAGAAACTTCTGAAACGTAAAGATATATATAAAAATTTTCATTTTAGATTTTTTTCGATTACTTTAACTTACCCTACGGGAAGTTAACAAGG
Organism: Ctenocephalides felis; assembly: GCF_003426905.1. Taxonomy (NCBI): domain Eukaryota; kingdom Metazoa; phylum Arthropoda; class Insecta; order Siphonaptera; family Pulicidae; genus Ctenocephalides; species Ctenocephalides felis. Next base: position 55,987,816 of record NW_020538040.1, on the reverse strand, counting down.
CATGAACACCTTTTCCTAAACGGAAATATTTGAAATATTTTTTTTTGGAAACGCAATGTAACCTTTACCAATTAATGCCTGACTAATGACCTGACCCAATGCTATATGTATATCTCAGGATGTAACTCTAATAATTTTGCATATTGTTTACTTTATATAATATTATTACATCCATATATACATTGTTCTGAGATTAAGATATTACAAACTTAATTAAATTCATTCATGCTATGATAGCCTTTATGCATATAATTTAAACATTTAATAGCCAGTTGATGAACAGCATCATTGCGCATCTTATCATGTAATTCTAGATGCACATTCGTCTCTACATTTTATGCAAATTTTTTCGAATCTAGTTATGCATTTTTAATTGACATTAATTAAAAATGTGGCTGCAGAAGATTATTACACTTATTGTAATGGTTAAGTTTCAATATACTGACTCCATGGATTTAATAATCAATTACTTTCAATAAGCAGATTGATAACGCCTCCTTGATAGTTGTCTCATAGTAAAGAATAATCATTTTCTCATACCTTTTTTTGAAAAATATTATGTCAGAAATAATTTCTTGTAAATGAGATCTTAAATTTTACTAGTATATGAGAGGGTAGTCGTAAATATGAACGTTTTATTTTTAATTTATTTTTCCTTTCAGTTTATAGTTTCTTTTCTGATATTTGTTATATTAGTTATAAGCTCTGCAAAATATGTAAGGATTTCTGTGAAAATTTGTAAAATAATATGACAAGTTTGACGGAATGAGAAGGAAGAAAATGATGTATAATTAAATCAGTTTTCTGTACATCTTTTTTATAATTTTGATATAGATATTAGCATTATTGTTTAATATAACCGATCACATATTTTTCACATTTTTTATAAGAAAAACTATTCAGATAGACCAAAAGATTAACAAAATAAATAAGGTCCAAAATTTTAAACAAGTAATTTATACCTCACGTTTCGAGGATTTTTTGAAACGCAACTAAAAGTATGAAAAATAGAGTTGATTCAGAAATGAAAATGAAATTGATTTATTGCATAATATTATTTAAGGTAACCATACGTTTTTCAGTCAAAACCAGGGTATCGTGCAGTTCTGCTTTTGGGGTGGTTTTGTGCAAATTGGTTTATTAATATGATTTAAAACCAAAAATACTGTTTAAGGCTCCAATAAAAATCGATTTTTGAAATGTATCAATTTTTTATGCGAATTACTGACTTTTAGTAAGAACTTTATTATTCAATTATATATTACATTATAACTTATATTTTCGGATCGATATATCTTTTTTCAGCTTTGCATAGAATTTTGCATTTTTTTGATACTAACTTATTGTTAGTATAAAATTATTACTTGTGCCAGGCAGCATGAATGTTCGCTTTTTTAAGTTTTTTTAATTTTTGTAAAATTAGAATCAAAACTTCAAAAAATTATTTTTGCTAAAGACTAGTTTAATCCGCCTTTAGAATTTTGCATTCGGTAATTTTCTCATTCACAATGTATTGTTTTGCATTGCATACTCGTTGTCTTATGACCTATATATATATATCATTTTTTTATATTTGATGGGCAGTTGTAATTTTATTATCAAGTAATTGCAATTTAAATTTATACTTTACAAAAACCCGGGACAATCCGGAACAAAAGATCTAAATCCGGGACAAACTTTGCTTTTAGAAAAACCCGGGACATAAGGTGGGCAATCCAGGCTGTTTCTGTCAAACCGGCACGTATGGTTACCTTATATTAATCGTATGTCTTCAATCAAATTCTATTATGTATAGGCATTATATAAATCAATATAATGAATAGAGATGAATCATAAATTCAATAAAATTAAATTAATCGTCAATTCGACCGATTAGTGTTTTTGTGACAAATTAAACCGCAGAATTATAACGTTTGTGGCTGTGTATTGCAGCCTTCACATGTGACATAACGGTGGTGTTCATTTCACCATGCCGGATGGCGTAAATAATTATCCGACAAATAAGCCACGTCTCGTGGTTATTTTAATGAACATCTTTTTTTATAGTTTATTTTCTCATTATACGAATGAACTCTAAATTAAAGAACAGTCAAGTTGAATACTGACGGTTTCTAATGATATTGCTATAAATAATTTGCTACTTGAATGTTAATAAGGTTCATTCAAAGATATTTTTTACATTTGAAATATATATATAAGATCCATGGGAGTCTAATCATGGATATTATTACTAAATAATTAATTTATGGTTATTATAAGTATCGGTTAATGTTATTTAAGATTGAGTTTGCTTTCGTAATCCTTGGCTAGTAGGATAACTTCAATGTGAATAAGTTGAACGCTAGTCGTTGATGGTAATATTTTGCTAGCAGCTCTGTAACTTCTTTGAAAATACATTTATTTCATAATTACTTTTAGATTTGTCTATTCGTTATGCTCCAACTTTAGGTCAAGTTATTAAAGTATCAAGTTTTGCTTTAACTTTATCTAATTGACTTACCTAATTTCATTAAAGAAATGAAGTAATTGATTAAATATTAATCAGTAACTGCTGATTAATAAATTCTATAATATTCGTTCACACAGTGGATTATGTTAAACGACGCCTAAAGAAATATTGTTTTCACAATTTCATTCATCATGTAATTGTGTTTGAAGAACTTCGCGTAATACAATTAACATACATTCATGTATTGACTGCTTGTATTTTTTTTTTTTTGCTTTTTTGCTGACGATACAATCTCATTCTTTGAGCAGCTGTAATATCTGTCTTGCCTTTAAAAATATTTTCTATTTGAATAACTTCAAAGATTTATAGAAACTACGAATAATATAGACATTATTTCAATAAACTTACGTTTCGTACATGGCACAAATGTTTCATTTGTTTTATTATTTTCATTTTAATTATTTACGGGGGAAAGTACAAAATATTCTTCTGTTTTAGACATTTTTTTTTAAATGAAGATTTGTACTACGATGTAACCTCAAAACTAATGACATTCCCAATCCTTTCTTGTATCCTTACGCATACAACGTTGATGCCGGTACGCATACAATGACAAATCGACGCGTATACAAATGATTTCATTGAGAGCGAATGACAAACTGTTCGGGCGTAACGCTATTTCCGTTGCATTTGTACAGCTTTACTCCCTAGTCGCACTTAAAGAAGTTTTACTTTAAAATTAGCTCTATTATAGAAATTGTAATGATAAAGTTCATCACGTACAGGTACAACTGTTTGGCCTGACATCTATAAAATCGACGTAGTAAGTTATCGCTTTTTTAAAAATATTAAAAATCAAACTACAACATTTGATCTATATACTGGTCAATCTAGGGTTTCGAATCATCCATGAAAAAATTGTCAAACGTCATATGTATTGCTCATAATAATTATGATGGCTTATTACATTCAAGAATTTCAAAAAAGTTTTAGATTTAGGAAAGAATCCAAATTTTCACTCTGTTTTTCAAAAGAATGAATTATCAAGAATATATTTGTTAATAAAACATCCCTGCAATTTGCCTTAAGACATTATAGTTTGCAAGTGTTCTCGAATAGTCTGTAACAATCATGTGCGATGTGTCTTAAAACATGAGTATACATAATTATAATGTATCTGTGGATCATTTTTGTAAATTTATTTATCTTTATTATTACAAATGGAAATAAAGTTTCTCAAAGTCAGTGCTAAATTCCACCTACGAACATATGCGATCTTGTAAACGTATAATTATTGTAACATAGTAGAATATTAAGATCTGCAGTAATCTAAGATCTGTTGATGATTTATCGTAATTACCCATAATGTATATGTAACTGCAGTACACTGTTGTATATATATTATAGTTAATTGGACAATGATAGATGCAAATACTTTGATATTATAATTTTACTATTATTAATCTTTTTAATGTTTTACATACAAATAATTGATCTTGATTCGAGTGCTTGAACTGTGATATTAAATTTGTCTATTGCATGTAAACCATTACCTACATAATAATAAACAACAATGCCATAAAAATAGATGTTCATGTAAAAAATGACTTGGCCATCTTTGTGAGCTTTTCAAAGCTTATTTTTATATTGATGTTATTTTTTTATAACTATTTACTCATATTAACTAATAAAATTAAAATTTAAGTTTTGTGAATTTATAATTTGTGTCACAGCATGGAGCCGGGTTTAAAGGTACACGCGGGTAAAATTTTCCTGGCAAAGGCGTAAAAAATAAAAATAGCAAATAAAGATGTAAATTAAGTTAAAAGTAGTAATTTTATAAGATATAAATTAAGTAAATAGTTTTTCCAACTCTTTTGATGAATATTTTCGACTAAATGCCAGATCAAGGTTAGTTACGTATGCAATTTATATTTTGCATTAGTTGAATAATGTAGCTATTATTTTGTAAAATCCCTTAAGAAATAAGAGACTGTTTGCCCCTTGGTCATCTCAATTTATCCCGCCAAGGGGGTAAAAAGGACCAGGCTACGAGTTTTTGGAAAATAGAAAAAAACATTTTTAATGAATTAGCTGTGATTTTTACTGAACATAGTCAGATAGTTGTTTGTTGGATATGTGTTGTAATATAATTGGTTTGGTTTTCACAATATAATTACTCAAAGCCAAATTGGACCTTCCTGCTCCGCCTTATTCTTATATAGATGACTATTAATATTTCTATTAGAGTTTTCTTAACAATCATTTTTCACTCAGCTTTTTAACTTCCCGAAGGAGCAGTTTGCTTTTGCCAGAAAATCGGTTTGCTACTTTTGTTCTTTCCACGTTTCAAGTAATTCTGAACTATTTGAGACTAAATTTAAATTAAATAAAGTATGTGTGTCAGTATATAAATTGAAATTTGGCTTTTCGTTGATGTTTTCTCCAAAACGGCTGCACTGATTTCAAAAATTTAAAAGCCATTCGATGAAATTAGCTTTATTAAGTGCAAAATTTTTATCGAGATATTCCTGAAATTTTTCGAAGCAAAATGTCATGTACATCTAGGTTATTTTTATTACAAATATATTAATACATTATTTATGAACGGCACAGCTTTCATGTGTTCTAATTACTTAGGTTTCTCTGATAAGATTATCAAAGTCTTTAAAGAATTATTATATTATAAATAATTGGGGATAAAAATATAGACATGTTTGTAAATATTATTTAAAACATTTAATGCATTTATGATTCTTCATTTTATTGGACCCAGATCGCTTGAGATAAGGAAAAACCATAAACTTTAACTCGGTATACCGAATTCTGCGGCATCATCATTTTAAGTGCTAATAAAAATTTTACGAATTGATAACTTTACCGAGTTTCGTATGTTGGCGCGACGTCCAGTCTGCCGCTTTGATTTAATTTGAATCACTTAAATTTAAATCAATAACTCTAATTTATGATAATTTAATTCAGACAATTTGCATATTGTCAATATTGAATGATCCAATTCAATTAACCGTTTGCGAATGACTAACAATTTAAATAAAAAATCATCATTCATTTAAGTTTTTGCTACTTTTAATAGTGATAATTTGCTTATATAATCGACCTATTTATTTAAGAGTTTACTGCTTAATATCAAAATATTGACAGAGGAGTATATGGCAATAAACATAGTCTTAAATAATACAAATTTATTTTTACGGCTTCACACCCAAAAACTTCTTAAATATATTATTGCACTTTCTTTGCCACACACCATATCGATTTTTCTTCTAAACTGAAAAATATATAAAATTAGAACTGTCAAAAATATTTTAAGCTTGTTCTGCAAGTGTATGTTATTATAAAAATTTTAAGCTGTACGAATAACAAAGAAATAAAAATATAATTTGACTCTAAAACATGGGAGATGTGATGGAAGTGCAAATAACTAAATCGGTTATTTGATTTGATATTTGTTTTCAAGTTATTTATTGTTAATTATTACAAATTGTTTATGCAAATATGTATCCTAAAAATTGATTGTCCTTAATGTGTAATCTATAGTAATTGAGAATACTTACTAAATTTTTGTCATTCTTTCATTTTTAACTTCTTGATATAATTAAAAATTACAAAAATATTAGTACTCTGTCATAAAATGACCAGAAATTTCTGATTATACTTACTAAAAAAGGTATATATGTTGCGTAGTTTGCATTCATTTTTGGATCAAACATTTTGGGCCGAAAGACATGCATTCACAAAGGTCCAATTTGACTTAGAGCAATTATATTCTGAAACCCAAACCAATTTTACCACAACGAACAACATATGAAACAAACAGCCATCTGACTATGTCCAGAAAAAACTCCCAGCAAATTTATCATTGTAAAAATGTGTTTTTTTTGCTGTTTTTCAAAAATATGTTACCTCATTTTTTACCCAATAGACGAGGTAAAATTTGGACAGCCAGGGGGCAAAAAAGCTTTTTTTTCATTTTAAAGGAATTTTACTAAATAATAGCTACATTATTCAACCAATACAAAATATACATTTCATGGGTACATATTTTCAGAAATAACAACTACTGAGTTGTTTTTTCCAACATGTCAAAGTAGTATACAATGTACCTTTTCGGCGGACTATTGTAAATCCATTAAATTTACTGAATGTCCTATACTGGACAGTTGTAAATAAAAGAGTTAATAAAAAAATATATATATATTTTCAGAAATAACTCTGTATATAGCCTTGATCTAGTATTTTGTCAGAAATAATCATCAGCAGAGTTGAATTATTTATTTATTTATTTTATTCTAAAATTGCTGTAAAAGACAATTTACTTCTTTATTTACTATTTTTTATCATTTACACTTTTACTAGGGTAAAGATTCAGTTGGTCCTTTTTACCTCACACACGTGTAAGCTTTATAGGGATTATATAAAATAACTGTAAAAAAACCTTTCATGATTCCAATTATTTGAGTGAAACATTCGAAATCTTTATGAAAAATTTAAAAAGTTATCTCATTCAGTTTAATTCAGGGTTTCGACTTAATATTTTATTTTGCATTGATATTCTATTTTCGCTTTATTTTTTATACCATACAAATTTAATCTGTGAAATTATTATTAAAATTTCGATTATTTTTATCTATCATTAAGTTCCTCACCGAAATTGTACTTACTCATCACATTGTAATACGGAATCTGCCATATACTCTTGGGCCACTTCATGTAATTTTATATATTAGCGGTATATTTTTTGTAAACTTGCGTATTCATTTTATCATTACCACTTATATTACACGTATTTTATAATAATTATCTCTAATTGAATTGATTTTTGTGGCGACGTGATTGCTGTCACAATAATTTACTTAGCCAATTATATGCTTAATATATAAAATTAACCTGTAATAACTCAGAAGTGAATGATAAACATATAATTATACGTTAGGTTATGATCAGTTATTTTTTGCTACATAGTTATGCAAATAAATTGATATTAAAACATTAACATTATTTCAGTTTGATTTTGTGTTTTTGTGAAATATGCATTTCAAATATTTTTTCAAAGTAATTTCCTAGATTGTATTCTGATTGTCTATTAAATAAAAAAAAACATCTAGTGTTGTATGGCATTGTGTTTGAGGCAAATTGCTGGAACTTTTCGTGCCATAATGAAATATTCAAAGAATGAAATTTAGTAAAAAAAATATTTTTTGGAAATAAAAAAAAACAATGAAAAAAAAATCGTTCCCAAAAAGCAATCGTTTTGTCAACACTTAGTTTTCTCAAACACTGAATTTTTTGCATATACAGCTCCGCATCTCCAAAACGACTAGACCTGCCTTTACCAAAAACTAATCAGCATATATTCTTATCTTCAAATCGGTTGTTCCGTGCGCCTGAAAACGAGACAGAAAAATTGTATCCATATATACATACATACACAAACACATAATTTTTTCTAAGGTAAGCCAAAATGTTCAGAAATTTTCAAAACGTGATTTTTTTGCGATTACTATAACTTACCCTACGGGAAATTATGAAAAAACTACATAGATCATAGTTTATGGTTTTTATACATTGAAATTTGAAATAACATTACTGTATTAAATATATTGTGACAGACTGCTGAAACGCCCCTTTACACGTCACGTTCCATATGATTTATTGAAATCAATCTGATTTGTGAATGACATATGTAAGTTCTATAGATAAATGATTTACATTTATTTAAATAGTGGTATATAAAAAACTGAATACTCGAAATCGGCTAAACTAAGTATTTTGTACAAATATTATTAATTAAAATTAGCACACCTTCTCACGATGTGTGGCATTTCAAATATGCGACTTTATGTTTCGCACTCCATCTAATTATTAGCATCTCAAAAAAAATTCAGTGGTAGAGCTTAAAGACCCGCGGGTAAAACGGTCCACTACTAATATCTCAAAAACAAGTAAAGTTAAGAATTTTGTAACAACAATATTTGAAAGTAGAGGGAAACAGATGTATAAACAGCCATCATCTTGAATGGCCATGTTTGAGAATGTATTACAAAAGTATTTTGTTGTTGTTGTTAGTTTTTTTTATTTTGAGCACTATTATTTAGTTTACGAGACCTTAATATAATTTTTAAGTATACGTTTAATTATTGTATGAGATGCATTGTTTATTTCAAGTAAGATTCAACAGTTTTTTTTATATAAGCTCTATAAATGCTGAGAGGGGTAAAAATAACTACTTTTTTAAAACTGAACCTTTATCCTGACAAAGGAGTGAACTATAAACTATAAAAATAGTAAAGAAAAAAGTAAATTATGTTAAAATGAGCAATTTCACGAGAGATAAATTAGATAAATAGTTCTTCCAACTCTGCTGATAATTCATAAAGAAATATCTGATCAAGGCTATGCACAATGGCATATACTTACATTAATTGAAATATAAATTATATTTACATTAGTTAAATAATGTAGTTATTGTTTTCTAAAATCTCTTAAAAATTAAAAATAAGACATTGGACCTGTTTGCCCCCTGGCCCGGGTAAAATAGACGGGGTAAAAAATTCTTGAAAACAGCAAAAAAGACACATTTTGACAACGATGAAATTAAATGGGAAAATATGCGTTCGAATATCAAGAAAATTACTACAAACTTGCACTTTAAACATGAATTTATTAATTCATTAATTTTGTGTTATATATTTTATGACTAAATGTTTCCAATAATCTAACCTTTTTTTTCGGATGATAACTTTCTACTTGTACACTTCCATTCTTTCAATTATATTTTAGTGGATTTTTTTAAAAAACATATCTTTGATTGAATTAACACATTCAATACTTTCACATAGCTACATACTTTTTAAATAAAAATTATCAGATTTACATTTTTAATGACCAATCTTCTTGTGTAAAAACATAAATAATAACTTTTATATCGAAATCATTTTCTACATAAGAATCTTTTTACAACAAAATATCTATTACTTTGATATAAAAACAACTTAGGCACAAATCGAGTCTATGGGTCGGGTAAACGCTTAACAAATCAATAACAATAAGTTTTTTTATAACCATAATTTTTGTTTTTTTGTGGAATTTATTTCTATATAATGCTTATATTAGTAATATTTTTTTCACATCAATCGCTTTTTCATATTTTACAACAGCTAACTGGACAATAATCAGTTTAAGAAATAAACTACATTTGACACAATTGAATAATATTGCACAAAACGTTTTGTAGGGCATAAAGCTTATTCGAATAATTAAAGGATATATATATATATATATATATATATATATATTAGTGATGTGCCGACTCGAAAAATTCCCGATTCGAATGATTCGAATCAGAAAAAAACCTGATTCGAATCATGATTCGAATCAACTCGAATCAAGTATATATATGGACAAAAAAAAATCATGGATGTATTAATTTAGTAAAAGTGATCCAAATTTATAATCAAAATTGTCAGTTTAACCAATATAACCGACAAAGTAGAAATTGTAAACATAAATCACTATCAAAAGTATATTCTGAAAATTATTAAAAATGATGTAATTTTGAGGACGGCTAAACATATCTTCAAATTAATTTACAATAATAGATTACCAAACAATTGTGCATCACTAAAGCATATAAATAATATTTGGAATCATGGGTCGATTGTTTATTTTTACTATGTAATCAGTAAAGGATCGCATCTAAACTGAGAGCTGAAAGTTAATTTCATTAATGTGAATTTGCCATTACTTACATAATCAGAAGTTAACATATTATTTACTGACTTTCTGGTGTTTAGTAATTGTTTCAAAAGAGAATTATATTGAAAGATTCCCGAAACTCGTTTCATAATTTCGAGTGGTTTATTCTGATAACATTTAAAATCTAAAACACTTAATTATTATCAAAATTGGGTATTGATATTTCACGAATAAAATCGCTCTCAGCGCTCCGTAAAATAAATAAACACGCAAGAACGACGACGCATTGTATCGCCCATACGGTTAACTCATATCGCTCGAACGGCTTGAAGTCGGGATGATTCGAATCAGAATTGAAGTCGGAATAACTCGTAACGCCGCTGATTCGGTTTGGCTCATGAAGTCGGAACAACTCATAACGCCGCTTGATTCGAGTTGGCTCATATGAAGTCGGAACAACTCATATCGCCGCTTGATTCGAGTTGGCTCATATGAAGTCGGAACAACTCATATCGCCGCTTGATTCGAGTTGGCTCATATGAAGTCGGAACAACTCATATCGCCGCTTGATTCGGTTTGAGTCATGAAGTCGGAATAACTCATATCGCCGCTTGATTCGAGTTGGCTCATATGAAGTCGGAACAACTCATATCGCCGCTTGATTCGGTTTGAGTCATGAAGTCGGAATAACTCATATCGCCGCTTGATTCGGTTTGAGTCATATGAAGTCGGATGATATAGTTAGTCGATGAATGCGGTTAAAGTCACACTAAGACGATTGGAGTTGGCTGATACATTTAAGCAATTAAAGTCGGTGGCTCGCATGATTTAATTCATTATTTATTTTTTATATTTATGATATTTATTTTTTATATTATTATAATATTGATTAATTAAACATTTTTTATATTTTTTTTATGAAAAGTTTTATATTTATGAAAATTTGTGTTAATACATATTTTTCCACAGTAAATATTTCGCGGCTTGATGCGAGTTGTTGATTCGAATCAAGTAAAATCTGATTCGAATCAAGTCTTAAAGGCTTGATTCGAATGATTCGAATCACTTGATTCGACTTGGCACATCACTAATATATATATATATATATATAAACGAAGTGGTACTTTTCTAGAATTCTCTAGATGTAGTTAGTAGAAAAATATATTAAAACACGATGTTCTAAAACAAGGTATAAAATATTACTTGAATCAGACAACGATTCCGCAAGAGTTTATCAGATTAATGATACTAGGTATTAAAAGCATTACAAAACAAGAATAAAGCAAATTATGTAATCAATTACAAGTTACTAAAATCACAGACAACTTTGGAAACTTGCGTTTTTATTATACTAGAAATATTTGAAACTTTTTAACTCCAAGAATCCACGAAATGTTCCAATAGCAGCCAAAGTAGTGTTTTGTATTTAATAAAATCAAAGTTCTCATCAAACAAGTTTCCTATCAAGTTTTCAATAGAATTAACGAGCAGTAAAATTGCTTATTATCGTTATCATTATTATTATATTTTATAAATAGAATTTCTCATATAACTCAATTATAGTTAAACATATATCTCGTTGGCATCTAATTACACGAAGAAATTGGTTGTTGGCAGAGTACAAGAAAAGCGTCTTCTCAAAATTGACCGTTATGAATAAACCAACATTTTCTTTGTTAACGATATGCATTATAAGAACGGACAATCAACTAGTGAGGTGTAGAGAAAGTAAAATCATCCATTGAAAAATAGTAAATTATAGAATATAGTAGAATTATGTCGGTTATACACGGTTAGATATCAATCAATCTGTGGACAATAATAAATTCGAATAAAATGGTATAGATTTGTTGTTCAATAAATTTGGAAGCATCTTAAAGCTGTCTTAGTGACTCACCATGTGAATCTTTACGTTTGGCAAAGATTTGGTATTTTTTAACTTTCAGTTGGGTAATTTATAGTAATGGGCCGATAATCGAAAATGAAAATTTTTGCATATCTTCACGTTTCAGAGGTTGTGAACGTTTTGGCATACCTCAGAAAAAATGGATGTGTGTGTGTGTGTTTTGTTTGTCCGCAATTTTTTGTTCGCGTTTTCGGGCGCACGGATCAACCGATTTGAATAGTTCAAAAACCATTCGATTCCTATTGATAGGGAGACGTGTTGATTAGTTTTTGGCAAAGGCAGGTATTGCCATTTAAAAGATACAGAGCTAAATGTACAAAAAAATTTAGTTTTTGAGAGAACTAAGCATCCGATTTAAATGATTCAAAAAACTTCAAAAGCTCGCGTTGACAAAACAATAGCTTTTGGAAAAAAAATTATTTCAACTTTTTTTCCAAAAAAATTTTTCTGTATATATCGAAAGTATTTCAGATTTGAATTTTAATTTTGGCTTGAGGTTCTAAATTATATAATTTCAATATTTAACTTTGTAATTCAGTTCTTATAATTCTTATAAATATTAGACAATGGTACAGTATTTATAATTATCTTTTAGAAAACATTTAATATTCCTCGAAGATTTTGTTACGGTACGGGAAGTTCAAGCAATTTGCCTTAAGGCACGATGCCCATACATCACTAGTTATGGTTTTACTGCAATTGAACTTTGTTGACATGTATGTAGTTTTCCAAAACAATCTAATTTTTTGTAGATTTCGTAATGATATTTGATTTTTAATCAACATTAGAATTTTTAATTATTGCGTAGTTTATAACATATCTATAATGTGAACTATACTGAAAGTTGTTTCTATAAACTGCTGTGATGTTTTTTATGATTATCATTACTAAAGGCTATTAAATAACTCACTCACGGATGTCAATTTATTTTTGATGTTAGAAGGCAGCCCAATGGTTGTTCGTTTCTAATTGCGATGATTTTTTAAGTTTTTGCAGTAGTTTCGGAGTAGAACGCGTAGCTTGAATTCAAACCTTGTGGTTGCTCCATCATGCCCTTATAACAAATTTAAGGAACAGTATAAGTCAAATATTAATTTTCACAAAATAGCAAATGATTTGTTACATGGCGTTCGATGGCGTAGCGATCAAATGCATGTACTCGTGTGGACAGGGTGCTTGAACCTGGCAGGCTCTGAACATCCTGACATTGTGCTGCAGTCTATGTCCATTTTCACTTTAGAATATAAATCGAATATATTTTCAATCGAAAATAGCCCATCTCGGGCAATGCGGTGTGAAAATGGGAAATCTCTCACCTTATTCTGCCCTGAATCGAGTTGTCAATTTGAAATTTCCACCAACGCAAAAAGTTACTATCTACTATTATTTTTATATCTGATAAATAAATTACATAGGTATAGGAGGTGAAATAACGATCTATTTTATATTATATTAATTTTATATTATATTTGAAAATTTTCCTATGTACATACACACCGATATATTCTCTTCGTTAACGATGTTTATATAAAGCACAAGAAGAAATTTCTGGATACGTGAAAATAATAGAGTTCTTTTGTTGAAGCGTAGTTACGTTTCCCGTGGTTAGAGAGAGGTACAATACTTATTATTCGACTCAATTAGCTTTCTAATTTATGCCAAAAATTTGCGCTTTTAATTACGTTTTATTATCGTGTCGTGTACTGTTATTATTTTTTTCTAGCAAGTCATATAGATAGGATCTTTTATTACTTGTTAATGGGTTATTAAAATGAAAAATGCTTTATATTCCCATATATACTGAAATCTACACTTATACACACAGACACACACACATATATATATATATATATATATATATATACATATATTAGGGTGGTCCTTAATATGGACATTTTCGAATTTTTTTGCTCCTAAGGGCTCAAATGGTTCCAAATTGATAAAAAACAATTTTCTGAAAGTTTTAGCTCTTAATATTGTCTTTTAGATAGAGCGCAATTCAATCAAAGATTTATATGGAAATAGCATAAAAAAAAATTCAAATATTTTGCAGAGCGTCGAATTTTCAATTAAAAATGACACGAATTTTCATTTTTAATTGATTTGTCGCTAAGTTATACCTAAAATTATTTTTTTTAATTTTCAAAATTTTTTTCATGCTATTTTCATACGAAGTTTGATTGAATTACACTATATAAAATTCATATTAATGCAATTTAGTAGTATGAATTTTTGTACCGACAGGCTAGGAAAATGATTGTTTTTACTATTTAACATTGTATGTCTGCCTGTTGCTTTGGCTATATTTCAATAAAAATAAATTTACAAATGTAAATATAAAGATGATTGCAATAATACAAAGAGGAAACGAGTATTACAAGAGTCAACAAACTCGATGTCTATAAAATAAAAGTATCTACTTGATTCTGCAGATGCATATTTTATGCATGATTGTAGGGATATCTTCTGTATACCCATGACTATTTTATATATTTAAATATTTACTATGACATACAGACATACATGCCCACCCACATCATATCTGGCAGCAGTAATTCCATTATTACTCTTTTCCAAAAAAAAAAAAAATTTTTTGTAGTTTAGTTTATACAATTTTATTACTTAAATGTATCGATTTAACTAAAGTTAAATAAGTTTTTTTAGCTATCATAATTGAATTTGGAAATAATTTTCAAATATCATCTCGATTCAAGTTCCTAATTGCAAAATTCATAAAAACTATGTCATTTTTAATAGTATGCGCATTACTTTCATGTTGCTCTATAATCCTCAAATTCTATGAGAATTTGCTCTAAAAACCTTAATATAATAAGATTATGAACAATGATAATGCCTAATGAAATTAGGCGAAACCACTACACGCTCAGGCCAAAAGATTAAAAAATGAAATCAGATCGAAATCCGATATATTGCCTTATATTAAGAAATATCATCACGAATAAACTCAATTTATTATGGCGACAGACATTATTTTTTATGCGTATCATGTTTCTTATACGTTACAGACGTCAATATTTTGAAAGATCTTGAATGAATTTGTTCGATAAGATGAAATTGATATTTTTGGTCCTGTTTTATGTGGTTTTGAGAGTTTTAAAACATTGGCGTCGAGTAACTTATTTTTGATTCATTCTACATTATATTGACTGTTTTATACTGAAATAGTGTAATGAACTGTGTAGTAATTCAACAATTGATTCATTTTTAATCACTAATGATAAATCGTAAAAATGAATACTCAGATACTTGTTGGCAAATCGTCCTATATATGGCCCCTATTTAAGTAATATATTAGATTATCTTGGAAAAAATTATTACAAAGCTGTATCTACTACGATTTATTTCAGAAAGCGTTCGGATTATTTCATTTTTGAACAAACTCTGTGAATTAATATATAACTATATATGCAATTAAAGGAAATCTTTTAACTGTTTTTAGAGAACACAGACTTAAACGAAACGAAATTCTAAATTTTTGTATTATTTTTTTTCACATGATTTGCTTTCCAGTTTTCGGTTGTTGATGGTCATATTGTATTCTTATTTTGTTGATATTCATAATATTAAAATAAAATTCTATGTCAAAACGTTTGAGAAAATAAATTTGTTCCAAAAAAATTCTTTTTTTCTAGTTGATATTATGCCCTTCAAGATGTCATTTGCACATTTCAACATGAAAATTAACTATTCTTAATATTTACCACTTTTTGAAAAGTAACAACTGTACACATCACTTTTTTTAATTACAATTTTTATTAAAACTGTTAAATAATATAACATCTAGCAATAATGATAAATAATAACATAAATTTAGATAAATAAGAGTACAAAGGATAGAATTTACATTAAAATGATCCGTTGTATGATGATTTAATATAAAATAAAAGCAAATCATAATAAAATAAAATATTTAATTTAATTTTGATTTAATATAAAATAAAAGCAATAATAATAAAATGAAATTAATAAATAAAATAAATAAAATTTCTGAATAATAAAATAACATCACTTTAATTTTCCTTTTTTCTACATTTTATTTCAATTGTATATACGCCTTTCAACTCTTATTTCATATTGGAATTTTTAGTTGATTTTGGATTTAACTATTAGTTAAAAAACAGTTATAATAGTTACATATTAACTATATAAGTATATTTTTTCTGTTGTATGAAGGAATTAATTTATTTAATACCATAAACCTGTAATATTTGAGATCTCGTTTTTTGAAAGTTGTTTTTTAAATTGTATATAACTATATATATATATATATATATATATATATATGTATGTATATTATCATTATCAATTAACACTTAACTTTCCAAATCACATTCCATTCATAAGATTATATGTCAAAATGTTTGGAAATAGTACAGATTTTATAAATTTCTTCAATTTTTTAATTGATATAATATGTACATATATATAATATGCATATATGCATATAAGTACTTACATGCACATACATCTATAAAATGCGGCTTATTAACAGCAGTAAATTTATTATCATACATACTCATCGTGGAGATAACATTGTGACAGTTGTACTTTAGTATGTAATGTAAATTTAATAAAAAATATTAAAAAGCCAAAATTAAATGAATTTGCATAAATTATAAAGAAAATTAATCCAACGTATTTAATTAAAGTCATTATTTTTCAAACTTTGTATTAAATTATGGTACTGCACTTGCTATATAAGTATTCCCAAAAAATGCAATGTCAACTTTCAAAAATCGAGAAATAATCGTAAACATTCAATTGCGGTTTTTGTTTGACGGCAAAAAGAAGTACAGAAAAATCTTTCTTGCAGCATTCTTTAATCCTCTGGCGGTAATTTAATACTTTCGGTCAACATTATGGACTTTTATTCATAATCCTATTTGTGCGAATTTTAGTAAATGTAAAATCCCCGCTCTGTTGTTTATAATTGTTCTGTCTTTGAGAGCTTTATTTGCATATTTATAAATATCACACGGGATGCATAGTGAAAGGTGAGGATTACATCTCGGGACTTCTAAGAAAATCAAAAGTGTTTATGTGGAGTAGAGACACAATCGCTGTCTTATTAAGCACTTAAGGTTTTCTATAATTATTCACTCTGCAAAGTATTTATGTATAATTTAAATGAATTTTTATCTAAATGAATTATTGTAGCAATAGTTTTTTCATTCGAAAGGGGGGGCAAGGAAGAAAAGGTTGGAAACCGCTGCTTAAGGTTTTCTATAATTATTCACTCTGCAAAGTATTTATGTATAATTTAAATGAATTTTTATCTAAATGAATTATTGTAGGTGGCTAAATACTTCAAGTAAGTGAGGCCAATAAAAATATATAAACTAGCTGTAAGTGGAATTCTGTCTTAAGGCAATTAAGGCATCGTGCCTTAAGGCAAATTGCTGGAACTTCCCGTACCAAAAATTATTATTTTTTTAAAAACAATTAATATTTTTGAAAAAAAATTACTTTAAAAGAATAAGATTTTTGAGAAACTATAAATTGGACAAAAAATAACTTTTTTTTGAAAAAAAAAAATTTTTTTTTTAAAAAACATTTTTTTTTTTTTCAAAAAAAAAATTTTTTTTCTTTATTTTGACATATTGTAGAAGATCTGAACTTTTTTTCAAAGCAATCGTACTGCTTTAACTGCATAGGGACAAAATATAAAGCGCGTAAGCGCCGCGTCGCTGTCTAACGTATAAGCATTGGTACGGAACCCATAGAAATGTTAACAAAATGTATACTTATTGTTAAAATATCTGATAATTTGATGTGCATATGTCTAATGATCATTTTTGACCGCCAAATGGCTCATTTTTTTACTTTTTCCTCCATATCTCCGAAACCGCTAGACCTACCTTCATGAAAATTTTATCGATTCTTCATCTTGTCAATACAAGTGAAATGTTTTTTGAATTATTCAAATCGGACGCTCCGTTCTCTTAAAAACTGAGTTACCGTTTTCGGCACTTTTTGCCCCGTATCTTCGGAACGGCTAGACCTGCCTTCGCCAAAAACTAATCAGCACGTCTCCTTATCAATACGAATCGAATGTTTTTTGAATTATTCAAATCGGTTGATCCGTGTTCCCGAAATCGTCGACGAAAATTTGTATCCGCACATACATACACACACGCACATACATACATACATACACACACCACACACACACACACACACACATACATCCATTTTTTCTAAGGTATGCCAAAATGTTCAGAAACCTTTGAAACGTAAAGATATATAAAAATTTTCATTTTCGATTTTTTTGTGATTACTATAACTTGCCCTACGGGAAGTTAATAATATAATCTAGGTTGTGTTAGGGTACGGTAGTGACAGTTGCTTTTGAGATAGGAGTCAAAGGGAAAAAGATAAAGTATGATTGTTCGAATAAGTTTCCATTATTGCTTTCAGTCAGTGTCTACATTACATTAACATGATTTGTAGAGCCCATTGCTTTTAAAGAGTCAAAAGTAAGTTTTCACGTTCGAATTCTTTTAATTGCAACTGTTATTTGTATACAGATAGATCACTTTTCTTCTTTTGCTGCTAACATTAGTAGTTATGTGTCAGTAATTAGTTTTTGCTCACATAATTTACCTCATAATCTGTCATAATGATGATTTGGTTTAAAAAGTGTGCGTTGGGTACGGTTGTGACAAATTTTGCGAGTATGGTGGTGATATATATTTCTTGTTTTTTGCGAGTGAAGATCAAACATATAGAATTTAACTAAATACGAAAGAGAAAGGGAAAGAAAAATTCATTTTAAGAAAAAAAAAAGATTTTACAAAGAATTCTTGTTAACTTTGTTTTAAAAAATATGTTTCGTTATATATTGCTATATTTAGTTTATTACATATTATTGTTACAATGACAATAAAAGTCGTTATAAACCATTTTGGTGTTTATATCTATTGTTTATTTTTATGCCCGTCACTACCGTATCTGGGGGTAGATTATTCAATATCAGATTTTATCTTATGCATATTGCTACATGATATTTTATTATAATTATTCATCTCGACAATGACAACTGTATATCTAATCAAAAATTTACTTTTGTTACAGATCCACCAAGAATTCCTGTTACAAATGAGGAAGACGTAAGTTATTGAATTATTTTATCATAACTATCATAAGTTACAAATATAAAATTAAAATCAAATATCCCCATTATATATTCAATATATATATATATATATATATATATATATAAGAATACTACCAATAATGTATTTTTTATTATTGCATATTCACAAATTTTATTTCTGTGTATTTTAGTTTTTTATCTGGTTAATGGGAGACATTCGTAGGTTTCTCATATGATGATTATTTTGTCATCTGACATTTATATAACTCTTTGTCACATAAATAAATCTTAAATACTTTTACACAAATTATTTACGTAACAATGGATTTGAAAATTGAGACATTGCATGTTTATCTGCCATCATCTAGTACTATTTTGTTAATAGTACCTTCTCTAATTCTTGCACTTTTTGTTTCTTACTTTTACTTTTTACTTACTTTACCTTAATTAGTATTAAATAATTAATTTTGAAAAAGCTTTTAGCATTTCATTTTTAATATTGAAAAATTTAATATTGTCTTGCTGTTTTTTCTTCAAGTAGAACAGCACAGACGTACATCCATTGTATGTATCAAAAAATATATGGTTTGTTAAACTATTCACTGATTTTTCTCAAAAAATATTTTAAAATTTCACCGAGGAGCGATAAACAGTTGATCGATAAAAGGATTGATTGATCAGTTATTAAGATTATTATCTTTGATAAAATTTTAATTGTAAATTATTAGTCAGTGTTGCTTAAAAAAAGAATCAATAGGATAAATTAAATTATATTAAAATTGTTTGTAAATTTATGTCGGCCGAAAATGCGACGAACACTCAGTTAGATTCGTGGAGGAATATATAAGAGAGAAAATCATTCACTCAGATTTTGTTTTGATTATTAGATATGTAATTCAATTAATATTAATGCTTGCTATTAACTGCATAGCTACTGCTATGGAATTACAGGAAATAAACGAAGGTATTAATTTGGCTGTTAGGTTTCATCTAACTAAGATTTACTGTCAGGAGTACTACTAATTGAGAATTATATTGCTTTACAAAGTAAGAACATGCTCTTTGCAAAAAGTGGTTATAGCAGTGATTTCCAACCATTTAGCACCGCCCCCCTCCTTAATTATTTAAAATAATTAATCCCCCCTTCTTTAAAAAAAATGTTGTGATTTTCTTAATTTTTCTAGTAATCTAATTTCATAAATACTCAATACTATTATAATTTAATCATAATAAGGCTAAAAATCATTATGAAGTATTATGTGAAAATATTTTTAAAAAATAATTATTTATTAATTCATTTATCTCACATCATTTCAAAATAGAAACAAAAATAGTATTTAGGAAACAACTGTACACCCTCCTTGAAACAGCTTTGCGTTCTACAGATTGGAAACCATGTGGTTAAAGACTCTTTGGGAAGTAGAAAATTAAGATAAAAGGACCTTTGAAGTAACTGGGAGTGAAAACTAGAAATTCTCCCAAGTTTGTTTCCAGGTCACCAAACTAAAGTAAATTTTGAAATCAAAATATGAAACTTTTTTTCGATTCGTGTAGCCAAAATATTGTTTGTTCAAAGATACAAACAAAAAACGAAAAATAAAAATATTTAAAAAATAATATGGCCTGTTGTCGGCAACAGTGCTTATTTTAACCAATTTATATTGAGAGCAACAACTGCCGATACGTAATTTTTTACAAATAGGATTTTTTTACATGTTGTTTTGTGCAGAATAAAAAAATTGCATTTTTTTATATAAATATATTCCGCCTTCTATTCGCTTCATCTTCTTCCAATAAATTCTGTAACAACTCGTTCGAAGTAATCAAGTCAATCGCAACAAATGCAGTTTAATAGATCCTCGGTACTTGCACATTATCAAATTAATAAGCATAGTTTAATCACCGTTATATAAATAAAAATAATAACTGGCAAGTGTAAAGTTATATACTTCCATAATAATAATTATATCGTTACATGTGATTAATGATAAACTCTTACTTTGATTGATGTCGTTCTTATGATAAATAATTTGTCGCTATTCATTCATATGAAAACGGAAATTTCACATTAATCTTATATTGGCATTTACATATGTGATTAACGTGCCGGTTAATCTATAATGCATTTCAAAGAAGTAATTGAGTGTTTCAATTATAACGAGCAACGTTATTCATTTTTGGATCTTTCTTGAAGGAACTAGATTTTATAGATTTCTGTTTCAAATTGGTTGTCGATTCTATAACTTTAAATATAAAGTTGTTAAGAACTTTCACGTTAACTGGGTAATCAAATATTGTTTGAAATTTTAATCATATAGTTCAACTGGAAGTGGAACAATCTAACACGCTGATTATCTTAATAATTTTAAGTTCATTAATAATTGAAACATAAAAAACTACTGAATAGTAAATAAAGTAAAGAGACGTATTAAAGTCAATTTATTATTTTATGACGAAAGAAAAATAATTTATAAGCATAAGATACAAATGTTCCGAATTTCTTCTATTATTAGGAAGGCGTTGATCCATCTCACTTGGATCTGATTATTTCCTTTTTGTGATTTTGTATTGAATATATCCAATGATACATACATAAATGCATATAGTACATATAATTTTTTTTGCATATACACATTATTTTCTCGGATATATCAAAACGGTTTGATTGTTAAAACATTAATATTTTTATTATATCTGTAACTGTTGTATTGATTTTATTAAGCATATAATATTATACTTGGTGAAACACGTGCGTGATTATTGGACTATATTTGATTATTCTGTCACTATAAAAATGTGAATAAACCTACGTTTTTGGGACATATAAACTTATTCAAAAATACATAATACTACCTCATCCTTTTCGCTAGACATAGAACTAATAAATAAGACCATGTAAAAGTCTCTCATGATCCTCCTTCCGAATCCTCATTCCGAATCCTCATTCCGAATAATTTACGTATTTGTTGCAAGTTGTTATCAATGATATGTTACTAAGTACTACTTGATCCAAATTTACTAGATATTTATTTATTACTTATTAACTCATGCCACTAGGTGGACTTTAGTTTTAGAAGTGAAAAGAAAGGTCGATTCAACATTGTGCTACCCCCAACTCGGGGTAACAACCTTCCGGTACAAAATCTTAATACCATGAAGATCTCTCTCTTTATGACTCATATAATAATACAAAAATATGCCCGAATTATTTACAATAATCTACAGTTATTTATATTATTTTATAGTTATTTTATTTATATGTTCGAGAATTTATCACCCTTTACTCCGAACGATCTTGAGTTGATTACAGAAGAGACTGTATAAATATTTACATAAATTATTTAAAATTCAATTATTTTTCTTATCTGTTAAATTTATAATATTTTTATCTTAAAAATTATGCATCGCATAATTTTATATATAAATATGAAATCGATAACTGTTTTCTTCTTTATTCCATGAATCTAATATAAAGTGCTACATGAAAATGCCAACTGATTCTTCCTTTGAATAACAGCGTTAGTATGAAAATTACTATGTTTTCTGTTAAACTTGCGATGCTAATACACACCAATCATTGTTTCCTGCATTTGACTTCCTTTTATAATAGAGGAAGAGCTAGTGATTATTTCATACTGCTTCTTTTTTGCATTTTAATTCTTAGGTTCGCGTTAGATGCATTTAACTTTCTCATTAATAATTAATAATTGATTGCGATTTTCACGATAATACATGAATTATGATTTTCTATAACTTCCAACATGCGCATTTTAAGGAAATTATGTGAATTCCTTGACTTATATTTGATATATGTAATCTTTAAACATTTATAAATGTATGGATATTTTTTCGACTTCAACTAGTGACCGTATTTTCTATTTTAAATCTGGTACGTAAACTTCTGAAGAAGGAAAAATTTTAATAAATGTAGTGAACTAGTGGTGCATGGCATAGACATTGACTGAAAAATAATTTTTTCAAATGTTTTAAAATTTTTTGAAAATTGAATAAATTTTTAAACTTTTAAACTCAAAAGCAATCGTAAGCTATTTTAGAGACGATATATCAAAGCGCGTAAGCGCCCAAAATCTAAATTTATTTTTTCAAAAATTTAATCAGTTCTTCATTTCGTCAATGCAAATATTTTTGAGTCATTTGCATAGGACGCTCAGTCATCTCAAAAATTGAATTACCATTTTTTAGCACTTTTTTCTCCGTATCTACGACTTGCCATTGCCAAAAACTAATCAGCACGGCTCCCTATCAATACAAATCGAATGGTTTTTTGAATTATTCAAATCGGTTCATCCGTGTTTCCGAAATCGCCGACGAAAATTTGTATCCGAACACACATACACATATATTTATTTTTTCTGAGGTATGCCAAAATGTTTGATCCCTACGGGAAGTTGATAATAGAATTTTTGAAAATATCGTAAAATTCAAAGATTTTTAAATATTATTAATAATTATTATTTTTTAAATCACTTTTACTGTACACATCCCTATCCTGAACTTTGATCTTTTTCTCTTCTAAGTGTTATATGAAATTCTGAACATTTGTTTTCATAATTAACTTCTGTTAATTTGTTACCTAAAGTTAATTAATAAATTTAGTATTAATATCGGGTTTAGCACGTCTATTTCAAGTATTTGATACACTTTTTAGGTCCAAATTTTGAAAAAGTAATTTTAGTTAAAATATATTTAAAGTAAATATTGAAAATTTTAATCTTTTACAAAAATTGTGACAATCCGATACGAATATTGCTTCTAGAAAAATCCGGAACATAAGGTAAGACTCTGGGAGTGTCGCGACAAATTCGGGATTTATAGTCATCTTAATCTTAAGTGCTTTAAGCTTAATCAATTAGAGCACACGACCCCAATGAATTGCTACCCTTCTTGATGGAAAATGCAAACCAACTACAGAAATCATATTCGTGATATTTTTGTTCTATTTTTTTTAAACATATACTAGTCACTAACTAATAGTCCAGTCATTATAGGAATTTCACCTCGGAATTCGAGATAACCAGCTGTAAGTCTATAAATACTTGTATATTGACACCCTAAGGTTGTCTCAAAACCTACATATGGTATTGACACCCCACTTATGTAGGTTTTGAGACAACTTTAGGGTGTCAATATACAAGTAATTACAGACTTACAGCTGGGTATCTCGAATTACGAGATTTTTACCTAATTTAAGCTTAAATGACTGGACTATTAGGAACTTTTCTACAATACTACAATTAGGATGAAGAGGAACATAGTACTAACTCTGATAATCTGTGTTCTGCGCCAAAGAATATTCAGTAATTTATTCAATCTAAAGAACTACTCGAGAAACATTCTATTCTGGCCCTACGTCTACGATAAGCATCGTATAGCGTTCAGAAAAAGTAAAAGGCTGTACAAGCTCACGATAATACTAATTACATTGTAGATATTCGCTCGCATCATGCGTCCTTGACAAAAAGTGCGAGTTGTGTTTTTAACAGGATGACAGACGAACATCCTGCCTACAGCAACAGTGCATTCGACATCCTCTGAAGCTCATAAAAAGCGGCTTACACACGTATCCTGAATTTTATGCTTCGATACCTTTAACTCTAACTAATAATAAGCACGTGTCGAAGCTAAATCGGATTTGGAAAATTCAGTTAAGCGCTATTTGAACCCGATTACTAAGATGTTGAACCATTTATTGAAAATCTTTCATTTCTTGAAAATTAACATCTCTATAAAATATTTGATAATTTGATATGCATAGGTCTAACAATAATTTTTTTTGTCTAATGATCAATGTTTTTCAAATCATCGAAGTCGGTCTAGCCGTTCTCTCAAAAACTGAATCAATATTTGGGCATTTTTTTCCCGAATCTTCGAAACGGCTAGACGTGCCTTGGCTAAAAAATAATCAGCGCGTCTTCTTATCAATAGCAATCGAATGTTTGTTGAATCATTCAAATCGGTGTATCCACACATACCTACACACACATACATACATACATACATACACATACATCATTTTATTCTGATGTATGCCAAACTGTTCAGAAACGTTTGAAACGTTAAGATATATCTTTTTTTTCATTTACATTTGTGAATTACAATCTGTCGTTCTTATACAACATTCAGTAATGTCACCCATTGTTGATCCAAATATAGAAAAACAGTATTTGGGATGTTGTTGCGATTACTATAACTTAACCTACGGGAAAATTAATAAAATGCATTACAGCAAGGTGACCATATTTTGTTATTTAAAATCTGGGATAGAAACTTAGTAGGAGGTGTTCTTAACCCTTTCCACTCGCGAATTGCGAGATTTGTATGAATTTTGCAGCCGGAGCGGCGGCATCTGAGTAGTAAGGGTTAATACAACTAACTTATAGGTGATTTTTTATTTTTGTTCTAAATGTAAATTATTTATAGCAAACGCTATTTAAAGATTTTCTGAGTACAAAACTTTTTATATTTTTCAGAATTATGGTTATTTTTCGGCAGCATTTTTCCTGCGTTTTTTTGTCAACGCCTTCCAACGTTTTCAACGTATTTTGACTCAAATTTTGTGAAACTATTCTGATTCAAGCATATTCAACATTAATTAAAAATAAGAACTTGTTAAAAAATGAGTACAATCCGGAATGAAAAACCTGAAACCGGGACAATTATTGGTTCTATAAAAATCCGGAGCACAAAACAAAAATCTGTTCCGGCTATTCCTGGAAAATCAAAAAAGTCTTGAATTATTTAGACTTGAAACAAGGTTTTAAATACAATTTGGCGCGACCAACATTATTTTTTCAGCATTTGTTTTGCAAATCAGCACAATTAAATTTTCACAATTTGTTTTGCATTCTACATTTAATCAATTAACCAAATAAAGTCTAAATTTCTACAAACTAAATGCTAAAATATATATAGAATAAAGTAAGGAATCTTTATTTTTTCAATGCCAAGAAGTCAGGTCAAGAATACAGATTTTATTATTACTTACATGTTATTTTGAAATATTCAGATGAGCATTACTTTACCTTATTTTAGTCATTGTCTACAGATGTTTAATTACAATTAATTCATTTGACAAAATATATAATTATCTGGTTTTTGGAGGTCTTGATCGATACTTTTTAGTAAGTGATTTTAATAATACTTTAAGAAGTGAACTCACAGACATAGAATTTGACTAGTTTTTGTTCATATGGTGATGAAAATGAAAATAAGTATGTAAATGATAATTAGCTTTGAAGACTTGTAATTGCAAAGCATTTAATCACATGTATTTATTTATTTCTTTGCAATGAGCAAAAACTTTGCATAATCATCAGATGCTAATTATTTATTCATCGAGTTTTTTTCTGTTAAAATCTTCTATAATTATCCTCTTAGAAAGCAAATATGTTTTATAAATAGTATAATCTATATATGGTCAATAATCATAATAATAAGCAGGATTTCCTTTTTATCGATTTTTATTTATTGGATGTACGTGTTTCATTTACTTTCATGAATAATTTAAAACGTTTAGTTATAATAGTTATTTTGAATAATAGATTGTTTTTTGACATGTCAGTTTTTATTTAGGTAAGAAAATTAAATCGTGTCGTAGCCTCAGCCCATATCTTCAATTCGTATTATTTTCAAGTGATTTAATAATTTATTTCTCTATAATTCTGTGTAAGTTTTATAGATATAGATTTTTAATTTTTCAACTATTGTTTTATTTGCACATTTTATTTTGCTTGCAAATTCAAAGCTATTTTTATTAAGAACATATTCGAAAAAATAAATATAAATCACTTCATGCAGATATTGATGCTTTGATTTAGTTTTCATCTTAAGTATCTATTATTAATGTACCGTTATTATTATTATGCTTTGAGAAAATGAAACTAAGAAGAAATATTATCGCATGTTTGTAAATAAGAACATGGGATGATTTGTTAAGTTCATGAAAGCAATAGTCGCGGAGTTTGCCATTATTTAAATATGGGCGTAAATTATCCTTGAAGAAATAGGTACTGCAAAGAAAGTAGTTATCGAGTTATTTCATAATTTTGCAATATATTTTTTATTCTTTTTTAAATTGGTGCTTTATTAAATTTTGTACCAAAATTTTAATTTTAATGTTAATTCTCTAAATGTTTTATAGCAAGTGAATATTTTTAGGCGTTGCTAAACTTTTGTATTTATGTGATTTAAACATAATTCGAACACACATTAGGTATAGTATCTATAGAAAGTGCTTAGCAAAATACTGAATGGAATTTGTCAAATATTACTATAAAATTAGCCTATTAGAATTCGTGTTTTTGTAGTCATACAATATCTTTAGCATTTATATATTTACGAGTTATCAAATTTTATTTTTATTCAATATTTTTCTAAATCTACGTTTGTTTAACTGTTCTACGGTCTATATAAATCACGAAATAAGGTATCGTAAACTGGATTAAAATATTAATTTTAATATGTGCATATTACATTTACAATATTTTAATGTAAGTGGCGCATTTTGCAAAATTCGTTGATATGGTTATTTCTGTTTCTTTTGACTCGACGCCCAACTTAAGTGAGTTTTCAGTCTAATCAGTATATTTAAAAAAAAAAATTATTTGTGTTTATATTAAATAAATGGAACTTGAGTTTTGCAGAAGATAATGATCCAAGTTATAATATTCTTAAAGATAATAAAGCTTATAATATTCTTATGAAATACCTCCAAAAATATGTGGAAAATGTTTTTTCTTTCAAAAAGTTGTACAAATATGTAATTTGAGAAAAACTTTTACTCTTCATTCAACATATAGTATATTAATCAGTTAACTCATTTTTATGCTTAGCAATAAATTCAATGAAAGCGATATAACAACTGTCGTTGTTACCAGTAATTTTTTTAATGGAAAAAACGTTATATTTACAAGTCTGTAATAAATATTTTTTATATTTTTGACTGCACGTAAACTATAATAAAATATTTTTAGTATTCAGTTATAAAGTGTTTAATTACATTATTATCATAGATTTATAATCTGGATTCCTGAACACAATTAAATTTTTATTGTTGGCATCATTAACAGATGGTCTAAATAACTGTGAGTGTGAGATATTTATAATAACAATAAGAAATTCAGTAGGGTAGAGCACGTCTTTAAGGTCCACGGGTAAAAAGGTCGACCACCAATATCTCAAAAACAAGTAGAATTAGGAATTTTTTAACAATATTTGAAAGTAGAGGGGAAAAACATGTATAACCAGCCATCACTTTGATTCTTAAGAAGTTGCTATCGAGGGATAAACGGCAATGATAAACGGCTTGTAAAGTTGCAAACAATAAAAAGTAGTGAATAAAGAAGTATATTATGTTAAAAAGGCTATTTTACAAGAGCTAAATTAAATAAATAGTTATTCCAACTCTGCTGATAAATATTTCTGACAAAATACCAGATCAATGTTATATACGGCGTAATCTTTGCAAAAAAGTGGGAATGAAATTTATTTTCTGCATTATTTGAATAATATAACTATTATTTTGTAAAATTACTTTAACATTAAAAATAAGACATTGGATCTGTTTGGCCCCTGGCCTCCCTATTTTACCCCCACCATGGTATTAAAAAACCAGGTGACACTTTTCTGAAAAAAAGTAAAAAAACTCTTCTACAAGGAAGGGATGGGATTTTACAATTAGCTGGGAGCTTTACTGAACATAGTCGGATAGTTGTTTGATGTGTTATTTGTTGTGATATAATTGTTGTAGTTTTCACAATATAATTGTTCAAAGTCAAATTGGACGTTTGTGTCTCGTCCCACCCTTTGAAATTTTATTTATTTATTTATTGAGTAAGATTAACGAAACTGTTGACCAACTCTAGTATTATAATAAAGTTACATCGATCAACTGTTTAATATATAAATGTTCCGCACCTTAATGTCTTACTCCTCCTTATTGTTCTAATATGAGTTGCCTGTTCCCACGCAGTCACCGTTCGCAGAAGCTGTGCGAAAAATTTACAGAGGCGTATAGATAAAAAAACTGATGTCTGAAGACGAATTAATCAGCAGTTGTTGATCAATTTATTGAATAGTATTTAAACAATTTCAAAAAACGGGTTTGAAATACTCCTACAAGATGACTAAAATCAATGTTCGATATTCATCAATGAATTTATTTATTTGATTCATTTTGTAAACCGGCTTGTTTGTTATTGTTTTTATAATAATATTTACTCTTTTCGGGTAATTAATTTAACTATCATTTATTTAACGGTCATCAATTTATGAATGGGGTTTTATAGCTATTTATGTTAACGTAATCTGCAATTGTTATTGTCAAATATATAATTCATATTTTATACTTATACGTTCTACATACTCTTGCAAATTTATTTAGCACGCTTTTGTTATTATTAACTTTCCGTAGGGTAAGTTATTGTAATCGTCCAAAAATCAAAATTGAAATTTTTTACATTTCTTCACGTTTTGAAGGTTTCTGAACATTTTTCTCAGAAAAAATGGATGTGTGTGTGTATGTATGTATGTATGTATGTATGGATACAATTTTTTGTCCATGTTTTCGGGCGCACGGATCAACCGATTTGAATGGTTCAAAAAACATTCGAATCCTTTTGATAGGGAGATGTGCTGATTAGTTTTTGGCAAAGGCAGGTGCAGCCGTTACGGTGATACGGAGCAAAGAGTCGAGAAAATACTAATGGAGTTTTTGAAAGAATGGAGTATCCGATTTGAATGATCTAGAATCATTCAATTTGTAATGATTGGAAGAAGAGGTGATTAGTTTTTAGCAGAGGCAGGTCGAGCCATTTTGGAGATACAGATCTAAATGTACAAAAAATGGCAGTTTTTGAAAGAAATAAGCGTTCGATTTGAATTATTCAAAGCACCTTCTTCTTGTTTCAACGAAATAATTGCTTTTGGAAAAAAAATTGTTTCTATTTTTTTTCAGTTTTGTTTTTCAAGAATTTTTTTTTGTATATCGAAAATAATTCAGATTTTAATTTTAATTCTGTTCTAATATACTTTAAACAAATAATTTCAACTTTGCAATTCAGTTTATATTATTCTTATAAATATTAAACAATGTTACAATATTTATAAAAATCTATATGAAAACATTTAATATTTTTCGATCATTTCGTTACGGTACGGAAAGTTCCAGCAATTTGTCTTAAGGCACGATGCCATGCACCCCACTAATTATATTTTAACAGCAATTAGATTGTTTATAATCGTTCTATAAGATGTTGGCTAAAACTTTTTCTTGCCTCGTATTTTTAGATGGCAACTCAACGGTTGATCCATCCTTATTTAATTACATCATTATTAGAATTTATCTAATAGGACTAACTTATTATTCAATTTGGTGCAGCAATTTCCGGGAAGGACTATTTTCACTTGGAAACATATTTAAGATCTATATTCCCCAGTGAAAATTGATGTCGCTACGGCTTGATATAAGGGTTAAATTATAAATTCACAAAGTATGGGTTTCATTTTCTTCAGAGTCTATTAACCCTATCTCCAAAGCATTTAATTTTGTGCTATTTATGCAGAAAGGTAGTAGGCGTTGGTATTACATTAATGTTCATTGTAAATATTACAAATGTCATTGTTGTTAATATCACATCATCCAATTGATATTTTAACGATTCAGTCATTCAATGACATTTTATTTCTAATCGTTTATTATAATTTCATACAACGAATCACTAAATCTGTTTGTAATTTAATTAGTGAAAGAAGTATGGCAATAAAAATCTGGGCGAACGTAAATTTTCGATTTCATATAAGGTTCCGTTATGAAAAGATTTATTGTAAAATTTGTGTTTATATGTCAGATGGATTATTAAGTGAAAACATTTTGTTTTATTCCAGTTTATAGTCTATTGATTTCTTGCGCATACCGCGGTTTTTTCTATTATCAATTTATTTGAATAACAATTCCGTAACAATATAAAACAATGCAATATTGCAATTCAAGAATGGCTATAGAATTGATATAATAAAAATAGATATTGAAACTACAGTACTGGTATACTTGTTCTATCATATTTATAATCAAAAACAACTTCATGAACAACTCTAAAATTGTAGCCATTTCTCAAAATATTTAATTTTCTGTTATTTGAAATAAATTTTGTTTGTTATAATTTATTTTTGTTAATCAAGACATTTGAAATAAATGGTTTGAACAACAATCAGAACTTAAAGACTTCTCTAAACTGTTTTTGATGATACTTCTTATAAATAATTAAGCTTTTTAGGAGGCAACTTATGGTTGGCCTATCTCTGTTTGATATGTTTATATTATTAGAATTTCTCTAATTAGTGGGAAAGGCTATTTAAACTTAGATATTCCTGTTGACACTTTCAACTGAAAACCAATGTCACTACAACTCGATGTCAAGCTGTCCAAGGCGGGTATTGAGCCTGATACCTTTTGGTTAGAACACCAGAGTTCTAATATCTTAGCCACAAGAAATTTGATAATATATAGTAATACTTCATTTATTTGCTTAATAATTATTGCAGGGAAGATTAGAGTACCGAAGTAAAATGATATAGAAATATTGATATCGGATGCGCAGTCCAATCAGGTTATTTTTAGTATTGCGGATTAGATTAGAATTACGTAGGCAAATCCAAGAAAGTCTTCACACGCGAAATTGGAAATGCTAATTACATTTGCATAGACTTACTTTAATGGTGCTTCTTTTAACTACGCTATATTTTATGTGTTTATCGTTATAAGTGATTATTCTCAAAGACAAACTGAAAATAAAATATCTATGTCAACTCATTTCACTATGTGCTATTTTTAATTTGAAACTTGTATTTTTGCTTTATGCGTAGGAATAAAATTAATGTTTTGTGATGATTTCTGATGATCGATCACCAAAAATTTTCTAAAATTCATATACACCTTACCTTAAAAATTATTTGACAATTTTGGTAGCTCTGGTTGTACATACTACGACAGAAACAATCTGGATATGGACCTTCATATCAAGCATTAGTAATATTCATTTTTACTAGTAATTGTACATGAAAATATTTTTACTGAGAGTAAAAACAACAAGTTGGAAGAGTTGACACATTATGCTAGTTCAGATATTCATATTTGAAATTTTAATTTATAGTACACAGATGATGAGACAAACCTAGTTTCGAAACGTTTGTAAAATTTATATTAGTCAATAAATTAGTGCAAAAAAGAGTGCTGTTTATTCATATTTCTAATTTAATATATCAAATATAGCCCAGAACCAGATAAAGTAATATGTCGTTCAATTACTTTGTCAGTTAAATAACAGTGTAAAACGTTATACTAATTATGAATAAGTTACTTCATAATTCATAATTCATAATTAGATTTACGACGTGAACCTTCTGATAAGTGATTAACGACGTGAATGATTAGGAGTGATCAACGTGATCTTGTAGAAAACGATTATTCAATTATTCAGACTCCTGAATAAGATATGTGATACTACAAGAATTGCTGTGCAGTTATCACACTTAATCTTGAGAATTCTTATTCATATAATAATAATAGTAAAAGTATCATTAATGTAAAAGTTCTAAAAATATGTAACTTCAGATGTTACAAGTCTTGAAACAAAACACTAGAAATTATATTTTCCTTTGTGTAAAACATAGCTTTATTATTAAACTTACACATAGCTGATTAGTGATATAAGAATAGTATTGATTATGATATTTGTAATAATTAATGTTTAAACCATTATTATTAGCACAATATTTGTAATCAATACACTGATTCTTAATAACGAACATTAAGGTTAGTATCTCTGATTTCGTACACACAATTACAAAATTCTGTATTATGCAAATTGACATTTTTGATATAATTTGTTTAAATTAAATTTTTGTATTTATTAGGATTCTGGTAGATGTAGATAAACAAAATATTATATTGTACGGAATATATGCAGTATCTATACTTGATTGATTACACGATAAGTATTTTTGTAATTTTCAACTTTCCGAAGGAGAGTAGATGTTTTATAATATCACTATTTTGCCAGAAAATCTGATCTACTAAATTTATAGTTTTGCTCGATGATCTGCCAAGTCTTCTATTTTATAATAGCAGCACTTCTTCACAAGTGCAAAATTTCTCAGCCACGTTTTGGCCAAAAATCCTGAACCAATTTTAAAAATTCAAACACTGTTCGAAAGACCAGTTGGGAATTGTGCTGGTTAGTTTTGGTAAATATTGGCCGTACCGTTTCTAATATTTCGATATTGTTTTGTCAATTATAATAATAGTTTTTATAGTCTTCAAGAACATCCTAAAATTTCATGTGCTTACCAATAGCGGTTTAATTATGAAAATTTTTTAATGTTTGTAATGATGTCAAAATTAAAAAAAAATATATTCGTATTCGGTATAGCAATTCTTATTCATATGTCAATTTATATCGTGAAGTTCTTCGACTTGGCTCAAGGCGAAATGTCACTTACAGCTACTTGATTATGTGGGGCAGGTCCAATTTGACTTTGAACAATTATACTGTGAAAACCAAACCAATTATATCACAACAATTAACACATATCAAACAAACAACTATCTAACTATGTTTAGTAAAATTCTACTAATTTATCATCGTAGAAATGTGCTTTTTTGCTGTTTTCCAAAAATTTGTAACCTGGTCCTCGAAAATATAAATTTCATGAGTACATTTTTCACAGATATAACAATGAATTATAATCTTGATCAGGTATTTTGTTAGAAATATTCATCAGCAGAGTTGGTATTTATTTAATTTATCTCTTGTAAAATTTCTTATTTTAACCTAATTTACTTTTTTATTCACTATTTTTTATTGTTTACACCTTTGTTAGAGTAAAGGTTCAGTTGGTTCTTTTTACGCCATTTACGCCGGGTGTAAGTTTTAATGGAGGTTAATTAAAAAACGGTTGAGTCTAACTTAAAATTAATAATATATGTTATAAAACAATTAAATAATGCATACTTAAAAATTATAGCAAGGTCTAGTAAACTAAACAATGGTGCTCACGAAAGAAAATACTTTCGTTATGGAATTTCAAACATTTTTGTTTATCTCCCGACAACAACGTTGTATAAATATGGCTGGTTATACTTCTTATTTTTTGTACTTGTTAAAAAATTCTTAACTTTACTTCTATTTGAGATATCGGTAGTTGACATTTAACCCGCGGCCCTTTAAGCCCTTCTCTACCCTATTTTGATTTTCTAATATTAATTTTTGTATGTTGGTAATAAATGATGAATTCATGTTTCTTTAGATCCTGTTTACATTCATAATATCACTATTTCAACTGAACTTTGGTATTGTAAAATAGACTAAGAGTTTAATTTTTAATTAAACTTTAGTCAAACAACTATCAATAAGTAAATCATTTATTACCATTAGGAAGATGTGCCGCAGAGTTTGCGTGACGTGTGAGTGAAATAATGTTGTTTTCAATATATTGTTTTATAATTCAATTTTTTTTTTCATTCTGCAATAAACCCACTACCGTTCAATAACGAGCAAGTTCACTGTACCTATTCCATTCACTAGTTTCGTTCTCAGCCAGGTTATGTGTTACCTGTACGCTGATTTAGATGTATGTGCTTGGATGTGGATATTATACGCGTGCACCGCAATAAAAACTTTATGCATATTACGTATATTAGTCACATCTACATGAAAACAATTAAATATGTATGAATATATATATATATATATATATATATATATATATACAAATGCGATTTACAGTAGTTTTTAATTTTATTATGATTTCTCATAACATAAATTAGATTATTGCATGATATATATCACGCTAAAAAAATATTATAAGAGTTGAGGAAATATCTTATATCATATTATTGTTCATTTAAAATAATTGATACATATATAAAGTAAATTTTAATCGTATATTTGTAGTATAATTTATCCTCTGCCCCAAATTCTGGCTATCACCTTTTGATTCGAGAAAATTTCTTTACAACGAGCATCCTTTTGACATCTGAGAATAAGAATTGATCGCTGGGGAACAGATATAGAGATTACAGATATAGATAAAGGATGTGGAAGCAATTCGTACCTTATACCATGTCTTTTTGGCACTGTTTTCACCAATTTGTGACATGATGCGTTGTCCTGATGAAAATTTCAGCACAACGAGCATTCTTTTGAGATCTGAGAACAAGAAATGGTCACTGGGAAACAGATATAGAGATTACAGATATAGATAGTGGGTGTGGAAGCAATTGGTACCTTATACCATGCCTTTTTGCCACTGTTTTCACCAATTTGTGACATGATGCGTTGTCCTGATGATGCATCATTTTTTTCTTTTTCAAATGGGGCTGTTTTTTTTTATTTTGGTCTTCTAATGATTCAATAACGTTATACAATAGATCTAGAGAATATAGTGAGTGCAGAACTAATTCGTATCGATTCATGTCCTTTTTGCCACTGTTTTCACGAATTTGTGACTTGGTTTGTTGTCCTCGTGAAGCAGCACTTTTTATTTAAATGGCACCGTTTTTTCGTTTTCAAGTTTCAAATGCTCCAATAATGTCAATATTCAGTATTCTGGCCTTTCTCTGTCAATTCTGGCAATCACTTCTTCATTCGACAAAAAAATTTCTACAACGAGCATCTTTTTGATATCTGAGAACAGAAAAT
This sequence comes from Ctenocephalides felis, assembly GCF_003426905.1. NCBI lineage: Eukaryota > Metazoa > Arthropoda > Insecta > Siphonaptera > Pulicidae > Ctenocephalides > Ctenocephalides felis. The sequence goes on along the minus strand of NW_020538040.1, from coordinate 55,951,910 downwards.
CGTTGCTGGGAAACACGTTTTCCAATTTATGTTTTTTGTTACTGTTTTCGCGAATTTGTGACTTGGTTCGTTGTCTTGATGAAGCAGCACTTCTTTTTTCAAATGGCACCGTTTTTTGTTTTTAACCTTCAAATGCTCCAATAACGTTATACAATATTTAGTGTTTTGGTCTTACTCAAATAGTGGATGAAGATCATTTCTTGCGAATCCCAAAAAGCTGACGTCATAACTTTGCCAGCCTATTGTTTGCATTTTTTCTCGTTCATTGTGTCTATTCCACTCAGTTGACTTCTGATTTGACTCTAAAGTGTGGTGGTGGATCCATGTTTCATCCATTGTCACATACCGACGTGATAAGTCCCTTTTATTCTAGTTGAACAGCTTCAAATAACTCTTAGAATCGTCAATACGTTGTTGTTTTTGGTCCACTGTGAGCAAGTGTGTACCCACTTTGAGAACATCTTTCTCATGGACAAATGTTCATGCAAAATAGTGTGTACACTGCTTTCAGATATCTTCAAGGTGTCAGCTATCTCAAGCAATTTGACTTTTCGGTTTTCCAAAACGATTCGGTGAACTTTTTTCATATTTTCCGGTGTAACCAACTCAATTGGCCTTCCAGAACGTTCAGCATTGTCAGTTTCTGTACGGCCACATTTCAAGTCAGCAAACCACTTCTCCACCGTTTTCCTCGATGGGGCAGAGTTCGGATAACATTTATCCAGACAGCTGTGATGGTATTTTTTCTATCAAAAAGCAATGATAAATAAAATTATTTAATTGATTTGAATTCATTTCATTTTGAAACACAAAAGTAACATTACTTCAATCTTTGAAACCTGTAAACTAATCGTCCGATTGCCATGGCATTGACATCCGAGTGGAAAGGGTACTTCTTGCAAGTCATATGGATTACCTATAGTATTGCCATCTATGTGTCATTCTACGGATTTATTGAATGATTTAGTAATTTGCGGTTTTGCGAAATCTTGCAATATTTTGTAATTACATTTTAGTGAACAAAATTATTTATTTATGCATATATATTCAGAAACAAACATAAATGCACGGTGAACTATTTTTGATAAACACTTAATTTTTTAAATTTCGATCTTACATTTTAAAAATTCTCCAGATTATAAATTTATATAAACGGAATAGAGTTACTTATAATGATTACTTACCTATATTTGATTACTTTTTTTAACTTTCCGAAGAAGGAGAAGTTTATGTTTTACTTTTATTATGACTAAGATTACAAAATGCCTTTGGAACACTCATTTTTTGATAAATTGATAATAACTAATGTATAAGCCATCATTTATTTAACAAATTTTATTCTGTCTAATTATCGACAGTAGGTGCAGGCAGTAGTATGATGCCAGAGTGGAAGAATACCAAAAGTAGATTTACTAAAGCAGATCTTCTAAAAGTATATTAAACAGTTCTGAAACTGAATGTTTGTTTATATATTTTATAATACAGTCTATGCAAAATCTGAATACATTAAAACTGCGTACGAAAAAATGATTAATATGACATCTGATCATTTCTCATTAGCAACGAGTGAAAATATCACTCTTCCTATTCCATCACGAAATCGATCCGATACATTTGCATTTTAGTTTTATGTTTTGTCTTCGCGCTATATTATAAATATTAATTCATCACGGCACATTTTCGATTTTTCGAGTATTAATGAGCTTCATTTCTATTTTATACTGTTGATTTTTATAGTATTTACTTTCGTGACATTTTGTTATCGACCCATATTGTTCTAAGACATAAATTATAAATACGATATTTGATACGGATATGGTGTTTATTTTTATTTTTAACTTGGTCATTAGAACTCGTATCTAGTAAACACAGGGTTCAAAATTATTTGTAGTAAATATATTTGAATTGTGACAATGATTATTACTCAGTAATCAAAATAATTAGTAATAATGATAATTGAAGACTATGTTTTTAGCTTAATATATGAACATTTGTCAATATGTCAAAAGATTTAATCAAAAATTATTTCTTAAATTAGACTTTATTGCATCATTGACTTACGATTAGTATAATTTTTTTTACTACTAACCCTTTCCACTCGGAAACTGCCGCTCTGGCGCCAAATTCATCGGATTCGCGAGTGGAAAAGGTTAAAGCAAATACAGAGAAACATTGTTTTCTTTTTATTATAATCATTTTACCAAAATTATTTTCTTATTCATTTTACTGGATAAAATCTCCAAGTATATTTTTTTCTACATTTCGTTATAATTAGTTGAAAATTAAAAGGATTTGATTTCATTTCCTTGTTTCATACTTGAAATCAATAAAAATATTGTTATGATGATTATTATGTTAAATGATCTATATTCTTACGTTTATATAACAAAGTAACACATTCTAATTGTTTAATAACGCTCTTGTTTCTCTAATTACAAAATCATTAATTGTTTTTTATGTAGTGAATTGTTCTACAGCAACAAACTGTGTCAGTATGTTTTAATTTCTTTGAAAATTAAATGAATTACTTTTTACTAAATTATAACGACTTTTTTCAATATAAATTTGGGAATTTTATTAATTTGTGCTTGTTCAGTAGCGTACCAAGATTGTTGAATATAATTATAAGAGATTAATAAATAAAGGTTAAATAGTTGTAATAGTTTGTAATTTCTTTACGTGTGGAAGAACTGAAATCATTAATGTAATTGAAAATGTTATTATTTTGATAGTGATTGCTTGAAAAAATATGTGTTCTCAGTGAGTTTCTGAAGTACATAGATATATTTTACTTTTATGTTAAGAGTCTCGGATTATGATAATAATAAGTAATTTTATGAAGCAAAATCTGCATTTTGTGATTCGTAACTTAATTCGT
>NW_020538040.1:55897688-55948032 GCF_003426905.1 Ctenocephalides felis | reverse complement strand
TTATAATTTGTGTCACAGCATGAGCCGCCGGGTTTAAAGGTACACGCGGGTAAAATTGTCCTGGCAAAGGCGTAAAAAATAAAAATAGCAATAAAGATGTAAATTAAGTTAAAAGAAGTAATTTTATAAGATATAAATTAAGTAAATAGTTTTTCCAACTCTTTTATGAATATTTTCGACTAAATGCCAGATCAAGGTTAGTTACTCATGCAATTTATATTTTGTTGCATTAGTTGAATAATGTAGCTATTATTTTGTAAAATCCCTTAAGAAATAAGACACTTCACCTGTTTGCCCCTTGGTCATCTCAATTTATCCCGCCAAGGGGGTAAAAAGGACCAGGCTACGAATTTTTGGAAAATAGAAAAAAACATTTTTAATGAATTAGCTGTGATTTTTACTGAACATAGTTAGATAGTTGTTTGTTGGAAATGTGTTGTAATATAATTGGTTTGGTTTTCACAATATAATTACTCAAAGCCAAATTGGACCTTCCTGCTCCGCCTTATCTTATATAGATGACTATTAGTATTTCTATTAGAGTTTTCTTAACAATCATTTTTCACTCAGCTTTTTAACTTCCCGAAGGAGCAGTTTGCTTTTGCCAGAAAATCGGTTTGCTACTTTTGTTCTTTCCACGTTTCAAGTAATTCTGAACTATTTGAGACTAAATTTAAATTAAATAAAGTATGTGTGTCAGTATATAAATTGAAATTTGGCTTTTCGTTGATGTTTTCTCCAAAACGGCTGCACTGATTTCAAAATTTAAAAGCCATTCGATGAAATTAGCTTTATTAAGTGCAAAATTTTTATCGAGATATTCCTGAACTTTTCGAAGCAAAAGTCTGTCATGTACATCTAGGTTATTTTTTATTACAAATATATTAATACATTATTTATGAACGGCACAGCTTTCATGTTTCTCAATTACTTAGGTTTCTCTGATAAGATTATCAAAGTCTTTAAAGAATTATAATATTATAAATAATTGGGGATAAAAATAGAGACATGTTTGTAAATATTATTTAAAACATTTAATGCATTTATGATTCTTCATTTTATTGGACCCAGATCGCTTGAGATAAGGAAAAACCATAAAACTTTACGAATTGATAACTTTACCGAGTTTCGTATGTTGGCGCGACGTCCAGTCTGCCGCTTTGATTTAATTTGAATCACTTAAATTTAAATCAATAACTCTAATTTATGATAATTTAATTCAGACAATTTGCATATTGTCAATATTGAATGATTCAATTCAATTAACCGTTTGCGAATGACTAACAATTTAAATAAAAAATCATCATTCATTTAAGTTTTTGCTACTTTTAATAGTGATAATTCGCTTATATAATCGACCTATTTATTTAAGAGTTTACTGCTTAATATCGAAATATTGACAGGGGAGTATATGGCAATAAACATAGTCTTAAATAATACAAATTTATTTTTACGTCTTCACACCGAAAAACTTCTTAAATATATTATTGCACTTCCTTTGCCACACACCATATCGATTTTTCTTCTAAACTGAAAAATATATAAAATTAGAACTGTCAAAAATATTTTAGCTTGTTCTGCAAGTGTATGTTATTATAAAAATTTTAAGCTGTACGAATAACAAAGAAATAAAAATATAATTTGACTCTAAAACATGGGAGATGTGATGGAAGTGCAAATAACTAAATCGGTTATTTGATTTGATATTTGTTTTCAAGTTATTTATTGTTAATTATTACAAATTGTTTATGCAAATATGTATCCTAAAAATTGATTGTCCTTAATGTGTAATCTATAGTAATTGAGAATACTTACTAATTTTTGTCATTCTTTCATTTTTAACTTCTTGATATAATTAAAAATTACAAAAATATTAGTACTCTGTAAAATGACCAGAAATTTCTGATTATACTTACTAAAAAAGGTATATATGTTGCGTAGTTTGCATTCATTTTTGGATCAAACATTTTGGGCCGAAAGACATGCATTCACAAAGGTCCAATTTGACTTAGAGCAATTATATTCTGAAACCCAAACCAATTTTACCACAACGAACAACATATGAAACAAACAGCCATCTGACTATGTCCAGAAAAAACTCCCAGCAAATTTATCATTGTAAAAATGTGTTTTTTTTTGCTGTTTTTCAAAAATATGTTACCTCATTTTTTTACCCAATAGACGAGGTAAAATTTGGACAGCCAGGGGGCAAAAAAGCTTTTTTTTCATTTTAAAGGAATTTTACTAAATAATAGCTACATTATTCAACCAATACAAAATATACATTTCATGGGTACATATTTTCAGAAATAACAACTACTGAGTTGTTTTTTCCAACATGTCAAAGTAGTATACAATGTACCTTTTCGGCGGACTATTGTAAATCCATTAAATTTACTGAATGTCCTATACTGGACAGTTGTAAATAAGAGTTAATAAAAAAATATATATATTTTCAGAAATAACTCTGTATATAGCCTTGATCTAGTATTTTGTCAGAAATAATCATCAGCAGAGTTGAATTATTTATTTATTTTATTCTAAAATTGCTGTAAAAGACAATTTACTTCTTTATTTACTATTTTTTATCATTTACACTTTTACTAGGGTAAAGATTCAGTTGGTCCTTTTTACCTCACACACGTGTAAGCTTTATAGGGATTATATAAAATAACTGTAAAAAAACCTTTCATGATTCCAATTATTTGAGTGAAACATTCGAAATCTTTATGAAAAATTTAAAAAGTTATCTCATTCAGTTTAATTCAGGGTTTCGACTTAATATTTTATTTTTGCATTGATATTATATTTTCGCTTTATTTTTTAACCATACAAATTTAATCTGTGAAATTATTATTAAAATTTCGATTATTTTTATCTATCATTAAGTTCCTCACCGAAATTGTACTTACTCATCACATTGTAATACGGAATCTGCCATATACTCTTGGGCCACTTCATGTAATTTTATATATTAGCGGTATATTTTTTGTAAACTTGCGTATTCATTTTATCATTACCACTTATATTACACGTATTTTATAATAATTATCTCTAATTGAATTGATTTTTGTGGCGACGTGATTGCTGTCACAATAATTTACTTAGCCAATTATATGCTTAATATATAAAATTAACCTGTAATAACTCAGAAGTGAATGATAAACATATAATTATACGTTAGGTTATGATCAGTTATTTTTTGCTACATAGTTATGCAAATAAATTGATATTAAAACATTAACATTATTTCAGTTTGATTTTGTGTTTTTGTGAATTATGCATTTCAAATATTTTTTCAAATTTCCTAGATTGTATTCTGATTGTCTATTAATAAATAAAAAAAAATGTGTTGTATGGCATTGTGTTTTGAGGCAAATTGCTGGAACTTTTCGTGCCATAATAAATATTCGAAGAATAAAATAAAAAAAAATATTTTTTGGAAATAAAAAAAAACAATGAAAAAAAATCTTTCCCAAAGCAATCGTTTTGTCAACACATAATTCTCTTAAAAACTGATTTTTTTTGCATATATAGCTCCGTATCTCCAAAATGACTAGACCTGCCTTTAACAAAAACTAATCAGCACATATACCTATCAATAAGAATCGATAAACTATTCAAATCGGTAGTTCCGTGTGCCCTAAAACGAGGCAGAAAAATTGTATCCATATATACATACATACACATATACACACACACACTTCCATTTTTTCTAAGGTATGTCAAAATGTTCAGTAATCTTCAAAACGTGATTTTTTTGCGATTACTATAACTTACCCTACGGGAAGTTAAAAAAAAATTACATAAATCATAGTTTATGATTTTTATACATTGAATTTTGAAATAACATTACTATATTAAATACATTGTGACAGACTGCTGAAACGCCCCTTTACACGTCATGTTCCACATGATTTATTGAAATCAATCTGATTTGTGAATGACATATAAAAGTTCTATAGATAACTGATTTACGTTTATTTAAATAGTGGTATATAAAAAACTGAATACTCGAAATCGGCTAAATTAAGTATTTTGTACAAATATTATTAATTAAAATTAGCACACCTTCTCACGATGTGTGGCATTTCAAAAATGCGACTTTGTTTCGCACTCCATGTAATTATTAGCATCTCAAAAAAAATTCAGTGGTAGAGCTTAAAGACCCGCGGGTAAAACGGTCCACTACTAATATCTCAAAAACAAGTAAAGTTAAGAATTTTGTAACAACAATATTTGAAAGTAGAGGGAAACAGATGTATAAACAGGCAGGTCATGAATGGCCATGTTTGAGAATGTATTACAAAAGTATTTTGTTGTTGTTGTTAGTTTTTTTATTTTGAGCACTATTATTTAGTTTACGAGACCTTAATATAATTTTTAAGTATACGTTTAATTATTGTATGAGATGCATTGTTTATTTCAAGTAAGATTCAACAGTTTTTTTTATATAAGCTCTATAAATGCTGAGAGGGGTAAAAAGAACTACTTTTTTAAAACTGAATCTTTATCCTGACAAAGGTGTAAACTATAAACTATAAAAATAGTAAAGAAAAAAGTAAATTATGTTAAAATGAGCAATTTCACGAGAGATAAATTAGATAAATAGTTCTTCCAACTCTGCTGATAATTCATAAAGAAATATCTGATCAAGGCTATGCACAATGGCATATACTTACATTAGTTGAAATATAAATTATATTTACATTAGTTGAATAATGTAGTTATTGTTTTCTAAAGTCTCTTGAAAATTAAAAATAAGACATTGGACCTGTTTGCCCCCTGGCCCGGGTAAAATACACGGGGTAAAAAATTCTTGAAAACAGCAAAAAAGACACATTTTGAGAACGATGAAATTAAATGGGAGAATGTGCGTTCGAATATCAAGAAAATTACTACAAACTTGCATGGTTAAACATGAATTTATTAATTCATTAATTTTGTGTTATATATTTTATGACTAAATGTTTCCAATAATCTAACCTTTTTTTTCAGATGATAACTTTCTACTTGTACACTTCCATTCTTTCAATTATATTTTAGTGGATTTTTTTAAATAACATATCTTTGATTGAATGTGTTATACATAGCTACATACTTTTTAAATAAAAATTATCAGATTTACATTTTTAATGACCAATCTTCTTGTGTAAAAACATAAATAATAACTTTTATATCGAAATCATTTTCTACATAAGAAACTTTTTACAACAAAATATCTATTACTTTGATATAAAAACAACTTACGCACAAACTGAGTCTATGGGTCGGGTAAACGCTTAACAAATCAATAACAATAAGTTTTTTTATAACCATAATTTTTGTTTTTTGTGGAATATATTTCTATATAATGCTTATATTAGTAATATTTTTTTCACATCAATTGCTTTTTCATATTTTACATAATTTTGTATATTTTACAACAGCTAACTGGACAATAATCAGTTTAAGAAATAAACTACATTTGACACAATTGAATAATATTGCACAAAACGTTTTGTAGGGCATAAAGCTTATTCGAATAATTAAAGGATATATATATATATATATATATATATATATATATATATATATATAAACGAAGTGGTACTTTTCTAGAATTCTCTAGATGTAGTTAGTAGAAAAATATATTAAAACACGATGTTCTAAAACAAGGTATAAAATATTACTTGAATCAGACAACGATTCCGCAAGAGTTTATCAGATAAAATTAATGATACTAGTTATTAAAAGCATTACAAAACAAGAATAAAGCAAATTATGCAATCAAGTTATTACAAGTTACTAAAATACAACGGACAACTTTGGAAACTTGCGTTTTTATTATACTAGAAATATTTGAAACTTTTTAACTCCAAGAATCCACGAAATGTTTCAATAGCAGCCAAAGTAGTGTTTTGTATTTAATAAAATCAAAGTTCTCATCAAACAAGTTTCCTATCAAGTTTTCAATAGAATTAACGAGCAGTAAAATTGCTTATTATCGTTATCATTATTATTATATTTTATAAATAGAATTTCTCATATAACTCAATTATAGTTAAACATATATCTCGTTGGCATCTAATTACACGAAGAAATTGGTTGTTGGCAGAGTACAAGGAAAGCGTCTTCTCAAAATTGACCGTTATGAATAAACCAACATTTTCTTTGTTAACGATATGCATTATAAGAACGGACAATCAACTAGTGAGGTGTAGAGAAAGTAAAAATCATCCATTGAAAAATAGTAAATTATAGAATATAGCAGAATTATATCGACGCTACACGGTTAGATAATCAATCAATCTGTAGACAATAATAAATTCGAATAAAATGGTATAGATTTGTTGTTCTATAAATTTGGAAGCATCTTAAAGCTGTCTTGGTGACTTACCATGTGAATCTTTACGTTTGGCAAAGATTTGGTATTTTTAACTTTCAGTTGGGTAAGTTATAGTAATGGGCCGAAAATCGAAAATGAAAATTTTTGCATATCTTCACGTTTCAGAGGATGGATGTGTGTGTGTGTTTTGTTTGTCCGCAATTTTTTGTTCGCGTTTTCGGGCGCACGGATCAACCGATTTGAATAGTTCAAAAACCATTCGATTCCTATTGATAGGGAGACGTGTTGATTAGTTTTTGGCAAAGGCAGGTATAGCTATTTAAAAGATACAGAGCTAAATGTACAAAAAAATTTAGTTTTTGAGAGAACTAAGCATCCGATTTAAATGATTCAAAAAACTTTAAAAGCTCGCGTTGACAAAACAATAGCTTTTGGAAAAGAAATTATTTCAACTTTTTTGCCAAAAAAATTTTTCTGTATATATCGAAAATATTTCAGATTTGAATTTTAATTTTGGCTTGAGGTTCTAAAACTCACTTATATAATTTCAATAAACAATTTTAACTTTGTAATTCAGTTCTTGTAATTCTTATAAATATTAGACAATGGTACAGTATTTATAATTATCTTTTAGAAAACATTTAATATTCCTCGAAGATTTTGTTACGGTACGGGAAGTTCCAGCAATTTGCCTTAAGGCACGATGCCATACATCACTAGTATGGTTTTACTGCAATTGAACTTTGTTGACATGTATGTAGTTTTCCAAAACAATCTAATTTTTTGTAGATTTCGTAATGATATTTGATTTTTAATCAACATTAGAATTTTTAATTATTGCGTAGTTTATATCTATAATGTGAACTATACTGAAAGTTGGTTCTATAAACTGCTGTGATGTTTTTTATGATTATCATTACTAAAGGCTATTAAATAGCTCACTCACGGATGTCAATTTATTTTTGATGTTAGAAGGCAGCCCAATGGTTGTTCGTTTCTAATTGCGATGATTTTTTAAGTTTTTGCAGTAGTTTCGGAGTAGAACGCGTAGCTTGAATTCAAACCTTGTGGTTGCTCCATCATGCCCTTATAACAAATTTAAGGAACAGTATAAGTCAAATATTAATTTTCACAAAATAGCAAATGATTTGTTACATGGCGTTCGATGGCGTAGCGATCAAATGCATGTACTCGTGTGGACAGGGTGCTTGAACCTGGCAGGCTCTGAACATCCTGACATTGTGCTGCAGTCTATGTCCATTTTCACTTTAGAATATAAATCGAATATATTTTCAATCGAAAATAGCCCATCTCGGGCAATGCGGTGTGAAAATGGGAAATCTCTCACCTTATTCTGCCCTGAATCGAGTTGTCAATTTGAAATTTCCACCAACGCAAAAAGTTACTATCTACTATTATTTTATATCTGATAAATAAATTACATAGATATGGGAGGTGAAATAACGATCTATTTTATATCCACAATAAGTGATCGGTTATTATATTTGAAAATTTTCCTATGTACATACACACCGATATATTCTCTTCGTTAACGATGTTTATATAAAGCACAAGAAGAAATTTCTGGATACGTGAAAATAATAGAGTTCTTTTGTTGAAGCGTAGTTACGTTTCCCGTGGTTAGAGAGAGGTACAATACTTATTATTCGACTCAATTAGCTTTCTAATTTATGCCAAAAATTTGCGCTTTTAATTACGTTTTATTATCGTGTCGTGTACTGTTATTATTTTTTTCTAGCAAGTCATATAGATAGGATCTTTTATTACTTGTTAATGGGTTATTAAAATGAAAAATGCTTTATATTCCCATATATACTGAAATCTACACTTACACACACACACACACACATATATATATATATATATATATATATACATATATTAGGGTGGTCCTTAATATGGACATTTTCGAATTTTTTTGCTCCTAAGGGCTCAAATGGTTCCAAATTGATAAAAAACAATTCTCTGAAAGTTTTAGCTCTTAATATTGTCTTTTAGATAGAGCGCAATTCAATCAAAGATTTATATGGAAATAGCATAAAAAAAATTTCAAATATTTTGCAGAGCGTCGAATTTTCAATTAAAAATGACACGAATTTTCATTTTTAATTCATTTGTCGCTAAGTTATACCTAAAATTTTTTTTTTTAATTTTCAAAATTTTTTTCATGCTATTTTCATACGAAGTTTGATTGAATTACACTATATAAAAGTTAATATAATGCAATTTAGTAGTATGAATTTTTGTACCGACAGGCTAGGAAAATGATTGGTTTTACTATTTAACATTGTATGTATCTCTGCCTGTTGCTTTGGCTATATTTCAATAAAAATAAATTTACAAATGTAAATATAAAGATGATTGCAATAATACAAAGAGGAAACGAGTATTACAAGAGTCAACAAACTCGATGTCTAGAAAATAAAAGTATCTACTTGATTCTGCAGATGCATATTTTATGCATGATTGTAGGGATATCTTCTGTATACCCATGACTATTTTATATATTTAAATATTTACTATGACATACAGACATACATGCCCACCCACATGTATATATATACATATCTGGCAGCAGTAATTCCATTATTACTCTTTTCCAAAAAAAAAAAAATATTTTTTGTAGTTTAGTTTATACAATTTTATTACTTAAATGTATCGATTTAACTAAAGTTAAATAAGTTTTTTTAGCTATCATAATTGAATTTGGAAATAATTTTCAAATATCATCTCGATTCAAGTTCCTAATTGCAAAATTCATAAAAACTATGTCATTTTTAATAGTATGCGCATTACTTTCATGTTGCTCTATAATCCTCAAATTCTATGAGAATTTGCTCTAAAAAACTTAATATAATAAGATTATGAACAATGATAATGCCTAATGAAATTAGGCGAAACCACTACACGCTCAGGCCAAAAGATTAAAAAATGAAATCAGATCGAAATCCGATATATTGCCTTTATATTAAGAAATATCATCACGAATAAACTCAATTTATTATGGCGACAGACATTATTTTTTATGCGTATCATGTTTCTTATACGTTACAGACGTCAATATTTTGAAAGATCTTGAATGAATTTGTTCGATAAGATGAAATTGATATTTTTGGTCCTGTTTTATGTGGTTTTGAGAGTTTTAAAACATTGGCGTCGAGTAACTTATTTTTGATTCATTCTACATTATATTGACTGTTTTATACTGAAATAGTGTAATGAACTGTGTAGTAATTCAACAATTGATTCATTTTTAATCACTAATGATAAATCGTAAAAATGAATACTCAGATACTTGTTGGCAAATCGTCCTATATATGGCCCCTATTTAAGTAATATATTAGATTATCTTGGAAAAAATTATTACAAAGCTGTATCTACTACGATTTATTTCAGAAAGCGTTCGGATTATTTCATTTTTGAACAAACTCTGTGAATTAATATATAACTATATATGCAATTAAAGGAAATCTTTTAACTGTTTTTAGAGAACACAGACTTAAACGAAACGAAATTCTAAATTTTTGTATTATTTTTTTTCACATGATTTGCTTTCCAGTTTTCGGTTGTTGATGGTCATATTGTATTCTTATTTTGTTGATATTCATAATATTAAAATAAAATTCTATGTCAAAACGTTTGAGAAAATAAATTTGTTCCAAAAAAAATTCTTTTTTTCTAGTTGATATTATGCCCTTCAAGATGTCATTTGCACATTTCAACATGAAAATTAACTATTCTTAATATTTACCACTTTTTGAAAAGTAACAACTGTACACATCACTTTTTTTAATTACAATTTTTATTAAAACTGTTAAATAATATAACATCTAGCAATAATGATAAATAATAACATAAATTTAGATAAATAAGAGTACAAAGGATAGAATTTACATTAAAATGATATCCGTAGTATGATGATTTAATATAAAATAAAAGCAAATCATAATAAAATAAAATATTTAATTTAATTTTGATTTAATATAAAATAAAAGCAAATAATAATAAAATGAAATTAATAAATAAAATAAATAAAATTTCTGAATAATAAAATAACATCACTTTAATTTTCCTTTTTTCTACATTTTATTTCAATTGTATATACGCCTTTCAACTCTTATTTCATATTGGAATTTTTAGTTGATTTTGGATTTAACTATTAGTTAAAAAACAGTTATAATAGTTACATATTAACTATATAAGTATATTTTTTTCTGTTGTATGAAGGAATTAATTTAATTTAATACCATAAACCTGTAATTTTGAGATACTCAGTTTTTTAAAAGTTGTTATATCTGAACTATATATATATATATATATATATATATATATATATATAGTATGTATATTATCATTATCAATTAACACTTAACTTTCCAAATCACATTCCATTCATAAGATTATATGTCAAAATGTTTGGAAATAGTACAGATTTTATAAATTTCTTCAATTTTTTAATTGATATAATATGTACATATATATATATAATATGCATATATGCATATAAGTACTTACATGCACATACATCTATAAAATGCGGCTTATTAACAGCAGTAAATTTATTATCATACATACTCATCGTGGAGATAACATTGTGACAGTTGTACTTTAGTATGTAATGTAAATTTAATAAAAAATATTAAAAAGCCAAAATTAAATGAATTTGCATAAATTATAAAGAAAATTAATCCAACGTATTTAATTAAAGTCATTATTTTTTTTCAAACTTTGTATTAAATTATGGTACTGCACTTGCTATATAAGTATTCCCAAAAAATGCAATGTCAACTTTCAAAAATCGAGAAATAATCGTAAACATTCAAATTGCGGTTTTTGTTTGACGGCAAAAAGAAGTACAGAAAAATCTTTCTTGCAGCATTCTTTAATCCTCTGGCGGTAATTTAATACTTTCGGTCATACATTATGGACTTTATATTCATAATCCTAATTTGTGCGAATTTGTATGTAAATCCCGCTCTGTTTATAACAAATTGTTCTGTCTTTGAGAGCTTTATTTGCATATTTATAAATATCACACGGGATGCATAGTGAAAGGTGAGGATTACATCTCGGGACTTCTAAGAAAATCAAAAGTGTTTATGTGGAGTAGAGACACAATCGCCGTCTTATTAAGCACTTAAGGTTTTCTATAATTATTCACTCTGCAAAGTATTTATGTATAATTTAAATGAATTTTTATCTAAATGAATTATTGTAGGTGGCTAAATACTTCAAGTAAGTGAGGCCAATAAAAAATATATAAATAATATAATCTAGGTTGTGTTAGGGTACGGTAGTGACAGTTGCTTTTGAGATAGGAGTCAAAGGGAAAAAGATAAAGTATGATTGTTCGAATAAGTTTCCATTATTGCTTTCAGTCAGTGTCTACATTACATTAACATGATTTGTAGAGCCCATTGCTTTTAAAGAGTCAAAAGTAAGTTTTCACGTTCGAATTCTTTTAATTGCAACTGTTATTTGTATACAGATAGATCACTTTTCTTCTTTTGCTGCTAACATTGGTGGTTATGTGTCAGCAATTAGTTTTTGCTCACATAATTTACCTCATAATCTGTCATAATGATGATTTGTTTTGAAAAGTGTGCGTTGGGAACGGTTGTGACAAATTTTGCGAGTACGGTTGTGATATATATTTCTTGTTTTTTGCGAGTGAAGATCAAACATATAGAATTTAACTAAAAATAAGGCAAAATACGAAAGAGAAAGGAAAAGAAAAATTCATTTTAAGAAAAAAAAAGATTTTACAAAGAATTCTTGTTAACTTTGTTTTAAAAAATATGTTTCGTTATATATTGCTATATTTAGTTTATTACATATTATTGTTACAATGACAATAAAAGTCGTTATAAACCATTTTGGTGTTTATATCTATTGTTTATTTTTATGCCCGTCACTACCGTATCTGGGGGTAGATTATTCAATATCAGATTTTATCTTATGCATATTGATATTTTATTATAATTATTCATCTCGACAATGACAACTGTATATCTAATTAAAAATTTACTTTTGTTACAGATCCACCAAGAATTCCTGTTACAAATGAGGAAGACGTAAGTTATTGAATTATTTTATCATAACTATCATAAGTTACAAATATAAAATTAAAATCAAATATCCCCATTATATATTCAATTATATATATATATATATATATATATATAAGAATACTACCAATAATGTATTTTTTATTATTGCATATTCACAAATTTTATTTCTGTGTATTTTAGTTTTTTACCTGGTTAATGGTTAATGGGAGACATTCGTAGGTTTCTCATATGATGATTATTTTGTCATCTGACATTTATATAACTCTTTGTCACATAAATAAATCTTAAATACTTTTACACAAATTATTTACGTAACAATGGATTTGAAAATTGAGACATTGCATGTTTATCTGCTATCATCTAGTACTATTTTGTTAATAGTACCTTCACTATTTTTGCACTTTTTGCTTCTTACTTCTACTTTTTACTTACTTTACCTTAATTATTGTTAAATAATTAATTTTGAAAAAGCTTTCAATATTTCATTTTCAATATTGAAAAAATTATTGTCTTGCTGTTTTTTTTTTCAAGTAAAGCAGCACAGACCTACATTTATTTCTGTATCAAAAAATAATTGGTTTGTTGCACTAAAACGCACTACTTTAGAATAAATTATTCACTGATTTTTGTCAAAAAATATTTTAATTTATTTAAAATTTCATCGAGGAACGATAAACAGTTGATCGATAAGAGGGTTGATTGATCGGTTATTAGGATTATTATCTGTGACTAAATTTTAATTATAAATTATAAGGTCAGTATCATTTGAAAAAAGAATCAATAGGATAAATTAAATTAGAGAAAAATTGTGTGTAAATCTATGTCGGCTGTAAATGCGACGAATTCTCAGATTCGTGGAGGAATATATAAGAGAGAAAATCATTATTTCAGATTTTGTTTTGATTATTAGATATGTAATTCAATTAATATTAATGCTTGCTATTAACTGCATAGCTACTGCTATGGATTTACAGGAAATAAACGAAGGTATTGATTTGGCTGTTAGGTTTCATCTAACAAAGATTTACTGTCATGAGGAGTACTACTAATTGAGAATTATATTGCTTTACAAAGTAGGAACATGTTCTTTGCAAAAAGTGGTTATAGCAGTGATTTCCAACCATTTAGTACCGCCCCCCCCTTAATTAATTAAAATAATTAATCCCCTCTTCTTTAAAAAAAATTGTTGGGCTTTTCTTAATCTTTCTAGTAATCTGATTTCATAAATACTCAACTGCTATTATAATTTAATTATCAGACTAAAAACCATTAAGCAGTATTATGTATATACTTAAAAAAATATTATTTATTCATTCATTTTTCTTACATCATTTTAAAATTGAAACGAAAATAGTATTTTGGAAACAACTGTGCACCCTCCTTGAAACATCTTTGCGTCCTGAAGATTGGAAACCATGTGGTTTAAAGACCCTTTATAAAGTAGAAAATTAAGATAAAAATATCTTTGAAGTAACTGGGAGTGAAAACTAGAAATTCTCTTCAGTTTGTTTCCAGGGTACCAAAGTAAAGTAAATTTTGAAATCAAAATATGAAACTTTTTTTCGATTCGTGTAGCCAAAAAATTGATTGTCTGAAGATTCAAACAAGAGAGCACTATAATATTTAATAAATAAAATATACATAATGGATAGATAAGCACATAGAATAGATCTTCATTATCCTTTTAACCTATTTATATTGAGAACAACAACTGTCGATACGTGTTTTTTTACAAATGGGACCTTTTTATATGTTGTTTTGCGCAGAATAAAAAAATTGCAAAATTATTTTTTATACAAATATGTTCCGCCTGCTATTCGCTCATCTTCTCCCAATAAATTCCGTAACAACTCGTTCGAACTAATCAAGTCAATCGCATCAAATGCACTTTAATAGATCCTCGGTACTTGCACATTATCAAATTAATAAGCGTAGTTTAATCACCGTTATATAAATAAAAATAATAACTGGCAAGTGTAAAGTTATATACTTCCATAATAATAATTATATCGTTACATGTGATTAATGATGAACTCTTACTTTGATTGATGTCGTTCTTATGATAAATAATTTGTCGCTATTCATTCATATGAAAACGGAAATTTCACATTAATCTTATATTGGCATTTACATATGTGATTAACGTGCCAGTTAATCTATAATGCATTTCAAAGAAGTAATTGAGTGTTTCAATTATAATGAGCAACGTTATTCATTTTTGGATCTTAAAGGAATACGACTAGATTTTATAGATTTCTGTTTTAAATTGGCTGTCGATTCTATAACTTTAAATATAAAATTGTTAAGAACTTTCACGTTAACTGGGTAATCAAATATTGTTTGAAATTTTAATCATAGAGTTCAGCTGGAAGTGGAACGATCTAACACGCTGATTATCTTAATAATCTTAAGTTTATTAATAATTGAAACAAAAAACTACTGACTACTGAATAAAGTAAAGATACATATTAAAGTCAATTTATTATTTAATGATGAGAGAAAATAAAAAAAATGAAAATCGATACAGCATATGATACAAATGTTCTGAATTTATTCTATTATTAGAAAGGCGTTGATTCATCTAACTTGGATCTGTTTAATTGATTTAATTTTCGTGGTTATGGGATGAATATACCTAATGATACATACATAAATACATATATTTATACAAGTTCATATAATTTTTTTTGCATATACACATATTATTTTCTCGCATATATCAAAACGGTTTGATTGTTGAAACATTAATAATTGCATATGTAACTGTTGTATTGATTTTATTAAGCATATATTATCATACTCGATGGGAAACACGTGCGTGATTATTGGACTATATTTGATTATTCTGTCACTATAAAAAAGTGAATAAAACTAGGTTTTTTGTGACATATATTCTTATTCAAAAATACATAATATTACCTCATACTTTTCGCTAGACATAGAACTTATCAATTAGACCATGTAAAAGTCTCTCATGATCCTCCTTCGATGACGCAGATTGTTAAGTTATATTTTAACTATTGCATTCACTTGGAATAATTTACGTATTGTTAGTTATTAATACTAATTATAATGAATGATATGTCACTAAGTACTACTTGATCCCAATTTACTGGATATTTATTTATTACTTATTAACTCATGTCACCCGTGGACTTTAGTTTTAGAAGTGAAAAGTAAGCTCGATCCAACAATGCGTTAACCCCACCTCGGGGTAGCAGCCTTCCGGTACAAAAGCTCAATACCATGAAGATCAATTTTTTCATGACCTTATTATATGGGTACAAAAATACACCCGAACAACTTTATTTATATACACTTATTTATATGTTCGAGAATTTAATTTCCCTTTATTCCGAACGATCTCGAATTGATTACAGAAGAGACTGCATATATATATATATATATATATATATATATATATATATTATTTACTATAATTTTTTTTTATTTTTTTTTACTTTTATTATTTAAAGCTTTGATATTCTTTACCTTAAAAATTATGCATCTCATAGTTTCATAAATATGAAATCGGTAACTGTTTTCTTCTTTACTCCATGAATTTCAATATAAAGTGCTACATGAAAATGCCAACTGATTCTTCCTCTGAATAACAGTGTTAGTCTGAAAATTACTATGTTTTCTGTTAAACTTGCGATGCTAATACACACCAATCATTGTTTCCTGCATTCGACTTCCTTTTATAATAGAGGAAGAGCTAGTGATTATTTCATAATGCTTCTTTTTCGCATTTTAATTCTTAGGTTCGTTTTAGATGCATTTAACTTTCTCATTAATAATTAATAATTGATTGCGATTTTTATGATAACACATGATTACGATTTACCATAACTTACACCATGCGCATTTTAAGGAAATTATGTGAATTATGTGAATGTGATATTATATTTGATATGTGTAATCTTTAAACATTTATGAATTTATGGATATTTTTCCGACTTGAACATAGTGACCGTATTTTCTATTTTAAATCTGGTACGTAAACTTCTAAAGAAGAAGAAATAGATAAATATCTCACATTTCTTTTATTATTTTTTTTAAAGAATTTTTTGAAGATGTTTTAAATTTTTTTGTAAACTGAATACATTTTTAAGGCAATCGCACTGTGTAGCTGTTTTATAATAGAGGAAGAGCTAGTGATTATTTCATACTGCTTCTTTTTTGCATTTTAATTCTTAGGTTCGCGTTAGATGCATTTAACTTTCTCATTAATAATTAATAATTGATTGCGATTTTCACGATAATACATGAATTATGATTTTCTATAACTTCCAACATGCGCATTTTAAGGAAATTATGTGAATTCCTTGACTTATATTTGATATATGTAATCTTTAAACATTTATAAATGTATGGATATTTTTTCGACTTCAACTAGTGACCGTATTTTCTATTTTAAATCTGGTACGTAAACTTCTGAAGAAGGAAAAATTTTAATAAATGTAGTGAACTAGTGGTGCATGGCATAGACATTGACTGAAAAATAATTTTTTCAAATGTTTTAAAATTTTTTGAAAATTGAATAAATTTTTAAAACTTTTAAACTCAAAAGCAATCGTAAGCTATTTTAGAGACGATATATCAAAGCGCGTAAGCGCCCAAAATCTAAATTTATTTTTTCAAAAATTTAATCAGTTTTTCATTTTGTCAATGCAAATAAAATATTTTTTGAATCATTTGAATGGGACGCTCAGTTATCTCAAAAATTGAATTACTATTTTTTAGCACTTTTTTCTCCGTATCTACGACTTGCCATTGCCAAAAACTAATCAGCACGGCTCCCTATCAATACAAATCGAATGGTTTTTTGAATTATTCAAATCGGTTCATCCGTGTTTCCGAAATCGCCGACGAAAATTGTATCCGAACACACATACACATATATTTTTTTTCTGAGGTATGCCAAAATGTTTGATCCCTACGGGAAGTTGATAATAGAATTTTGAAATATCATAAAACTCAAAGATTTTTAAATATTATTAATAATAATTATTTTATAAATTACTATTACTGTACACGTCGCTATTCCTGAACTATGACATTTTTCTTTTCTAAGTGTTATATGAAATTCTGAACATTTGTTTTCATAATTAACTTCTGTTAATTTGTTACCTAAAGTTAATTAATAAATTTAGTATTAATATCGGGTTTAGCACGTCTATTTCAAGTATTTGATACACTTTTTAGGTCCAAATTTTGAAAAAGTAATTTTAGTTAAAATATATTTAAAGTAAATATTGAAAATTTTAATCTTTTACAAAAATTGTGACAATCCGATACGAATATTGCTTCTAGAAAAATCCGGAACATAAGGTAAGACTCTGGGAGTGTCGCGACAAATTCGGGATTTATAGTCATCTTAATCTTAAGTGCTTTAAGCTTAATCAATTAGAGCACACGACCCCAATGAATTGCTACCCCTCTTGATAGAAAATGCAAACCAACTACAGAAATCATATTCGTGATATTTTTCTATTTTTTTTAAACATATACTAGTCACTAACTAATAGTCTAGTCATTATAGGAATTTCACCTCGGAATTCGAGATAACCAGCTGTAAGTCTATAAATACTTGTATATTGACACCCTAAGGTTGTCTCAAAACCTACATATGGTATTGACACCCCACTTATGTAGGTTTTGAGACAACTTTAGGGTGTCAATATACAAGTAATTACAGACTTACAGCTGGGTATCTCGAATTACGAGATTTTTACTAATTTAAGCTTAAATGACTGGACTATTAGGAACTTTTCTACAATACTACAATTAGGATGAAGAGGAACATAGTACTAACTCTGATAATCTGTGTTCTGCGCCAAAGAATATTCAGTAATTTATTCAATCTAAAGAACTACTCGAGAAACATTCTATTCTGGCCCTACGTCTACGATAAGCATCGTATAGCGTTCAGAAAAAGTAAAAGGCTGTACAAGCTCACGATAATACTAATTACATGTAGATATTCGCTCGCATCATGCGTCCTTGACAAAAAGTGCGAGTTGTGTTTTTAACAGGATGACAGACGAACATCCTGCCTACAGCAACAGTGCATTCGACATCCTCTGAAGCTCATAAAAGCGGCTTACACACGTATCCTGAATTTTATGCTTCGATACCTTTAACTCTAACTAATAATAAGCACGTGTCGAAGCTAAATCGGATTTGGAGAATTCAGTTAAGCGCTATTTGAACCCGATTACTAAGATGTTGAACCATTTATTGAAAATCTTTCATTTCTTGAAAATTACATCTCTATAAAATATTTGATAATTTGATATGCATAGGTCTAACAATAATTTTTTTGTCTAATGATCAATGTTTTTCAAAATCATCGAAGTCGGTCTAGCCGTTCTCTCAAAACTGAATCAATATTTGGGCATTTTTTTCCCGAATCTTCGAAACGGCTAGACGTTTTTTTTTCCTGCGTTTTTTTGTCAACGCCTTCAACGTTTTCAACGTATTTTGACTCAAATTTTGTGAAACTATTCTGATTCAAGCATATTCAACATTAATTAAAAATAAGAACTTGTTAAAAAATGAGTACAATCCGGAATGAAAAACCTGAAACCGGGACAATTATTGGTTCTATAAAAATCCGGAGCACAAAACAAAAATCTGTTCCGGCTATTCCTGGAAAATCAAAAAAGTCTTGAATTATTTAGACTTGAAACAAGGTTTTAAATACAATTTGGCGCGACCAACATTATTTTTTCAGCATTTGTTTTGCAAATCAGCACAATTAAATTTTCACAATTTGTTTTGCATTCTACATTTAATCAATTAACCAAATAAAGTCTAAATTTCTACAAACTAAATGCTAAAATATATATAGAATAAAGTAAGGAATCTTTATTTTTTCAATGCCAAGAAGTCAGGTCAAGAATACAGATTTTATTATTACTTACATGTTATTTTGAAATATTCAGATGAGCATTACTTTACCTTATTTTAGTCATTGTCTACAGATGTTTAATTACAATTAATTCATTTGACAAAATATATAATTATCTGGTTTTTGGAGGTCTTGATCGATACTTTTTAGTAAGTGATTTTAATAATACTTTAAGAAGTGAACTCACAGACATAGAATTTGACTAGTTTTTGTTCATATGGTGATGAAAATGAAAATAAGTATGTAAATGATAATTAGCTTTGAAGACTTGTAATTGCAAAGCATTTAATCACATGTATTTATTTATTTCTTTGCAATGAGCAAAAACTTTGCATAATCATCAGATGCTAATTATTTATTCATCGAGTTTTTTTCTGTTAAAATCTTCTATAATTATCCTCTTAGAAAGCAAATATGTTTTATAAATAGTATAATCTATATATGGTCAATAATCATAATAATAAGCAGGATTTCCTTTTTATCGATTTTTATTTATTGGATGTACGTGTTTCATTTACTTTCATGAATAATTTAAAACGTTTAGTTATAATAGTTATTTTGAATAATAGATTGTTTTTTGACATGTCAGTTTTTATTTAGGTAAGAAAATTAAATCGTGTCGTAGCCTCAGCCCATATCTTCAATTCGTATTATTTTCAAGTGATTTAATAATTTATTTCTCTATAATTCTGTGTAAGTTTTATAGATATAGATTTTTAATTTTTCAACTATTGTTTTATTTGCACATTTTATTTTGCTTGCAAATTCAAAGCTATTTTTATTAAGAACATATTCGAAAAAATAAATATAAATCACTTCATGCAGATATTGATGCTTTGATTTAGTTTTCATCTTAAGTATCTATTATTAATGTACCGTTATTATTATTATGCTTTGAGAAAATGAAACTAAGAAGAAATATTATCGCATGTTTGTAAATAAGAACATGGGATGATTTGTTAAGTTCATGAAAGCAATAGTCGCGGAGTTTGCCATTATTTAAATATGGGCGTAAATTATCCTTGAAGAAATAGGTACTGCAAAGAAAGTAGTTATCGAGTTATTTCATAATTTTGCAATATATTTTTTATTCTTTTTTAAATTGGTGCTTTATTAAATTTTGTACCAAAATTTTAATTTTAATGTTAATTCTCTAAATGTTTTATAGCAAGTGAATATTTTTAGGCGTTGCTAAACTTTTGTATTTATGTGATTTAAACATAATTCGAACACACATTAGGTATAGTATCTATAGAAAGTGCTTAGCAAAATACTGAATGGAATTTGTCAAATATTACTATAAAATTAGCCTATTAGAATTCGTGTTTTTGTAGTCATACAATATCTTTAGCATTTATATATTTACGAGTTATCAAATTTTATTTTTATTCAATATTTTTCTAAATCTACGTTTGTTTAACTGTTCTACGGTCTATATAAATCACGAAATAAGGTATCGTAAACTGGATTAAAATATTAATTTTAATATGTGCATATTACATTTACAATATTTTAATGTAAGTGGCGCATTTTGCAAAATTCGTTGATATGGTTATTTCTGTTTCTTTTGACTCGACGCCCAACTTAAGTGAGTTTTCAGTCTAATCAGTATATTTAAAAAAAAAAATTATTTGTGTTTATATTAAATAAATGGAACTTGAGTTTTGCAGAAGATAATGATCCAAGTTATAATATTCTTAAAGATAATAAAGCTTATAATATTCTTATGAAATACCTCCAAAAATATGTGGAAAATGTTTTCTCTTTCAAAAAGTTGTACAAATATGTAATTTGAGAAAAACTTTTACTCTTCATTCAACATATAGTATATTAATCAGTTAACTCATTTTTATGCTTAGCAATAAATTCAATGAAAGCGATATAACAACTGTCGTTGTTACCAGTAATTTTTTTAATGGAAAAAACGTTATATTTACAAGTCTGTAATAAATATTTTTTATATTTTTGACTGCACGTAAACTATAATAAAATATTTTTAGTATTCAGTTATAAAGTGTTTAATTACATTATTATCATAGATTTATAATCTGGATTCCTGAACACAATTAAATTTTTATTGTTGGCATCATTAACAGATGGTCTAAATAACTGTGAGTGTGAGATATTTATAATAACAATAAGAAATTCAGTAGGGTAGAGCACGTCTTTAAGGTCCACGGGTAAAAAGGTCGACCACCAATATCTCAAAAACAAGTAGAATTAGGAATTTTTTAACAATATTTGAAAGTAGAGGGGAAAAACATGTATAACCAGCCATCACTTTGATTCTTAAGAAGTTGCTATCGAGGGATAAACGGCAATGATAAACGGCTTGTAAAGTTGCAAACAATAAAAAGTAGTGAATAAAGAAGTATATTATGTTAAAAAGGCTATTTTACAAGAGCTAAATTAAATAAATAGTTATTCCAACTCTGCTGATAAATATTTCTGACAAAATACCAGATCAATGTTATATACGGCGTAATCTTTGCAAAAAAGTGGGAATGAAATTTATTTTCTGCATTATTTGAATAATATAACTATTATTTTGTAAAATTACTTTAACATTAAAAATAAGACATTGGATCTGTTTGGCCCCTGGCCTCCCTATTTTACCCCCACCATGGTATTAAAAAACCAGGTGACACTTTTCTGAAAAAAAGTAAAAAAACTCTTCTACAAGGAAGGGATGGGATTTTACAATTAGCTGGGAGCTTTACTGAACATAGTCGGATAGTTGTTTGATGTGTTATTTGTTGTGATATAATTGTTGTAGTTTTCACAATATAATTGTTCAAAGTCAAATTGGACGTTTGTGTCTCGTCCCACCCTTTTGAAATTTTATTTATTTATTTATTGAGTAAGATTAACGAAACTGTTGACCAACTCTAGTATTATAATAAAGTTACATCGATCAACTGTTTAATATATAAATGTTCCGCACCTTAATGTCTTACTCCTCCTTATTGTTCTAATATGAGTTGCCTGTTCCCACGCAGTCACCGTTCGCAGAAGCTGTGCGAAAAATTTACAGAGGCGTATAGATAAAAAAACTGATGTCTGAAGACGAATTAATCAGCAGTTGTTGATCAATTTATTGAATAGTATTTAAACAATTTCAAAAAACGGGTTTGAAATACTCCTACAAGATGACTAAAATCAATGTTCGATATTCATCAATGAATTTATTTATTTGATTCATTTTGTAAACCGGCTTGTTTGTTATTGTTTTTATAATAATATTTACTCTTTTCGGGTAATTAATTTAACTATCATTTATTTAACGGTCATCAATTTATGAATGGGGTTTTATAGCTATTTATGTTAACGTAATCTGCAATTGTTATTGTCAAATATATAATTCATATTTTATACTTATACGTTCTACATACTCTTGCAAATTTATTTAGCACGCTTTTGTTATTATTAACTTTCCGTAGGGTAAGTTATTGTAATCGTCCAAAAATCAAAATTGAAATTTTTTACATTTCTTCACGTTTTGAAGGTTTCTGAACATTTTTCTCAGAAAAAATGGATGTGTGTGTGTATGTATGTATGTATGTATGTATGGATACAATTTTTTGTCCATGTTTTCGGGCGCACGGATCAACCGATTTGAATGGTTCAAAAAACATTCGAATCCTTTTGATAGGGAGATGTGCTGATTAGTTTTTGGCAAAGGCAGGTGCAGCCGTTACGGTGATACGGAGCAAAGAGTCGAGAAAATACTAATGGAGTTTTTGAAAGAATGGAGTATCCGATTTGAATGATCTAGAATCATTCAATTTGTAATGATTGGAAGAAGAGGTGATTAGTTTTTAGCAGAGGCAGGTCGAGCCATTTTGGAGATACAGATCTAAATGTACAAAAAATGGCAGTTTTTGAAAGAAATAAGCGTTCGATTTGAATTATTCAAAGCACCTTCTTCTTGTTTCAACGAAATAATTGCTTTTGGAAAAAAAATTGTTTCTATTTTTTTTCAGTTTTGTTTTTCAAGAATTTTTTTTGTATATCGAAAATAATTCAGATTTTAATTTTAATTCTGTTCTAATATACTTTAAACAAATAATTTCAACTTTGCAATTCAGTTTATATTATTCTTATAAATATTAAACAATGTTACAATATTTATAAAAATCTATATGAAAACATTTAATATTTTTCGATCATTTCGTTACGGTACGGAAAGTTCCAGCAATTTGTCTTAAGGCACGATGCCATGCACCCCACTAATTATATTTTAACAGCAATTAGATTGTTTATAATCGTTCTATAAGATGTTGGCTAAAACTTTTTCTTGCCTCGTATTTTTAGATGGCAACTCAACGGTTGATCCATCCTTATTTAATTACATCATTATTAGAATTTATCTAATAGGACTAACTTATTATTCAATTTGGTGCAGCAATTTCCGGGAAGGACTATTTTCACTTGGAAACATATTTAAGATCTATATTCCCCAGTGAAAATTGATGTCGCTACGGCTTGATATAAGGGTTAAATTATAAATTCACAAAGTATGGGTTTCATTTTCTTCAGAGTCTATTAACCCTATCTCCAAAGCATTTAATTTTGTGCTATTTATGCAGAAAGGTAGTAGGCGTTGGTATTACATTAATGTTCATTGTAAATATTACAAATGTCATTGTTGTTAATATCACATCATCCAATTGATATTTTAACGATTCAGTCATTCAATGACATTTTATTTCTAATCGTTTATTATAATTTCATACAACGAATCACTAAATCTGTTTGTAATTTAATTAGTGAAAGAAGTATGGCAATAAAAATCTGGGCGAACGTAAATTTTCGATTTCATATAAGGTTCCGTTATGAAAAGATTTATTGTAAAATTTGTGTTTATATGTCAGATGGATTATTAAGTGAAAACATTTTGTTTTATTCCAGTTTATAGTCTATTGATTTCTTGCGCATACCGCGGTTTTTTCTATTATCAATTTATTTGAATAACAATTCCGTAACAATATAAAACAATGCAATATTGCAATTCAAGAATGGCTATAGAATTGATATAATAAAAATAGATATTGAAACTACAGTACTGGTATACTTGTTCTATCATATTTATAATCAAAAACAACTTCATGAACAACTCTAAAATTGTAGCCATTTCTCAAAATATTTAATTTTCTGTTATTTGAAATAAATTTTGTTTGTTATAATTTATTTTTGTTAATCAAGACATTTGAAATAAATGGTTTGAACAACAATCAGAACTTAAAGACTTCTCTAAACTGTTTTTGATGATACTTCTTATAAATAATTAAGCTTTTTAGGAGGCAACTTATGGTTGGCCTATCTCTGTTTGATATGTTTATATTATTAGAATTTCTCTAATTAGTGGGAAAGGCTATTTAAACTTAGATATTCCTGTTGACACTTTCAACTGAAAACCAATGTCACTACAACTCGATGTCAAGCTGTCCAAGGCGGGTATTGAGCCTGATACCTTTTGGTTAGAACACCAGAGTTCTAATATCTTAGCCACAAGAAATTTGATAATATATAGTAATACTTCATTTATTTGCTTAATAATTATTGCAGGGAAGATTAGAGTACCGAAGTAAAATGATATAGAAATATTGATATCGGATGCGCAGTCCAATCAGGTTATTTTTAGTATTGCGGATTAGATTAGAATTACGTAGGCAAATCCAAGAAAGTCTTCACACGCGAAATTGGAAATGCTAATTACATTTGCATAGACTTACTTTAATGGTGCTTCTTTTAACTACGCTATATTTTATGTGTTTATCGTTATAAGTGATTATTCTCAAAGACAAACTGAAAATAAAATATCTATGTCAACTCATTTCACTATGTGCTATTTTTAATTTGAAACTTGTATTTTTGCTTTATGCGTAGGAATAAAATTAATGTTTTGTGATGATTTCTGATGATCGATCACCAAAAATTTTCTAAAATTCATATACACCTTACCTTAAAAATTATTTGACAATTTTGGTAGCTCTGGTTGTACATACTACGACAGAAACAATCTGGATATGGACCTTCATATCAAGCATTAGTAATATTCATTTTTACTAGTAATTGTACATGAAAATATTTTTACTGAGAGTAAAAACAACAAGTTGGAAGAGTTGACACATTATGCTAGTTCAGATATTCATATTTGAAATTTTAATTTATAGTACACAGATGATGAGACAAACCTAGTTTCGAAACGTTTGTAAAATTTATATTAGTCAATAAATTAGTGCAAAAAAGAGTGCTGTTTATTCATATTTCTAATTTAATATATCAAATATAGCCCAGAACCAGATAAAGTAATATGTCGTTCAATTACTTTGTCAGTTAAATAACAGTGTAAAACGTTATACTAATTATGAATAAGTTACTTCATAATTCATAATTCATAATTAGATTTACGACGTGAACCTTCTGATAAGTGATTAACGACGTGAATGATTAGGAGTGATCAACGTGATCTTGTAGAAAACGATTATTCAATTATTCAGACTCCTGAATAAGATATGTGATACTACAAGAATTGCTGTGCAGTTATCACACTTAATCTTGAGAATTCTTATTCATATAATAATAATAGTAAAAGTATCATTAATGTAAAAGTTCTAAAAATATGTAACTTCAGATGTTACAAGTCTTGAAACAAAACACTAGAAATTATATTTTCCTTTGTGTAAAACATAGCTTTATTATTAAACTTACACATAGCTGATTAGTGATATAAGAATAGTATTGATTATGATATTTGTAATAATTAATGTTTAAACCATTATTATTAGCACAATATTTGTAATCAATACACTGATTCTTAATAACGAACATTAAGGTTAGTATCTCTGATTTCGTACACACAATTACAAAATTCTGTATTATGCAAATTGACATTTTTGATATAATTTGTTTAAATTAAATTTTTGTATTTATTAGGATTCTGGTAGATGTAGATAAACAAAATATTATATTGTACGGAATATATGCAGTATCTATACTTGATTGATTACACGATAAGTATTTTTGTAATTTTCAACTTTCCGAAGGAGAGTAGATGTTTTATAATATCACTATTTTGCCAGAAAATCTGATCTACTAAATTTATAGTTTTGCTCGATGATCTGCCAAGTCTTCTATTTTATAATAGCAGCACTTCTTCACAAGTGCAAAATTTCTCAGCCACGTTTTGGCCAAAAATCCTGAACCAATTTTAAAAATTCAAACACTGTTCGAAAGACCAGTTGGGAATTGTGCTGGTTAGTTTTGGTAAATATTGGCCGTACCGTTTCTAATATTTCGATATTGTTTTGTCAATTATAATAATAGTTTTTATAGTCTTCAAGAACATCCTAAAATTTCATGTGCTTACCAATAGCGGTTTAATTATGAAAATTTTTTAATGTTTGTAATGATGTCAAAATTAAAAAAAAATATATTCGTATTCGGTATAGCAATTCTTATTCATATGTCAATTTATATCGTGAAGTTCTTCGACTTGGCTCAAGGCGAAATGTCACTTACAGCTACTTGATTATGTGGGGCAGGTCCAATTTGACTTTGAACAATTATACTGTGAAAACCAAACCAATTATATCACAACAATTAACACATATCAAACAAACAACTATCTAACTATGTTTAGTAAAATTCTACTAATTTATCATCGTAGAAATGTGCTTTTTTGCTGTTTTCCAAAAATTTGTAACCTGGTCCTCGAAAATATAAATTTCATGAGTACATTTTTCACAGATATAACAATGAATTATAATCTTGATCAGGTATTTTGTTAGAAATATTCATCAGCAGAGTTGGTATTTATTTAATTTATCTCTTGTAAAATTTCTTATTTTAACCTAATTTACTTTTTTATTCACTATTTTTTATTGTTTACACCTTTGTTAGAGTAAAGGTTCAGTTGGTTCTTTTTACGCCATTTACGCCGGGTGTAAGTTTTAATGGAGGTTAATTAAAAAACGGTTGAGTCTAACTTAAAATTAATAATATATGTTATAAAACAATTAAATAATGCATACTTAAAAATTATAGCAAGGTCTAGTAAACTAAACAATGGTGCTCACGAAAGAAAATACTTTCGTTATGGAATTTCAAACATTTTTGTTTATCTCCCGACAACAACGTTGTATAAATATGGCTGGTTATACTTCTTATTTTTTGTACTTGTTAAAAAATTCTTAACTTTACTTCTATTTGAGATATCGGTAGTTGACATTTAACCCGCGGCCCTTTAAGCCCTTCTCTACCCTATTTTGATTTTCTAATATTAATTTTTGTATGTTGGTAATAAATGATGAATTCATGTTTCTTTAGATCCTGTTTACATTCATAATATCACTATTTCAACTGAACTTTGGTATTGTAAAATAGACTAAGAGTTTAATTTTTAATTAAACTTTAGTCAAACAACTATCAATAAGTAAATCATTTATTACCATTAGGAAGATGTGCCGCAGAGTTTGCGTGACGTGTGAGTGAAATAATGTTGTTTTCAATATATTGTTTTATAATTCAATTTTTTTTTTCATTCTGCAATAAACCCACTACCGTTCAATAACGAGCAAGTTCACTGTACCTATTCCATTCACTAGTTTCGTTCTCAGCCAGGTTATGTGTTACCTGTACGCTGATTTAGATGTATGTGCTTGGATGTGGATATTATACGCGTGCACCGCAATAAAAACTTTATGCATATTACGTATATTAGTCACATCTACATGAAAACAATTAAATATGTATGAATATATATATATATATATATATATATATATATATATATATATACAAATGCGATTTACAGTAGTTTTTAATTTTATTATGATTTCTCATAACATAAATTAGATTATTGCATGATATATATCACGCTAAAAAAATATTATAAGAGTTGAGGAAATATCTTATATCATATTATTGTTCATTTAAAATAATTGATACATATATAAAGTAAATTTTAATCGTATATTTGTAGTATAATTTATCCTCTGCCCCAAATTCTGGCTATCACCTTTTGATTCGAGAAAATTTCTTTACAACGAGCATCCTTTTGACATCTGAGAATAAGAATTGATCGCTGGGGAACAGATATAGAGATTACAGATATAGATAAAGGATGTGGAAGCAATTCGTACCTTATACCATGTCTTTTTGGCACTGTTTTCACCAATTTGTGACATGATGCGTTGTCCTGATGAAAATTTCAGCACAACGAGCATTCTTTTGAGATCTGAGAACAAGAAATGGTCACTGGGAAACAGATATAGAGATTACAGATATAGATAGTGGGTGTGGAAGCAATTGGTACCTTATACCATGCCTTTTTGCCACTGTTTTCACCAATTTGTGACATGATGCGTTGTCCTGATGAAGCAGCACTTTTTTCTTTTTCAAATGGGGCTGTTTTTCTTGATTTTGATCTTCTAATGCTTCAATAACGTTATACAATAGATCTAGAGAATATAGTGAGTGCAGAACTAATTCGTATCGATTCATGTCCTTTTTGCCACTGTTTTCACGAATTTGTGACTTGGTTTGTTGTCCTCGTGAAGCAGCACTTTTTATTTAAATGGCACCGTTTTTTCGTTTTCAAGTTTCAAATGCTCCAATAATGTCAATATTCAGTATTCTGGCCTTTCTCTGTCAATTCTGGCAATCACTTCTTCATTCGACAAAAAAATTTCTACAACGAGCATCTTTTTGATATCTGAGAACAGAAAATCGTTGCTGGGAAACACGTTTTCCAATTTATGTTTTTTGTTACTGTTTTCGCGAATTTGTGACTTGGTTCGTTGTCTTGATGAAGCAGCACTTCTTTTTTCAAATGGCACCGTTTTTTGTTTTTAACCTTCAAATGCTCCAATAACGTTATACAATATTTAGTGTTTTGGTCTTACTCAAATAGTGGATGAAGATCATTTCTTGCGAATCCCAAAAAAGCTGACGTCATAACTTTGCCAGCCTATTGTTTGCATTTTTTCTCGTTCATTGTGTCTATTCCACTCAGTTGACTTCTGATTTGACTCTAAAGTGTGGTGGTGGATCCATGTTTCATCCATTGTCACATACCGACGTGATAAGTCCCTTTTATTCTAGTTGAACAGCTTCAAATAACTCTTAGAATCGTCAATACGTTGTTGTTTTTGGTCCACTGTGAGCAAGTGTGTACCCACTTTGAGAACATCTTTCTCATGGACAAATGTTCATGCAAAATAGTGTGTACACTGCTTTCAGATATCTTCAAGGTGTCAGCTATCTCAAGCAATTTGACTTTTCGGTTTTCCAAAACGATTCGGTGAACTTTTTTCATATTTTCCGGTGTAACCAACTCAATTGGCCTTCCAGAACGTTCAGCATTGTCAGTTTCTGTACGGCCACATTTCAAGTCAGCAAACCACTTCTCCACCGTTTTCCTCGATGGGGCAGAGTTCGGATAACATTTATCCAGACAGCTGTGATGGTATTTTTTCTATCAAAAAGCAATGATAAATAAAATTATTTTAATTGATTTGAATTCATTTCATTTTGAAAACACAAAAGTAACATTACTTCAATCTTTGAAACCTGTAAACTAATCGTCCGATTGCCATGGCATTGACATCCGAGTGGAAAGGGTACTTCTTGCAAGTCATATGGATTACCTATAGTATTGCCATCTATGTGTCATTCTACGGATTTATTGAATGATTTAGTAATTTGCGGTTTTGCGAAATCTTGCAATATTTTGTAATTACATTTTAGTGAACAAAATTATTTATTTATGCATATATATTCAGAAACAAACATAAATGCACGGTGAACTATTTTTGATAAACACTTAATTTTTTAAATTTCGATCTTACATTTTAAAAATTCTCCAGATTATAAATTTATATAAACGGAATAGAGTTACTTATAATGATTACTTACCTATATTTGATTACTTTTTTTAACTTTCCGAAGAAGGAGAAGTTTATGTTTTACTTTTATTATGACTAAGATTACAAAATGCCTTTGGAACACTCATTTTTTGATAAATTGATAATAACTAATGTATAAGCCATCATTTATTTAACAAAATTTTTATTCTGTCTAATTATCGACAGTAGGTGCAGGCAGTAGTATGATGCCAGAGAGGAAGGATACTAAAATTAGATTTACTAAAGTAGATCTTCCAAAAGTAGATTAAATAATTCTGAAACTGAATGTTTGTTTATATATTTTATAATATAATTTATGCAAATTCTGAATACATTAAAACTGCGTACAAAAAGATGATTAATATGACATCTGATCATTTCTCATTAGCAACGAGTGAAAATATCACTCTTCCTATTCCATCACGAAATCGATCCGATACATTTGCATTTTAGTTTTATGTTTTGTCTTCGCGCTATATTAATAAATATTAATTCATCACGGCACATTTTCGATTTTTCGAGTATTAATGAGCTTCATTTCTATTTTATACTGTTGATTTTTATAGTATTTACTTTCGTGACATTTTGTTATCGACCCATATTGTTCTAAGACATAAATTATAAATACGATATTTGATACGGATATGGTGTTTATTTTTATTTTTAACTTGGTCATTAGAACTCGTATCTAGTAAACACAGTGTTCAAAATTATTTGTAGTAAATATATTTGAATTGTGACAATGATTATTACTCAGTAATCAAAATAATTAGTAATAATGATAATTGAAGACTATGTTTTTAGCTTAATATATGAACATTTGTCAATATGTCAAAAGATTTAATCAAAAATTATTTCTTAAATTAGACTTTATTGCATCATTGACTTACGATTAGTATAATTTTTTTTACTACTAACCCTTTCCACTCGGAAACTGCCGCTCTGGCGCCAAATTCATCGGAATTCGCGAGTGGAAAAGGTTAAAGCAAATACAGAGAAACATTGTTTTCTTTTTATTATAATCATTTTACCAAAATTATTTTCTTATTCATTTTACTGGATAAAATTCTCCAAGTATATTTTTTTCTACATTTCGTTATAATTAGTTGAAAATTAAAAGGATTTGATTTCATTTCCTTGTTTCATACTTGAAATCAATAAAAAATATTGTTATGATGATTATTATGTTAAATGATCTATATTCTTACGTTTATATAACAAAGTAACACATTCTAATTGTTTAATAACGCTCTTGTTTTCTCTAATTACAAAATCATTAATTGTTTTTTATGTAGTGAATTGTTCTACAGCAACAAACTGTGTCAGTATGTTTTAATTTCTTTGAAAATTAAATGAATTACTTTTTAACTAAATTATAACGACTTTTTTCAATATAAATTTGGGAAATTTTATTAATTTGTGCTTGTTCAGTAGCGTACCAAGATTGTTGAATATAATTATAAGAGATTAATAAATAAAGGTTAAATAGTTGTAATAGTTTGTAATTTCTTTACGTGTGGAAGAAACTGAAATCATTAATGTAATTGAAAATGTTATTATTTTGATAGTGATTGCTTGAAAAAATATGTGTTCTCAGTGAGTTTCTGAAGTACATAGATATATTTTACTTTTATGTTAAGAGTCTCGGATTATGATAATAATAAGTAATTTTATGAAGCAAAATCTGCATTTTGTGATTCGTAACTTAATTCGTTATAACAAACGAAGCTTTTCAAAGTCGAAAAGTGTACACGAGAAACGATCTATTTATCTAGCTTATGAACTAATTATTTTACATTAACATATTTTGTTATTATAATTTTTTATCAATAAAAAAGTAATCCAATAAAAGGTTCTCGCCATCATTGCAACGGTTTTCAAACTAATTTTATGAAATTGAAACCAAACTTTATCGTTTTGAATGTTAAAGCAAAACTTTTCGAAAAGAAAGAAAGTAGAAATATATTTTAAGCTTCAATAATTTAATTAAGCTTCAATTTAATACTTGGCTTTTATACTTCGACTTTTTTTTACTTTTTTTATTTTGTTTTCTTTTTTTTATTTTTTTTATTTTTATGTTTTATTTATTTTTTTTATTTATTTTATTTTTTTTATTTTTTTTATTTTTGTTTTTTATTTATTTATTTTTTTCTTTTTTATTTTTCTTTTTTTTACTGACAGACAGTTGAAATATTATATAAATTAGTTCTAAAACAGTTTAATTTATTACACATATGATACTATTATTCTACTGTATATTTTTTACGTAGGTGGTCTTTAGTGGGTTCCTAATTCTTACTTAATTTGTAATTCTAAATGCTAAAATGTAAAGAATCTACACATATCGCGTTAAGTAAATATGAGAAAGTACTTCGAACAAATATTTCTAGAATACCGTAATAAATTCACTTACCGCGGTTAATATGAACCTCAAATATTCAACGATATTACAACTAACTAACTTCAACAAAGGCGATTGTTGTTATTGGATAGAACTGGTCAAATTTATCAAAGAAAATTACTTATACAGATACATATTGATATTTCCATACACCTAGCAAACCCTCGAAAAGCTCAACTTTCGAAATTCATTTTCGAACTATTATTATAATATATTTCAAATGAAATTACACAGAGTTGTTTCAAAAACATATTCAGTCGATGAAATTATAAGATAAATATAAAAATGTAAGAATTGCAATCATCAGTTTTACTAATTAGGTGTTTCTTAAGCTAACAAGACTTTTCAATTACATGTTCAAATATTGATGTTTTAACATGATTATTTAAGTAATATGTTAATTATTATTACTTAATTTGGTTCGTTTAGAAATAGAATTAAAATTATTTGTTAAGCGCATAGAATTAAATAATACATAGAGACATATTAATACAGTGATGAAATGATGACGTTTTTCAAATTTAGTTTACTTTACTTAGAACGGATGTAATAATTAGTTTTTTTTTTTTAAACTAATTTTATAATATTTAAGAAAATTTAGATGATTGGATATATAATAACCTGTCTGGATATATTTCGTAAGTTTTAATCCAAAACTTTTGAAAATTTTGTAATTATTCCACACCAAGGCCAAAAATGTTCTAGTTTTTATACGGATTTCTACTTTGCTCATCCTGAATTAAAAAATAATATTTAAAGTATAAACAATATAATTTACGTATTTTTTCAGTATAAGTTGAAGAAGTAGTTGATAATAATTCTTTTGAAACATTTTATATACTGAAAATTTCATATCATTTCTAGAAATTGTATTACCACTAACAGTAATTTCAACCAAATATATTTTTTTCGTTTAGTATATTATTATATTTTGAATAAAAATTATATCCTTAGAATCACTGTACTGTGATATCACTGTACTGTGATATATTTTTTTGTCTGACGCAACTGGTAGTAGGAAAGACTGGGTACGGTTGTGCCGGGGTACGGTAGTGACAGTCATAACAAATAAACTATACTGATTTTGAGATAGGGTCCAAAGTGAGAAAGATGAAATATGATTGTTCGAACAAGTTTCAATTATTTCTTTTAGTTAGTGCCTAATATTAACATGATCGTAGACCGCATTGCTTTTAAAGAGTCAAAAGTAAGTTTTCATGTTCTAATTCTTTTAATAACTGTTAATTGTATACAGATAGATTACTTTGTTTATTTGGCTGTAAGTTGAACATTAGTAGTTAATTACCAGCAATTAGTTTTTGCTTAGATAATTTAGCTCAGTCATAATTTGTCTTATTTTCAAGAGTATGCGTTGGGTACGGTTGTGACATATATTGTTTGTCCTTTTCAGGTGAATATACGTAAAAGAAAGGAAAAAAATTCTATATAGTAAAATCAAAGATTTCACAAAAAATTCTTGTTAACTTTGTTTAAAAAATTATATTTTGTTGTATATTGTTATGTTTTATTCATAAGCTTTGTTTAAATGTTCATGGTGATGTGTTACCAATTATTGATATTATACACAATAAAAGTCTTTATAAACTTAAATTCTATAAAAACTTATACTCTATTACAAATATTTGTCAGTGAATCTAGTTTTATGGAATGACTATAATAATAAAGCTCAGCTAACAATAAGCTTGATATGAAAATTCTTTGATTTCCTAAATTCTTTAACTTCAGATAAAACAAAACAATCAATTTGCAGTAACCACAAATATTCATCTTTTTATTCGTTTCTGTTCAAGAATTAGTGCCAATCCTGCAATTTTTGTAAATCCGAAATAGTACTCCATTAATCTTGTATGAATCATATCACAGCATACAATAGTAAAAATAAAAATGAAATCTTACTCTTAATCACCAAAACAATTTTTTGCTGCAACCAAGGTGTGTGTGATCTATGATCTAATGCGTATTATAATATTTTCTAAACTTATGTCGACCTATGAATATAATAATGTTCTTAATGACTAACATGCTAGATAAAAAACGAACAAGCTTTCTAATGACATGTGCGGGCGTGTTCAACTTATTAATGTAGGTCCGATTATTAATTTTCGTTCCGGCACGGAAGTGAATCTGCTGTTAATTTTCACTATTCGCACGTCTACGGGCATTTGTATTTGTATATTAACATTTAGGAAGGCACCGATTTTATGCTCATTAAATTCATTATTAATTATAGTTTACTAATCCAAATCAGCACGGTCAACGGTCACTACTTGTTAGAAAGTATATTTTTTTCATTGTGCCAATGGTAATGAAAATTAGATGAGTGCAAAAACTGTCTGAGAATTAATTAGTTTAAACAATAATCTGGTAAC
Source organism: Ctenocephalides felis (assembly GCF_003426905.1). NCBI lineage: Eukaryota > Metazoa > Arthropoda > Insecta > Siphonaptera > Pulicidae > Ctenocephalides > Ctenocephalides felis. Next base: position 55,912,995 of record NW_020538040.1, on the reverse strand, counting down.
TGATTAAATCAAATTATTAAATCTATTTTATTTTGCGAGGAGCTTTTTAGTGCCAACCTTTGCGCACTTGGTTGACCACAACGCAATGATATAAATTATATTTATATAGGGAACAAGAAAAATATATATTGAGAGAAAATGAAAGGTATGTATAGATAAAGAGAAAAAAAGAAGTTTATAAATGAAGAAATAAAGTAAGCTTATAAATGTGGTATGGCAGTAAAAGTTTTCGAGTACCACGATTTCAATATTGATGACGAACATCAAGCAGTATATTATCAAATTTTCCTGAGATGTAATGATGGTATATTTAACCAATTCGAGGACGCTGATTCCAAAAAAAGATCAGAACTTTGCTAAAAGCTTTTTGCTATTCCCAACTATCCCAACCTTGGCCAGCTTAATATCAAGCAGTATAAAATCAAATTTCCTTGATATGTTCTGATGGTATTTAAGTTATTCGAGAACGCTGATTCCAAAAAAGGTACAAAAAAATTGCTAAAAGCCTTTTGCTATGTTATGCTTGCTAGTTTTATCTCTAATTACAAAAAAATATAATACGTTCTAAGCTCCAAAAATTGTCAGAAATCTTGTGGACGTCGGTTATGATTTCTTTGTTCTGCTCATCACCAACATTTTTAAGATTTTCCAAGAACCGTTTTAAATGAGAGCGCGGGCAATGATTTTGACGCTCATGTTGCATCCTCTATCTTTCAAATTGGATAGCATGCATTCGACAAGCTCAATAAAGTTATTGAATTGTTTGTTTCCCAGAAAATTTGTTACAACCTATGATGACCTTATAATTTTTCTATCGACTTTATTAATAAAATTCACGAAACTTCGATTTTTATGAGTATCAGTAAATACATCAGTTATTAACTTTTCCTGTCTTCTCTTTCAACATGAGGCTCTCACTACATGCATGAAGGCAAAAATGTTTATGTTTTATGTTGTTCATAGTTGTGATTGCAGTTAAAAAATCGATAGAGGTTTCTTGTTTAATAAACAATTGAAACCTAATTCCAATTTGGTCTATTTCACTTTGCATAATTTTTGTGTTCATTATACATAAGTTTCTAAAAGTCAATAACAGACTATCTTTTTATGCTTTCCAGGAAAATATTTGTTGCAATTTTTTAGTTAATTTCTGCAAAAACGGATGTGGATAGAATTACGCTTGATAATGTTCAGTTCTTATTAAAAATCTGAGATATATTTTATGTGGTGCATATGCAAGGTCTTTGTTAAATGCACTTTATGCTGCATTTAAACTTTAATGTATTAGGGGGCGTCCATTAATCACGTGAGCGAATTTTTAAGGATTTTTGGACCCTCCGTCCCCCTTGGTGATACATGGTGATATTCAAAATCAACCCCCTCCCGCACCAAACATTACGTGTATTTTTAGTTATGTGAAAAAACTGTAAAATGTTTTGAAAGTGTTTGGTTTTTAAAAGAAAAAACAGTTAAAATATCTTACTATACCCCTCTCTCCTCCACGTGATATTTCGTGATTTTTTGTCAAATTCCCCCTCCCCCTAAAAACCTCACGTGATTAATGGATGCCCCCTTAGCTTTTTACATGGCAATTCAACGTTTGGTTTATTTATATTTTATTTTATTATTGGAATTTCTTTAATACTGATGATATAATTTTAATTTGATACCCCAATGCCGGAAAAGGCCCATTTTATTCAGATCATATTTGCATCTGGTACTGGAATGGAATGCTTATGTTCTTACCACTGAGCCTTGAAAAACCCTATAAGGTGATTTAAACTTCAATATTTAAATTTGTGTAATATTCGAATATTACATTTATTTGTCGAAATATTGAAACAACAATGATATTAAATAATGAACAAACTGACGTAAATTTAATCGCATATTAATTCAAATATACTAATATTTCGTCTATTATTCAACACATGTCATAGATGGCTTTGTAGATCATTTCGATACCACCTTACATATAAGGTACCGCCAATAAACCCATATTTACATGTGGTTTCATTAGCACCTGTTGACTGTTTATTGTTCGGCGCGGCGTATAATAAATTAATTAACTATGTACCAAATTTCGGCAGAAGTATTACGCACTTTTATTGTCGTAATGTATGTAAAACAACATTTGTTTCTTTATTATCTTAGTCAAATCATCGCTCGGATCTTGAAATCTGACGACCTTGCAGATTACGATCCGTTTTGATGATAAAATGCACTCCTTACTCTCGCTTTTTGTACTTTATATTCTTCTGTGTGGTAAAAACCTATTGTTTCTTAAGTTCTACCGAGCTTTGTTTTGCTAAGTAATCAAATAAGAATAATAAAGTCTTGAATATATTCTTATCGTTTGCCACATTCAATCAATTCTATCATTCTATATATTTAATTGCATTATGCGTAAAGCTAATCTAAGAATCGCATTTGATCTAACAAGCATGTGAATTTATGCCTGTAATCATAAAACATAAAAAATAAGTTTAAATTCAACCAAAGAAGAATTTTGTGAGATTCGTATTTTGTGAGGAGTTAGCTATCTTAAGTTATTTTAGTTGGGTTTTGCTTTTTTATGTTATAGAGAATACGGTCGTGCTTCATACAGAATTGGATTCACCCTCTTATTTATATGATTTTAACGCCATTTTACAGGTCTTTACAAAACCCATTATACCCATTTCAACATCATTTAGCCATTGGCCAATAAATTCTATTCAAGGATAAAGTAATAATCTTTTTCTTTCAAATTAATCAATAATTAATGAACTGGTCTTATGGTCTGTATAAAGTTCTACATATCTTTCTTCATAATTAATAATATTGTTTTTGGTATATTTCAAGTCGAGCATTATGATATGCACAATTTTTTTGATTAAATTTTTGTGAAAATAATTCTCCTTAAAGGAAATATTCAAAATATTTTTTTTTTTCAAAAATTTGTGACAAAAAACTTGAACCGGGGACAGATATTGTGTTCATATTGCTAAATTCCGGGAGGGAGTTTGGGACTGTCCCAGCCAATCCGGAATGTTTTTAGTATATAAAACATCATTAGTTTGAGCATGTAAAATTTGTTATATTTTGTTTATATGTATTTTTATAATAATTATTATATTTCTCTTAAAATTGATTCATGTAGTTAAAGGTTAAATATTTTTAATAACTCATCTCATTTTAGTGGGACACCATTGTGTATAATTTATAGTAGTTTTTTCAAAATTACATTTTAGTACCAAAATATTTTTATATGGTTCCTGCCACTTCGATGAAAACTAGTAAATTCTAGAACTAATAAGTTCTAGAAAATATCACCCAGCTTTTATACTATTATTGTATATGTTTAAACATAAATTACATAAGGATGTGCACACATGACTTTTGAGTTTACGCTTTGTAATTTGTAATACATTACATGAGCTCTGGTTATCTAATTCGAAAATATATGCATTGCATCTAAGTAAGTAAACAGCTGTGTGTGCTCATAGGAAAGTGTTAATGACACCAGGGAACACCAAATGTGTGTTAATCGCTACGCCTGATGATTTACATTTGATAATATTATACTAATATAAGTCAATACTGAGATTACTTTGATATGGATTTATCAGAAGATCATTTAAAATATTATAAATTATTAAGTTGGAAAATAGCGCAGGTATCTTTCGTGGTTGATTGTTGAGTTGTATTAGATGCATCATCGAGAGAAATATCTCATTCATGCATCCCAATATATAATATAAGCTAATAAGCATATCATTAAAACCTGCCCAGGGTAAAATTTTACCAAAATCTAATTAAATTGGATTAAAATAATTTAAGAACTAAATCCATGGTTTCTAACCTGTGAGGTTAAAAATGACATGAAAATGAAGTTTACATGAGAAAATATTTTTAGTAGGTACATGAATGGAAGTGCACTGCCATTGGCCTATTAATACTGAAGCTGGATCTGTGAAAAATGATTTTAGTCATCTTAGCCTGTCTCAGGAATATTATTAGTAATAATTAATTAAAATTTTTATTTCATGTTACGCAATAAATGTTTGTTATACATGATATCATTAACCCTCCGTCGGTAGGATATTTTTTCACCTTTGAACGGTCGGAAAGGTCTGGCTGGACCACCATTCATTTTACATGCATTTATATGGGATAAATGAGTTTTTGGTGTCTTATATATTAACGATTATTAGTAGTAAATATTTATAGTTTAGATTTTTTCTTTTTCTTACCGTCTTTTGCATGTGTTGAGCTTGCTTATAATAAAAATATTACATATTATATTATATAAAAAAATCAAGAAATATAAAAAAATCGTTGCTTTTTTTGTTAATTTTTCTGTTTTATATCAATAAAAAACAATATTTATTCTTTTTGGCGCTTTTGAAATGAATGTGAAATTCAAATGAAAACGAAATGAGGTGCGTCGCCTTTGAAATGAGCTGTAAAACTCAAAGTGAAAATATAATTCTACTATAGGTTTGCTAAAAAAAAATTTCGAACGCAGTACGGGTAGAAAAATTGTTGATAATGTGCGCATTACTCATCCGATTTTCAGTATTTGCGATTACAATAAGTTTGGTAGGTTTTCAAGGAACTCTCGTCAAGAAAACACTAACATTCATGTTACAACACATAGCAAAGAATATATACAACGCAGTTTGAATGGAAAATACCATGAAAAAAGACAAAATACTGGTTTACATATATCAAAAAGCGTATATTTCATACAAAATGTATGGGCGGTCTAGACAGACCTTTCCGACCGTTCGAAGTATAAAAAAGTTAATATCCTTATAATTATCCTTCTGTACATTTTTTCGTCTTGATTTTTTCATTGATCGACAGCTCATGAAATTTTATGAAAAGTCAAGAAATTTCAAGTCGATAGGTTTACTAGAAGTATTTTTTTTAATTTGAAGTCGAAAAATGTCTGGCCAGACCACGCCGACCGACGATAATATTTTTCGATATGATTCCAGTCTGCAAACCAGACAGGCTATAGTATAAATTCATACAATGTGTATACGCATATGCAAATTTATGCACTCGGTATGCGGCCAGTTTATGAAACGTATCTTTTGATCCGAAAGATAATGTAGTTGGAGGTATCTTTCCGGGCGCTCTTTGACCCAGATCTGACGCCCGGCTCGATCGGCACCGGCGCCGTCAAAGTGAGGACAACACGGCCTTTGACAAACGTAGGAATGCCAACTATTTCACTAAAGAAAAGATTATTCAATATCTTTCCTCTAGCTGTTTTAACTAGAATTACCACACTAGTGGTAAGAGACTGATTTTTTCAACTGATTTTAACTTTGATTTCATTTTAGCTATGAGATTTGTAACTTAAATGAAATAAGTCATATCAGGAAGTTAGTTTTACTAGTGCTGATAGTTTTTGGCCAAGGCAGGTTTAGTCGTTACGAAGATATGGGTCAAAAATATTTTACTTGTATTGACGAAATGATTTTCTGATAAAACAGGCTCAGCGGTTTTGGAGATCTAATGAAAAAATTAAAAAATGCTATTGACGGTTAAAAATGGTCATTACACATGGTCATGTCAGTAATTGTATAGAGACAAAAGTGCTTTTAAAAAATCGCTGTTAATACTTTTGGTTTTTCAAGAACGCTTTAAAGATTAAATAAACATTTACTTCTAATTTACATAATCATAATTGACAATTGAAAACAGTTGACAAAAAAAATCATCGAATCATAATTTTCAAATAGATTTGCTTCTGAATACCATGAATGAGAATTGTTGTATTTGTAACTATTTATTTTATTAACGAACTCATGCAAAAGTGATCTTAAATTGGAGAAAATTTACTGAAACTGGCATAGATCGAAGTCTTCTGATAGAAGACAATTCATGGTTCAGTCGAATCGACTATTTAGGTTTTTATTAAATTTACTGCCGATTTAATTAAACAGTATAGTTTGGTTTCAATCATTCCTGCGATGATGTATACTACTTTTAAATATAAATATTAATTTTGCAATAGTTTCATTGTTAGTTCGCAGGGATTTGAATAATGCAACAACATAGAACTTCTGTGGTGTGCAGTGCACCTTTATACTTACCATCTATATTATTCTATATATGATCGTGATATTGCGAAAAAAAAAAGTTGGAACTGGAAATGCTAGAACTTTATTTGATATTTTTTTCAATTTCTATAAAGGACAATTAATATATAATACGTCTTTTATTTACTAATTTGATTATTATTAGTTAGTTATTATTAGTTACTAGCACTACTAAAATAAGTTTGACAGTAACATTTTAAAACGCTAAACATGCTTTGAAAACAATAAAGGGAATATATATTGATTGTTCACTTTCTTCATTTGTTTGTTTAATTAAAACTAAAATTGAATTAAAAAATATTCTGCATCTAATTCTGCATCAAAGCATCTTTAAAAATATCGTTCTGTTCAAAAATATGTTATATGTATACAAATTCAACACGTCACTCAAATATAAAATAATACCATTTAAAATATCTGGCAATAAAACTAATAAGTTTGTTGTTAGAAATCAGGATAATGTATGCTATTTTATAAACGTCATTTGTCCAAATCGTTAAGCACTATCGTTGTCATTTATTTTAATAGATGTAATTTTTTGTAAAAAATATAAGCAAATTAAATTTTTCTATGAATAATTCTTTTTGCAAATTTTTTTCTACGCTTGCAAGCTATGTACACGGTTTCAACTTACAATCTTTCAACTTATTCGATCACCAATCATGTAGTCGAGGTGAGGCATTTTGACATTGTTATTAATCAATCTTGTACATTTAATTGTCTTTTCCGATTGCTTTAACATATTTGCATTTATTATATACAATTTAAATTAAATGGTGACAGCATGTAAGTTATCATTACATGCAAAACGTTATTAATACCTTTGAAAAGGTGTTAAATCAAAATGTCTTATTTCATTAATTATATTTCTAATAAGCACAGCAAGTTTGTATATATATACTAGCTGACCAGCAAACGTTGTTTTGCTGAGTAAGGTATATTCTCGAGAATAAAATATATTAATACTTTAAGTGTATAAGGATGTGTTGTTTGCATGCTATGTACAATGTGGTATTATAAAAACAATAAACCCCTATATTTTGTCAATAACATCAAACTGAAAATTTTATACACTTTCTATAGAAAACATGGTATAATTCAATTTAAGTCTCTTTTGGTCTTTCGACTTTATTGATTACATTTCAAGTTTTTCAAATTCTTTTCGGATTCTGGATTTTGTGCATAATTGTAAATAATACTACTGAGCTTATACAAAATTTTCAAATTCCTGCGAGGAAAGATAGAAAATGATTTAAGTATTTCTTCTTTGACCTGCTTTTTGAAAAGTTTCAAGTAACATTCGATGAATTAAAGTAAATTTAATAAAAGGTATATATATATATATATATATATATATATATATATATTATATAGAGCAGGGCGAGGCACAAAGGTCCAATTTGACTTTGAGCAAATATTAATTATATTATAAAAATCAAACCAATTACATCACAACAAATAACACATTTCAAACGAACAATTATCTGACTACGTTCAGTAAAACTGCCAGCTTCTTCATCATTGTAGAAATGTGCTTTTTGTGATAATATTGATATTTTGTTAAATATCAATACGATTGGACATAATTGTCTACCCAAGCATTCCACACCAGGCTGTGGCAATTTGGAAAATTGACAAAGGTTCGTTTTCTAATGCTATTTACAGTATTCTATTTTACCTACTATTAATATAGTTCCTGAGTAACAGCAGACCAGATTAGTTCTCCTCTTACTCATGAGAACTTAATGTTCTTACCTCGTAAAAATTCTGTACTTCGTACGATCCGTTTATTGAAATTTGTAATTTATAATCGATTTTTGGGACACGCTCGACATTAAACGCGAAACCTGTTTTCCGAACTTCTGTTACACAACCGAGCGACGTTAATGCAATTAATGTTGTTTGGGTGATATAATTTATGAGCGCATGTAATGAAGCCTTGACTTGACTATCAGAAACGTTACATATATTTACGGAAACTTAAGTGCTTCTCGTGCAAATCGACTTGAATGAACGCAGTTGAACGCTCTGCGCTATAATCGACTCGTGTAATAATTTAGTCATCGCTGCGATGCTAAATGAATAAAGATACCGAGCTTCTCAAATATATGTACAAGAGATATGCGACGTTTCTAATAAATCGTTTTATAATGTCATATACATATATTGATTTCATTAACCTATAAAGAAGTTCTGCGTGTACTATGTGTCATTGCGGGGTTTTGCTTCATATAATATTAAGGGGATATTCTTGGGCATGAATTTTAGGTAATTTTTAAGTCAAAATACAATCATTTTTGAAGTAAAACTTTTTTAGGCGCGACTAGGGTGAAAATCCGTACAAATGCAACGGAAGTGCGTTACGGCAAGGTCGAGTGCTAATGATTCGTCATTTTTACTATTATTTTTTTATAATTTATCAACGTTACAAGAATACAGAAAAAGAATAAAATAAAAAAAGTTGATAATTTTAAAAATTAGCAGTGATTGAAGTGGGGTGTCTCAAAATTTGACACGTGACCCTGTACACGACTAAAACCTCCCTAGTATTCCGAAATTAAAAAAAGAAAAATATTATTTATCTAAAATGATGTCGCTATGGAATATACATAGTTGTCATATATTTTTTTACAAAATGGCGACTTTTTGGAAAAAAAGACCATTTTCTTATCACTTCTTTGATTTTTGTCGATTTTTTTAAAAATAGTAAAAATATATGAGAGCTAGAGAGAGAATATATGAGATATGAGGCTAGAGAGAAGTTTATAAAGAAGAATAGAATCTCTGAAAATTTTAAATCAATCGGTTCAGTAGAACTCGAGAAATCGGGTACATCGTTTTGAAAAAGTCAGTTTTGAGAAAAATGCGTTAAAATTTTTGCAAAAGGAAGGAAATGGAAGAAGATATCATGACCAAATAGCTGTATCTTCGAGAATAATTTAAATATAAAGAAATCTTCTCGTACATATATTTTTGCATAGTTAAGCTTTGAAAATATGAGAAAAACAAAAAAATGAATTTTTGGAATTTCTACACTAGAATACTTCCTTAAGTACCATGAAATAGATGGATTTAAGAAGACATACGAAGATAAATCAACGTAAATTTATAAGGTTAATTTAAGGGTTGCATTTAATAGATCTAATTACCTGTAAAAAATGACGCACCTGCACAATTCTTCTCACAAATTATCTAGTGTTGAATATATTTTTATCGTATCAAATTTGATGTATTTGTACTTACCAACGTTTTGAATTTGAGGATTTGCTTGTTGACTAAAATACTCAAAGCTCATATAATATTTATATTACTCAGCCGTTATTCATGGTCTCATTAGTTATGTACAAGGGAGCTTTTATAATGATACAAAAAAATATTGTGAGATCTTAATTTTTTTTATATTTGAAGAACTTGCAAAATCAACCCCACAGTCTAAAAACCGTATGTTCAGATTAGAACTTTATTTTATTATTACAATATATATCATATTCTTAATATTGAATATGATTATTCGGAATTGCCATTTTTAATTTATTTCAGTAAAGAATAGTTAAACCCCAAATATATTTTTTAAATCCTTTGTTCCGAGTGCCGTCCATGGACGACATCCTCACAATAACCTACACATGAACAACCTATTGTCTATCGGTCTTTTTTTTGTTTTGATAATTTTTTTTTGTTTTGATAAAAAAACTCTTAAATTATATCGTCGTGTCTGGTTCGATAAGTAGCGCTGTTTCGTACTGCAGCGTCACTCGTAGCGAAAGGGTTGAATACATGTTCGGGTTATTATTAATTTTTCAAAATAAAATTTAATTTTAGTAACATCTATCACATACATGAAAATTTTATATTAATTATTCTGTTTACAATGGCGGGGGATATATATTAGAACTTTTCTTTTTAATTTCCTCCTTAAAATTTACTATAAATTATTAAATAAATTTTTATTTGAATAATTCCAGTAGCTTTTATATAAGTTAAATTAAAATTATATAGCTGTGCATTACTTATTTTTCACAATTTCTTAATTTCTCCATTTAACCTCTAAGTCGTATTTGCAATTAGGAAAATCCGTTTCTCACGATACATACAAGTTTGTACAGATGAACATCAACACAATGTTTTAATTTTATTTACATTAAAATGACTAATTTACCATTTATAATGCTGATCATTATATTTTATAATATAATGATTATGAGTATTTTCTGAAAATCGCGTGGTCAAGCGCCTCGATATCGAGAGGAAGTGCATTTCCCGTTTTGAGAAGCCCAAGAATAAAGCACCTGATGCTGGGAGCGCTGAGTGCATGCTACAGGTTTTTTTCGGATGCTGTTCTTACCTGTGTGAGTTCGATTATGCGAATGTGTGTTTTGGTGTGTCCTAGTGGCCTTCATTCGCTGTAGTAAGACGGCTAGTCGTATCTTTGGAGATTATTATTTGGTTAGATCAAACGATATAGAAAGTACAAAAATATGAGATTAGAGATAGATTGAGTGGTATATTATGGTAAGTGTTGCAAACTTTTTCAAATCCGAATTGGTTTCAAAAGTATCTAAATTTTCACTTTCTGTTTAATAAAAATATTTATCAGTCTACGTATACATAGCAATAACCGTGTTGATTTTTTTGCGATAAATACAATATAACCAGACCCATTTTGCAATAACACATATATTGGAAAACATAATACATTCATTATTTTCGAGTCTGCCAAATGCAGTTGATTTTGTTTTATTACAATTATAGAAGAGTTTTTACAAGTATCACCATGTACGAAAAAGAAAGAAGTGCAATGGAATTACGTGAAATACAGAAAATTTAAGTACCTACATATTTCTATAAATTTGTCTACCTTTCAATATCGGATATTTTGAAATTGTGCTAGAATCTCAAACATGAATGGAAAAACAAGTTAAATATTATTTGTGGTACATATATATGAACGTATTTCAGATATATTTATATATATATTTCAGATATATCAAGGTAAAAAATACTTTGGAATTAGATATCTTGTTAGCTAGTTTGATTGAGTTTATTTTTTTATATATATTAATACCATACTTAAGTATAAGTAATAATATGCATTTTCTATTAAATAAAAATTCAGTACGTTAACACATAAGAAAAAAAACAAGAAATATTCCAGAATAGACTTCGTGATTTTTGTTGCAGATTATATATTAGCTCATAATTCTTTTATCAAAATAAGTGTTTTTTTCCTTACAATTAAATAGCAATCAGAACACATGCGTTCTATAAGGTATTAGAATCTAATTGAACTCAAACTATTTGATGAGATGAATTTTCCCAATTTTTCCTACTTACTTAAAGTAAATATATAGGTTGTATTTCCTTCAATCTCTTCCTGGTGTTCGGAGAGTCAGCAATTGACTCTAACTACAACTAGAGCATTTTGGTAGTTTCTGAGTTGGTTAAATTGGGATGTGCATCTATTTTTTTTTGTTTTTTTTTCATGTACTAAATCCATTTTTTAGGTTATTGTGTATAATTTGATTTGAAAAGTACTAGGGCACTTTGGTGAACAATCTTGGAGTTTTTGTCTGTAGTCCAAGGAGTTGCAATAACCGGGTTTTGCTTGAGCATCCCCGTAGTTTGACTTAAAATACGGTATTATTATTTTATTAGTCAGCAATTGACTGTAACTACAACTAAAGCATTTTGGTGGTTTCTGAGTTGGTTAAATTGGGATGTGAATCTATTTTTTGTTACTTCATGTACTGAATCCAATTTTAGATCATTGTGTATAATTTTATTTGAAAAGTACCAGGGCGATTTGGTGATCAATAGAGCTTTTGCCTCTATTTTGACTGCTTTGAGTAGTCTTTTGCAATATTCGAGTTGCAATATTCGAGTTTTGCTTGAGCCATCCTGACAGTTCGACCTAAAATACGGTATTATTATTTTATTATTTTTAACTTTGTTTTAAAATTATTATTTGTTTGTTTTTATTATATGGTATTCATTTTATAATTCAAATTTTAGAATGGATGAGTTTATTTACCCTCTATATGCAATAAAAGTATGTTCAGTTATGAAGACGTTGCCAATGCTATTATACGAATGGTCGGCGCTCTTATTATTAGTCTCACTGTGATGTCTGTGTAAGTTCCAAAGAAAACGTCCGTCTCGACGATCAAAAGTCATTTTTTTCTATCTTTCTTTTGATTTTACATAACAGTATTTTTGGTATGGGCCAAACGCGCGCCTTTCGATTATAACGATAGACTGAAACGACTGACGGTGCATCTTTTAATTGAACGACTCGCGGCTCGAGCCGATAAGTCAAATATGTGTAGATGTACCGTTTGTTAATTTCGGCCTCGGAATTGCTGATTACCAGCAATTTTCAAGCGCAAAAAGTTGTTGCATAAGAATTAAGCCGAATATCAGAAAGGATAATATTGATATTAATACGAACAATGGAATGATCTCAATCGTCTATATAATTAAATTAAAAGTATTGCAGATTAGTTATTTGCTGAGATATGAGTCATCAAATAATTGGGGAAAATGTAGTATGTATTAGTATTCGCGTTGGGTATATTTTTAATAGAGTAGGGCACAAAAATCCAATTTGACATAGAGCAATTATATGGTGAAAACCAAACCAATTTTATCAAACAAATAAATATCAAAAAAAAAACTATGTGACATGTTCAATCGAACAACTCAAACTTAAAACTCCCAAAAATCCCCAGATAATTTCATCATCGTAGAAATGTTTTTTTGCTGTTTTTAAAAAAATTGTCACCTAGTTCAATGTCTTATTTTTAATTTTAGAGGATTTTACGACATAATAGCTACATTATTTAACCAATGAAAATTATAAATTTATGGGTACGTTTTGTACAGAGATTGCACTGTATAAATCTTGATCAGGTATTTCGTCAGAAATATTTATCAGCAGAGATAGAAGTAAATATTTATTTAATTTATCTTTGTAAAATTGTTTTTTTCACTTACCTTTTATTTACTATTTTTATTGTTTACACCTTTGCCAGGGTAAAGGCTAAGGTTTAGTTGGTGCTTTTGCCTCATTCACGTGTAAGCTTTTATAGAGCTTATATAAAAAAAAATTTAATTTAACTTAAAATAACAATGTATTTATATAATAATTAAATAACGTATACTTAAAAATTATATTCAGATCTCGTAATCAGCAATAGTGCTCACAACCGAAAAAACTGAAAACGAAAGAGTATACTTTTGATATGAATTTTCAAACATTGCCGTTTATCGTTCTATAGGAACGGCGTAAGAATTAAGGTGATGCTTATACATCTTATTGCCTCTACTTGCAAATATTGTTTTTAATTTACTAGTTTTTAAGCATCGATGATGGATCTTTTCACCTGCGGACCTTTAAGTAAATTCTAGTTTACCTTAAGTATAAACAGTATCAGACTATACTAATTATGGTACATTGTAATTGTTTATAAACCGCATGTTATTTAGTTATTTACTGAATTATGATTTTCTTAATTCAATAATTAAGAAAATAATTATCGATAATACAAAATTAATACAAATAATAATAAGATTATACAAAATTAATTAGTCCAATAGATAATTCGATTGCCATTTTTTTAATTTATTACACTATATATATTATTTATTGAATACGAAAAAAATTTCAGCCACTTGAATTTATTTTTTAAATCATTGCAATAAATTAATTCAAAAAATTATTTGTATTTTTTATTTTTATTTTTCTCTCCTATTGATATACATATATATACTCGTGAATTTTCTTGCGTATGTTTTACTAATACTTTAAAATGCATTAATTAATTAATGCAGTGTAAATTATCAATAAATACTAATTATATATTCATAATCAATATAGAAAACTTGTCGTTTTTTTGTTGAACTCAATGCACTCCGTACTAGTTGTTCACTTACTACAACTTCGTTTGCGATATTTTTTGCAAAGTTTTCTCTGTCTCCCATAATGTCTTTAATGCCAGTAAAAAAAGTCAGTCGCTGATTTGACATGTGTTTACCTTTACCTATGGATCCATATGTATCCATATAATCACAGAGATTTAAGATGACAGCTTTGTTAGTTACCTAGTGTTTTGACATAGTTTTGTGGACGCTTTGTTGTCGTTTTAAACGATCACTCTATCACTTATTGAACGACTCTGTCAGTTAGGCGAACATCTTGAAATATATCAATACAACTGTAGATGCTTTCGTTGGGCTTTTACAGACCAGGGATGGTTAATGTAAGGAGAAATTTTACGATGATAAATTATTTTATACAAGATAAATTTTTAACAATATTTGAAAATAAAGCGAAAAAATTGTATATCATGCTATCACCGACGATGCTATCAAGAGATAAATGGCAATGTTTGAAAATCCATAACAAAAGTATTTTGTTTCGTTGTTAGTTATTTCGGTAGTGAGCACTGTTGATTAGTTGACATTAATATAATTTTAAATTTACATTATTTAAATGTTTTATAAAATTTATAGTTATTTTTAAGTTAGATTCAACAGTTATTTTATATACGTCTATAAAAGCTTTATGGGGTTGGGATAAAAAGGACCAACTGAGTCTTTACCCTGGTAAAGGGTGTAAACAAGTAAATTAAGTCAAAAAGCAAATTTATTTAAGATAAGTTAAATAAATAGTTATTCTGCTGATGATTATTTCTGACGAAAGCCTAGATCAAGGTTATATACAGTATATCCTGCAAAAATTGTACCCCTGGAATTTATATTTTTATTATTCGTAAAATCCTTTTAAAATTAAAAATAACACATTGAACCTGTTCGTCCCCTTGTCTGTGTCATTTTACTTGGCTTATGGTTGTGTAATAGGACAGGTGACAAATTTTGAAAATGGCAAAAAACTTATAATTAGAAATGAACTGTTGTTGGTATTCATTTGGTTGTTTAGAGTCTAAACTTTAGACAGTATAATTACTAGGAGTCAAATAGGACTTTTGTGCCAGCTCTGCTCTAATCCATATCTATAAATAAACAAAAGCAATTATACGATCCATCATTGTTTTACATAGTTACCAAATGACTTTTGATATTCGATATTTTTTTTATTCTATTACATAAAACTCTTTACTACCCAAATCATTTGATTGGTAACAATCCCACAAAGTTGAAATGTAAAATATACATGTATTGTAAAGGATTTTCTTATTATTGCTTTTTTT
>NW_020538040.1:55883260-55896688 GCF_003426905.1 Ctenocephalides felis | reverse complement strand
TTAATTGAACGACTCGCGGCTCGAGCCGATAAGTCAAATATGTGTAGATGTACCGTTTGTTAATTTCGGCCTCAGAATTGCTGATTACCAGCAATTTTCAAGCGCAAAAAGTTGTTGCATAAGAATTAAGCCGAATATCAGAAAGGATCATGTTGATATTAATACAAACAAGGGGATGATCTCAATTATTTAGCAATATAATTAAATTAAAAATATTGCAGATTTGTGATTTGATGAGATATGAGTCATCAAATAATTGGGGAAAATGTAGTATGTATAAGTATTCGCGTTGGATATATTTTTAATAGAGTAGGGCACAAAAATCCAGTTTGACATTGAGCAATTATATTGTGAAAACCGAACCAATTTTATCACAACAAATAACACAGGTCAAACAAACAACTATCTGACTATGTTCAGTAAAACTCCCAGCTAATATATCATCGTAGGAATGTTTTTTTGCTGTTTTCCAAAAATTTGTCACCTGGTCCAATGTCTTATTTTTAATTTTAAATTGATTTTACGAAATAATAGCTACATCATTCAGCCAATGCAAAATATATATTTCATGAGCACGTTTTTTACAGAGATAACACTGTATATAATCTAGATCTGGTATTTCTTCAGAAATATTCATCAGCAGAGTTGGAAAAACTATTTATTGAATTTATTTTTTGTAAAATTGCTTTTTTAACTAAATTTACTATTTTTATTGTTTACACCTTTGCCAGGGTAAAGGCTAAGGTTTAGTTGGTGCTTTTTGCCTCATTCACGTGTAAGCTTTTATAGAGCTTATATAAAAAAAAATTTAATTTAACTTAAAATTAACAATGTATTTTATATAATAATTAAATAACGTATACTTAAAAATTATATTCAGATCTCGTAATCAGCAATAGTGCTCACAACCGAAAAAACTGAAAACGAAAGAGTATACTTTTGATATGAATTTTCAAACATTGCCGTTTATCGTTCTATAGGAACGGCGTAAGAATTAAGGTGATGCTTATACATCTTATTGCCTCTACTTGCAAATATTGTTTTTAATTTACTAGTTTTTAAAGCATCGATGATGGATCTTTTCACCTGCGGACCTTTAAGCTTAAATTCTAGTTTACCTTAAGTATAAACAGTATCAGACTATACTAATTATGGTACATTGTAATTGTTTATAAACCGCATGTTATTTAGTTATTTACTGAATTATGATTTTCTTAATTCAATAATTAAGAAAATAATTATCGAATAATACAAAATTAATACAAATAATAATAAGATTAATACAAAATTAATTAGTCCAATAGATAATTCGATTGCCATTTTTTTAATTTATTACACTATATATATTATTTATATTGAATACGAAAAAAATTTCAGCCAAGACTTGAATTTATTTTTAAATCATTGCAATAAATTAATTCAAAAAATTATTTGTATTTTTTATTTTTATTTTTTCTCTTCCTATTGATATACATATCTATACTCGTGAATTTTCTTGCGTATGTTTTACTAATACTTTAAAATGCATTAATTAATTAATGCAGTGTATAATTATCAATAAATACTAATTATATATTCATAATCATTATAGAAAAACCTTGTCGTTTTTTTGTTGAACTCAATGCACTCCGTACTAGTTGGTTCACTTACTACAACTTCGTTTGCGATATTTTTTGCAAAGTTTTCTCTGTCTCCCATAATGTCTTTAATGCCAGTAAAAAAAAGTCCGTCGCTGATTTGACATGTGTTTACCTTTACCTATGGATCCATATGTATCCATATAATCACAAGAGATTTAAGATGACAGCTCTGTTAGTTACCTAGTGTTTTGACATAGTTTTGTGGACGCTTTGTTGTCGTTTTAAACGATCACTCTATCACTTATTGAACGACTCTGTCAGTTAAACGAACATCTTGAAATATATCAATACAACTGTAGATGCTTTCGTTGGGCTTTTACAGATCAGGGATGGATAATGTAAGGAGAAATTTTACGATAATAAATTATTTTAGTTGTGTTTTTTTCAAGTTGTATCCTAATTAATTTACTGGTCGTTTTCTAACTGCTTTATTTGGAAAGTTGCAGGACAAACTATTCGCCTAAAATACGCTTAAAATAATATTAAATCCAAACTATTCGTCTAAAATAATATTCAATGA
Organism: Ctenocephalides felis; assembly: GCF_003426905.1. Lineage (NCBI taxonomy): Eukaryota > Metazoa > Arthropoda > Insecta > Siphonaptera > Pulicidae > Ctenocephalides > Ctenocephalides felis. The sequence continues at coordinate 55,894,528 of NW_020538040.1, read as the reverse complement.
AAATTAAAAAGGTTTTTAATTTTTGGTTTTGAAGGTTAACCACCGATATCTCAAAAACAAGTAAAGTTTAGAATTTTTAACAACAATGTTTGAAAATAGAGGAAAAAAGATGAATAACCAACCAATAATTGATCTTACGACGTTGCTATCGTGAGATAAAGGGCAAAATCCATAACGAAAGTATTTTCTTTCGATGTTAGTTTTCTTGGTAGTTGTTTTGATTACGAGACCTTAATATAATAGTTAAGTATACACCATTTAAATATTTTATAAAATATATAGTCATTTTCAAGTTAGATTCAACAGTTTTTTTTATATAACTTCTACAAAAGCTCATATGTTATCGGGGTAAAAGGACCAACTGAGTCTTTACTCTGGTAAAGGTGTAATCTATAAAAAATAGTAAATAAAGAAGTATATTAAGTAAACAAAATCAATTTAACAAAGATAAGTTAAATAAATAGTTGTTCTGGTGATGGTCAAGGTTATATACAGTGTAATCGGTAAAAAATATACCGAAGAGATTTATGTTTTGCATTGGTTGAATAATATAGCTATTATTTCGTGAAATTCCTTTGAAATTAAAAATAAGACATGTTTGCCGCCTGGCTGTCCCATTTTACCTTGTCTTTGGGATAAATAGGACCAGGTGACACAATTTTGAAAAACAGCAAAAAAACACATTTCTATAATTAGGAATGAACTGTTATTAGTGTTGTGATGTAGTTCGTTTGGTTTACACCGTATAAATAAATACTTAAAGTAGAATTTGACCTTTGTGCCTTGCTCAACCCTAATTCAAATAAATTAATTATTAAAAATTAATTACAATAAATAAAAGCAATTATACTATCCAATCATCATTTTACATACTTACTAAATGACTTTTTTTGTATTCGATAGTTTTTTTTTATTCTGATACATAAAAATCTTCAAATTATTAAAAAAAAAAAAAAATTAAATTATTGAGCTTTTAGGAATAGTTGCAGTAGATTTGGTAGCAATCCCACAGTTGAAATGATAAATAATATGCATTTATTGAAAACGAATTCTTTTTTTTTCATTACCTGGTGTTAATTTTTATAATTTGTTATTATAAATTTCTTATTTTCTCAACCCGTGTACCTTTATATTGCGTGTATCGCCTCCGTTACAAATCGATGGCAAGAAACCTGACAAAAACAAACGTTTAAGCACTTTCTTGATGACTTTAATGCACGTCATTCATCGACAAGTCTAGTTAAATGTGATATAGTTTGGCATAATAATAAATCAAGTATACATTATTTCTTGAAAGCTAAAATACGTTTCTATTTCTATGCATTCTGTACGGGAATGATTTAGTATGATTATACCTTAATTCGGAAAATTGGTTGAAGCTATTATAACCTTAACTGTTACCATTCTACGCTAAAGCCCGTAGAATGGAAACAGTTAAGAGATTATAATAACTATTCTATAAAAATATTGCCAATTTGGTTTTGAATGTACTTTTTGATATGGACTTTTGACTATAGTATGTCAAAGTAGTGAACAAAGTTTAGAATTAATATTTAATTTTTATGTAAAATTCTAATATTACGTGATTTTTATGATTGATAGATGAGTATTATCTTATTAAAAGACGATTCAGAATTTGGCTATATAGATGTATTCATACATGCAGTTGACATTTTTGACGCTTGGAAAAAATAAGTCATATTATATTTAAACAAAGACAGCTATAATATAAGGTTTGTTGAAAATATTTAATAATAAATTTAACGTGTGTTTTGAAGGATTACAGTATTAGACAGTATTGTAATGAATATTAGCAATAAATATCATATCACATCTTGGACTAATGGACCAAAATAATCATATTTTTCTGATTATGAGACTGTGTGACCAATTTGCAGTGCATGAACAAATTTATTGAAGAAACTGTAATATGTAGAAGATTTTTACATGCAAGTTAATAATTACTTAATAAGACTTATCGGAATATGATCAGAAATATATGAATCAGTGCACTCTAAACCCTAATCATTAGATCTATCATCTTTATTTACGTACTAAAACATTTATCTAATATATAACAAGTTATTGATAAATTTATGAATTTTATATCTTATAAACAAACTAAATATAGGCTTGAGAAGAGCTTAAAAATAGGACTTAAGTTCATTATTACGAAAATAGTGCTTCGAAGATCTACTCAAAGTTTTTCATGAACTATGCGGATGATTGAAAACTTGCATTCCATGAGCAAATTGACTTGAGAATTAAGTAAAACAGAGTGAAAGCAAAATTAATGTTCTCACTTCAAGGACCTGCCTTATTATAATTTTTGCTAAGAACTCATTCAATTACTTTTATATGAGGACATCAAAACGTTAAAATTCATTTAATCGTGTTCATGAGATAAGCAAATCGCAGCCTACTTCTATTTTCTGTGTGTAACGATATAAATTTCTTTGAACACGACATATCTTTATTGATCAACTTTTTCAACCTCGAATAATGATACTTCACCGCGTGCACAGGTATTTATTAAAGCTAATTTTATCGCAAACTCGTGTCTCATCGAAACGTGTATACAAAAGTATTTGCAATTTGAATCGTACGTGAAAAAAAGCAATTGTGTTTTTAATTTGCAGGCATTAGAGGCCGCCGCCGGTCGATCTGGTCTCTGTAATGTGATGTGTATTTAATTCGTTTTGAAACTGTGGGATCTCGCATTTTAATACAATATAAACACAATAGAAACCTCTCAACGGTCCATTTATCTATCCGGTATGATCTGTAACGGAAAAGTTTACCGTAATTTCTAATTCGGTTGAAATCTCGGTGGTACGCAATTATGCATCAAAACCAGCAAAACACAATCAAGCATATACAAGTCATTAAGCGCGCGGAATCGAATGATATCGAAACGAACAATTTCCAGATGTTGTGTATTTCATATAGGATTATTAACAGGCAACGGTAAAGTCTGGGTAGAGAAATATTCAACTACCCGCACAACTCATTGGATTGAAAACCAATTTCTCGAAACCCGCTTGTATATTCTGTCAGATCGTTCAGCAGTTCAACAAGGTTTAGTTCGCGTGTAGAGATAGAATAGCAAATTTCTTGGTGTTTGGAACTCAGAGAACATCATAAGGCATTCATAACTAATTTTTTAATTATTATTTTTGAACAGCAATCAAAACCTTATAGTTCTATAAGCTGTTGTACTAATACTAGTCTGTTTGGCAGATGGCAACCCAATCAGTTGTCACATCTCTGTATGATATATTATTATAACAATTTCTGTAATAGGGCGAGTATATTTTTATTGGTGCTGCAATGCCGGGTAAGGGCTATTTTCACTTGGAAACATATTGCTATCTATATTTCCAAGTGAAAATCGTTGTCACTGCTGCCTGACAACAGGCTGCTCGAAGTGGGTATCGAACCCGGGACCTCTGAAACAAGACCCGTTGCTCTTAATTGCTTACCTACGGGCGAGCCCCATAACCATTAAGTTCTCAAAATTATTGTTTATATATTATAATTGAGCAAACAATATAATTAACACTAGGTTTACGGCCAATCTGTAAATACCTATTTCTACGTAAACTTTAAGAAAACCATGCTAATGTACACTCAGGTTGCGTTGGACAGTATAATTGAAAGCTTCGCATATAAATAAAATGCATGATCACGGAAAAATTAACAAACATATAATATCTGTTCTTTTTACATATTGTTTGGATGTTTTTTATCGCACACCGTTTTATTACAGTACACATAAAAGGTACAGCTTCTATTTTCATCAAAGTTTAGACAACTTTACCAAATTCCTGACTTGGACGTTTACTGATCTGAAGTACTCATCGAGATTCGAGTGACACGATGATTAAATATTATTCTATAATATAAAGTTTAGTGCATCTCAGTTTTCTCGTTACTATTATATTTATTAGTTTTAGGCATAATATTAGAAATGAAGCAAATATATAGTGGTGGGCGGGACACAAAGGTCCAATTTGGCTTTGAGCGAATTATATCACAATAAATAAAACAAATCAAACAAACAACTATCTGACTATATTCAATAAAACTCCCAGTTTATTTACTAGAAATATGCTATTCGTGCTATTTTTCAAAAATTTGTCACCTGGTATTTTTCACCACATAGGCGGGTAAATTGGGACGGTCAAAGGGCAAACAGGTCTGATGTCTTATTTTAATTTTAAAGGGTTTTTACAAAATAATAGCTAAATTATTCAACCAACGCAAAATATAATTTCATTTTTTATAGAGATAACACTGTATATAACCTTGAACTGGTATTTTGTAAAAAATATTTAATGGCAGAGCTGAAATAACTATTTATTTAATTTATCTCTTGTAATATTGCTATTTTACCTTACTTTTTTTTATTTGCTATTTTTCATTTTTTACACATTTGCCAGGGTAAAGGTTAGTTTGGATCTGTTTGCCCCATCTAGGTGTAAGTTTTTATAGAGGTTATATAAAAAGCTGTAGAGTCTAACTTAAAATTAACAATATATCTTATAAAACGTATAGTTTTATATTAAAATTTAATAATTAAATTAAGGTCTCGTAAACTAAGCAACAGTGCTCAACATAAAAAAAACTAATAAGGAAAAAAATGCCTTTGTCACGGATTCTAAAACATTGCCGTTGCTATCTCCCGATAGCAACGTCGTAGGAATCAAGGTGATAGCTAGTCCTACATCTTTTTTCCTCTACTTCCAAATATTGTTGTTAAAAAAAATTCTTAAATTTTCAATCAGTGACGGAACTTTTTACCCGTGGACTTTTAAGCCCCATTCCAGCCTATATATAATTTTATAATTTATTATATGTATATAAAATGATAATTAACTGGCTGTGTTACGTAAATTAATAAATTTGTCTTAAGGGTGTAGTTCAAAAATATGTTGTCTCTTTTAACAGTAAAACCATTATTATATTTAAACAAATGATTATAATTAATTATTAAGTTGTACCGTAAACTTTTTTCTCTAACTATTTTTTGCTTTGTTTTTTATCTAATAACTGTAAAATTTATTGTGAATATTTCATTAAAAATCTATTAAATTAATCTTTTTATTCATGAACTCTAATGAAGTTTAATTACAATTATTCAGAAGCTACAATTCTATGGAAACATATGTATGCAATATCAATTACACGAATTAATTGTTTTTAATAATAATAGCGGTTGGAATATTTCAATAATATCTTGATGATGAGTATATATGATGTATTTAGTATTAATTTTGCCAATTGTGCCGTAGAATTATTTATTTTAGTACTTTTCCAGAGTGCGGCAATCAGGTGAATCGTGAGTCAAAACTATAATTGAATTTGCTCGACACTCTATTACGCATATACTTGAACTTGAGAATACTGATAGTAGAGAGAAAAAACTATATTAAATGATTTTCTGGTTAATAACCTATAAAGAAATTATAAACAATAATGTGGAATTGGATTTTTTTAGATGTAGTAGTACTTGCCTGCCTCATCAATGAAAAAATAGTTAAAGCGAAATAAAACTAGTGTTTCATGGTATTGAAAAATTAATGAACTGAATGTTTTAAACGTCGTTTAGATTTAACATTCATTCTAAAAATTTAAAAATAATCTGTCATTTAAAAGACCTATCTTACCTTACCTTATGGCAAATTGCAAGTTCTTTCCAATTTCCAAATAAATGGTAATTAAACTTATTATTAATGTTATAAAATTATTCTACAATGTTTTCTGTTAAGTTTGAATGCATAAAACAGAAGTATGAAAGGGAAGCTAGAAACTTGTTACTACAGTTATTTTTTAATTAATATAGCTTGAGATCCAGTTGTAATTTTTTTATATTAATGAAGATAACTAAACAATTTAGCAATCACAAAACTTATTACACATTAAAGATTGGTTAATTTGAAGCAAATTAAGATATTACATGCTTAAGATTTGAAGCAAATTATGATATACGCAAACCCAAAGGTTATCATAGTAGAATTTTATATTGCATGTCGAAAATGACGAACCTGCACAGTTCTGTATATTGCGTCGGCCTGCGGAACAGTAGCTTTGGCAATATTATGCAGGTCTTTTGACATGTCCAATCCAGACAAAAAATATTTTAATTTTGTTCAAGATCTTTTTGAAAAACACCTGTTACTACTTACCCCTGTTACAATAAGCACTATCTGCTCTATAGCCTATAAAAGACAAATATTCTTGTAATCTTTTTTTTCCATCAAAGTTTTCATTAAACTATATATAATATGGATAATTTTCTAGTTATAAGAATAAAATTTGCCATAAAAAGAATAGTGGGTTTTCAGATCATTTACAATGAATGAATGAATTTCTGACGGAAATAAACACATCGTAGGCGTACAAATTATGTTTGTTTTTCTTCCATCAATATATGAAATCATTCAAGAATGCAGTTCGTGTTAAATGGTTTATTTATATTGATATGTTTCTATTGCATATACCGTTTCCGAATTTAAAGCTCGTTTTTATCTATGTCAAGTTTTCGTTAATTGCGGTGGAACCATTTTACTTGTATGTAAATCTTACTTGTGCATTTCTAATGCGCCTGCCTTGGCCGCTCATTCGGAATAATAGTCCGAGAGTATAAGACATCAACCCGAGTAGTAGAGTATAACTTAATGCTGCGCAGTATGTGTCCAAGATAGAATATTTTTTATGGTATTGTTTATCATGAGTGGTATCAAATTTGAAAAACCTTTTTTCATGATCTCTTCTTGTAATGTAAAATAACAGTTTATTTATTGTTGTACTTTCAATTAAAATAAAAGAATATTTTGTTGAGCTCTTTTTGCAATATTAAAAAAAAATTTGTAACATTGTATCACAACCTTTTAATTATAGGTTCGAGTATAATTACAAATATTTGTAAAATGAAAATTTGCTTGTTTCGAACCAAATCAGAAATATATTTTAAGATAAAAAATTAATAAATTTATTTAAAAATTTAACACTATTACTATTTATTATCTGATTTTTATCTTCAATCATTTTTGTATCAATTACATTCTTTAAAAAAAATTTTACATATAAATCTATTTAATTTTTGTCTTTTTATTGCATAAAATTTAGAAACATCTTTTTTACCAGTAACATTTCACAATTATTTTAATCTAATAAATAATTAAAACAATTATTACAATATGAATCGCGTAGTAAAGATTGGGGTGGGGCTTGCAATGGTTTCTGTGTTTGGCCCCAACAATGGCCACCTTGGTATCAACCATTATGATATCAAATTTTTATTTGGGGTTATTCACAGATCTTAAATATAATCTGATCCGTTAAAATCGCCTTTCGTGGGCATTGCTGCATAAAAAATATGAAGTCAGAAAATACTGTTAAGTATATTAGCCATATTACATCACAAATATGATAAGACAATTACCGGGTTGCATTCCAAACAAACTATATTTTAAGGTATAAAAAATATTGATTGTTCTGTTAATATGGACACATTGTAATTAAAAAATATATATTTTTTCTATTTTGAATTTGTTTTAAAGCCAGTTTGTGTTTTTAATTTCATTCGCATTTATAAATGGCGTTGAATTATTACAGTAAATGGATGCATGATATTTTTGTTGTTGCTGGATTGGATTAAAGGGTAACATTTGGAAATATTTCTTACTTTACAATTATTAGAACAATTTTCAACATATACAATTACTAACAATTCTTTCAATTTTTTAAATTTTTAATAGCAATCAGAATACAGTATTCTATGAGCTATTTGCCTTATATCATTCACTCACACACATACATACACACATTTAAATGATTGTGAGAAATATTATATCAGTAGTTGGAAAAACACTCCAATAAGTGATTTAACAATTCTATTCATATATACAAATTTTAATAATTAAATGTAAGAAATGCATTATTTGTTTGTTTTACTGCCTGCTGCAATCAGTGTCGGTTTGTGTGTCTATTTCGAGTGTCATTTGCTCTCTGTCCATAATTTACAACTTTATTATATTTGAATGCTATTAATGAGCAGTTAATGAATAACTAAAAAAGAAACTTCCAACGAAATTATCGCCTCGTTCTGATGTCATTGGTTAACAGGTAGTTTAATTTCTTAGCATTTGAATATGCACCAGAGACACGGCACGTTCTCTTTTGTAAGAAGCGCTAATTGCTAAATGCGTGATCGGTAAACAAATTGCACCGACCTAAGACACACGGACACAAATTAAATTATTATCTAATCTGTTTGAAGGTCTCTTATCACTCACTAATTATTACTCTAAACACTTGTTACAAAACTGTTTTCGACAATTAAAATTCAACACTCGATGGTACAATATTGACTTTTTAAAATGGTTTACTGAATGAAAGAACGGACGAAACTAAGTGGCAGTTTTAATGCCGATCCAGATTAATGAACTTCTTCCATTTAAAAGAAATGTAAAAAAATGCCAATTTGGCGGTCAAAAATGATCATTAGATATATGCAGATCAAATTATCAAATCAAATTATTAGATATTCAGAATATCAAAATATAAAATTATCAGAATTTTTTACAGATTTTAATACCAATGGTTCCGTACCAATGTTTTAATTTGATATTTCATCTCTAAAACAGCCACGCGGCGAAACAAGATGACAATTTTTAAAAAAAAATTTTTAGCATTTTAAAATTTTCAAAATTATTTCAAAGTACTCGAACAACTTTAGATTTTTTTAAAAATTTTAATTTTGGTATGGGAAGTTACAGCAATTTGTAATTCATTATAAAACTTTTTTATAGCAACTCTTACACGTGCACTTAACTGCGAACATATATTTTTGTAATTAGTTTTTAAATTTAATGAATGACTTATCATGTTTTTGCATAAATGAAAATTCATTTGCTAATTTTATATCTTGATTCTATTTTTATATTAAAGAGAAAGAAAATACAATAAAAATTTTAAATTAAAATATACTATAAAATAATATCAATCATGAGAACCTGATACGATCTACGCTAAATGTCACACAACTTGTGATTTTTCTCATGGTTTAGAATTTTTGTTGAGCAATTTGTAAATTAGCTTTTGAATGAAAAGTGAATTATCATTACTATGAAATATCATTAACTTTGATATTTATCAAATGATTGATTTTTACATTTATTGGAAATTTGCCAAATCCTTGTTTCTATGACTGTTTTTTGTATTCTAAATAAATCGATTTCGCTTCGTGTTCATCCTCCATAAGCGATGATAATATTGACACAAATAAAATATTATAATTTAAAAACTATTGATAAAATGTAAAACAATTTTTACAGCTGATAAAAGGGTAATGTTCGGACGTCCTTTCGTTTTATTATATTGGTCATGAAGGCGACAAACTTCAGGGCATTAAGCTTTACACGGAATGGTTGCTACCCCTGGTAGAGGGGGTAGCGGAGTGTATTAATTGAACAAGTTGTTTACTTCAAAAAGTAAAGTCCGCTTAACAACATGTAAATAATCAATAAAAATAATAATATCTTCTTTCATTATAACTTAGTAACAAATCAGTGATTGTAATTAGAACTGCAACAAATACATAATATACAAACAAATCAGTGTTTAATACAGTCCACAGCTACAAGTGTTGAATTAGAACCAACAACCTGAATTATCGAAGGAGAGATTTAATAAATTCTATAACTACGTTAGAATAAATTCTATAACTACGGCAGAAAAATTTAACAAAATCGTGATCAGTAAATCAAGAGTGAATTCGGGTTAGCCCTGTTATACTTTGTCTAATTTGCTGATGTATGTTATTGATTTTAAACAAAATTGTTATTTGATACAATAAAGTAATATTATTTTATTCTAGCACAGTTAAAAATAAAACTGTCCAATCAATACAATCAACATAATTTACTATTATTTATGTTCATCTAAATTGCATGTAATTATGAAATCCGTTATATATTCTATAAATATATAACTAATTATAAATCTACACCCTAAAGGCGAATGGATTAATTTATCTGTTAATAAGTTTCATCATCTTTCTTAAATATTTTTAGCAAGAATAAAGTGTTGAATAATTTATAATACCATGTACTAAATTATTACTAACATGCAGTGCTGGATTTACAGTAGGGGCAATCGGGGCTACTGCCCAGGGCGGCAAATTTTTTGGGGGCGGCAAAATTTGGATAGTGAGAAAAAATTCTATACATATAATCAACTTTTTTTTTAACAATATTTTTTATATCAGGAAATATAATTAACAAAACACAATACGATTGCAATGCAAATTTTGGGTAACTAATAACTAAAATTTATTATTTTGCCTTGTCTCCCTCTCGGAACGTAATTATCAAATTGGTTAATAAGTTGGTTAATTGACAATTTGGCTAATTAAAGATCCGTAAACAAGCTGAAAGTTCTCGAGCCCTCTTAAAATAACGAATTTGTGCACTTCCAAGCATCGAAAAAAAAATTAAACTCATTGCATTGTGCCTTAAGACAGATTACTGAAACATCCCGTACTGAAAATTACATTTATAAAGAGCTTTAAAATTTTTGAAAAATGAAAAAAAAAAGACTTTTAAAATTTTTTTTTCTATTATGAAATTTTTCGAAAAATATGAACTTTTTGCAAAGCAATTGCGTTGCGTAGCTGTTTCAGAGAAGAAATATCGAAACTCAATTATCATTTTTCGTAATTGCCTGTACCAAAAGCTAATCAGCACGTCTCCTGATCAATACAAATCTAATATTTTTTAATTATTCAAGTGGATTTCGAGAACACAGATCAACCGATTTAAATGATTCAATCCCTATTGATAAGAAGACGTGCTGATTAGTTATAGACCAAGGCAGGTCAACTGTTTTGAAGATACGGGCCAAAATGCCAAAAATGATAATTCAGTTTTTGAGAAAAAAAGCATCCAATATCATTAAAAAAAATTACAGAATAGATAACTGCTTAAATTTGTGGGGGCAGGTTTAGCGGTTTCGATGATCCAATAAAAAAAATTGAAAAAGAAACATTTGGCGGACAAAAGTGATCATAAGACATATGCACATTAAATTATCAGATATTTTAAAGATATTATAATAATACGTATAAATTTTGTTCACATTTATATGCGTAAACATGTTACAGTGTTTATCCGTTAGACTGCGACGCGGCGCTTACGCGCTTCTATATTTTGTCCCAACGCAGCTGAAGCAGCGCTATTGCTTTAAAAAAAAGTTCGAAAGTTC
>NW_020538040.1:55790243-55882260 GCF_003426905.1 Ctenocephalides felis | reverse complement strand
TAATGCAACAACATAGAACTTCTGTGGTGTGCAGTGCACCTTTATACTTACCATCTATATTATTCTATATATGATCGTGATATTGCGAAAAAAAAAAAGTTGAACTGGAAATGCTAGAACTTTATTTGATATTTTTTCAATTTCTATAAAGGACAATTAATATATAATACGTCTTTTATTTACTAATTTGATTATTATTAGTTAGTTATTATTAGTTACTAGCACTACTAAATAAGTTTGACAGTAACATTTTAAAACGCTAAACATGCTTTGAAAACAATAAAGGGAATATATTGATTGTTCACTTTCTTCATTGTTTGTTTAATTAAAACTAAAATTGAATTAAAAAATATTCTGCATCTAATTCTGCATCAAAGCATCTTTAAAAATATCGTTCTGTTCAAAAATATGTTATATGTATACAAATTCAACACGTCACTCAAATATAAATAAATACCATTTAAAATATCTGGCAATAAAACTAATAAGTTTGTTGTTAGAAATCAGGATAATGTATGCTATTTTATAAACGTCATTTGTCCAAATCGTTAAGCACTATCGTTGTCATTTATTTTAATAGATGTAATTTTTTGTAAAAAATATAAGCAAATTAATTTTTCTATGAATAATTCTTTTTGCAAATTTTTTTCTACGCTTGCAAGCTATGTACACGGTTTCAACTTACAATCTTTCAACTTATTCGATCACCATCATGTAGTCGAGGTGAGGCATTTTGACATTGTTATTAATCAATCTTGTACATTTAATTGTCTTTTCCGATTGCTTTAACATATTTGCATTTATTATATACAATTTAAATTAAATGGTGACAGCATGTAAGTTATCATTACATGCAAAACGTTATTAATACCTTTGAAAAGGTGTTAAATCAAAATGTCTTATTTCATTAATTATATTTCTAATAAGCACAGCAAGTTTGTATATATATATATATATATATATATATATATATATATACTAGCTGACCAGCAAACGTTGTTTTGCTGAGTAAGGTATATTCTCGAGAATAAAATATATTAATACTTTAAGTGTATAAGGATGTGTTGTTTGCATGCTATGTACAATGTGGTATTATAAAACAATAAACCCCTATATTTTGTCAATAACATCAAACTGAAAATTTTATACACTTTCTATAGAAAACATGGTATAATTCAATTTAAGTCTCTTTTGTCTTTCGACTTTATTGATTACATTTCAAGTTTTTCAAATTCTTTTCGGATTCTGGATTTTGTGCATAATTGTAATAATACTACTGAGCTTATACAAAATTTTCAAATTCCTGCGAGGAAAGATAGAAAATGATTTAAGTATTTCTTCTTTGACCTGCTTTTTGAAAAGTTTCAAGTAACATTCGATGAATTAAAGTAAATTTAATAAAAGGTATATATATATATATATATATATATATATATATATATTATATAGAGCAGGGCGAGGCACAAAGGTCCAATTGACTTTGAGCAAATATTAATTATATTATAAAAATCAAACCAATTACATCACAACAAATAACACATTTCAAACGAACAATTATCTGACTACGTTCAGTAAAACTGCCAGCTTCTTCATCATTGTAGAAATGTGCTTTTTGTGATAATATTGATATTTTGTTAAATATCAATACGATTGGACATAATTGTCTACCCAAGCATTCCACACCAGGCTGTGGCAATTTGGAAAATTGACAAAGGTTCGTTTCTAATGCTATTTACAGTATTCTATTTTACCTACTATTAATATAGTTCCTGAGTAACAGCAGACCAGATTAGTTCTCCTCTTACTCATGAGAACTTAATGTTCTACCTCGTAAAAATTCTGTACTTCGTACGATCCGTTTATTGAAATTTGTAATTTATAATCGATTTTTGGGACACGCTCGACATTAAACGCGAAACCTGTTTTCCGAACTTCTTTACACAACCGAGCGACGTTAATGCAATTAATGTTGTTTGGGTGATATAATTTATGAGCGCATGTAATGAAGCCTTGACTTGACTATCAGAAACGTTACATATATTTACGGAAACTTAAGTGCTTCTCGTGCAAATCGACTTGAATGAACGCAGTTGAACGCTCTGCGCTATAATCGACTCGTGTAATAATTTAGTCATCGCTGCGATGCTAAATGAATAAAGATACCGAGCTTCTCAAATATATGTACAAGAGATATGCGACGTTTCTAATAAATCGTTTTATAATGATATACATATTTGATTTCATTAACCTATAAAGAAGTTCTGCGTGTACTATGTGTCATTGCGGGGTTTTGCTTCATATAATATTAAGGGGATATTCTTGGGCATGAATTTTAGGTAATTTTTAAGTCAAAATACAATCATTTTTGAAGTAAAACTTTTTTAGGCGCGACTAGGGTGAAAATCCGTACAAATGCAACGGAAGTGCGTTACGGCAAGGTCGAGTGCTAATGATTCGTCATTTTTACTATTATTTTTTTATAATTTATCAACGTTACAAGAATACAGAAAAAGAATAAAAAAAAAAAGTTGATAATTTTAAAAATTAGCAGTGATTGAAGTGGGGTGTCTCAAAATTTGACACGTGACCCTGTACACGACTAAAACCTCCCTAGTATTCCGAAATTAAAAAAGAAAAATATTATTTATCTCTAAAATGATGTCGCTATGGAATATACATAGTTGTCATATATTTTTTTACAAAATGGCGACTTTTTGGAAAAAAAGACCATTTTCTTATCACTTCTTTGATTTTTGTCGATTTTTTTAAAATAGTAAAATATATGAGAGCTAGAGAGAGAATATATGAGATATGAGGCTAGAGAGAAGTTTATAAAGAAGAATAGAATCTCTGAAAATTTTAAATCAATCGGTTCAGTAGAACTCGAGAAATCGGGTACATCGTTTTGAAAAAGTCAGTTTTGAGAAAAATGCGTTAAAATTTTTGCAAAAGGAAGGAAATGGAAGAAGATATCATGACCAAATAGCTGTATCTTCGAGAATAATTTAAATTTAAAGAAATCTTCTCGTACATATATTTTTGCATAGTTAAGCTTTGAAAATATGAGAAAAACAAAAAAATGAATTTTTGGAATTTCTACACTAGAATACTTCCTTAAGTACCATGAAATAGATGGATTTAAGAAGACATACGAAGATAAATCAACGTAAATTTATAAGGTTAATTTAAGGGTTGCATTTAATAGATCTAATTACCTGTAAAAAATGACGCACCTGCACAATTCTTCTCACAAATTATCTAGTGTTGAATATATTTTTATCGTATCAAATTTGATGTATTTGTACTTACCAACGTTTTGAATTTGAGGATTTGCTTGTTGACTAAATACTCAAAGCTCATATAATATTTATATTACTCAGCCGTTATTCATGGTCTCATTAGTTATGTACAAGGGAGCTTTTATAATGATACAAAAAAATATTGTGAGATCTTAATTTTTTTATATTTGAAGAACTTGCAAAATCAACCCACAGTCTAAAAACCGTATGTTCAGATTAGAACTTTATTTTATTATTACAATATATATCATATTCTTAATATTGAATATGATTATTCGGAATTGCCATTTTTAATTTATTTCAGTAAAGAATAGTTAAACCCCAAATATATTTTTTAAATCCTTTGTTCCGAGTGCCGTCCATGGACGACATCCTCACAATAACCTACACATGAACAACCTATTGTCTATCGGTCTTTTTTTTGTTTTGATAATTTTTTTTTGTTTTGATAAAAAACTCTTAAATTATATCGTCGTGTCTGGTTCGATAAGTAGCGCTTTTCGTACTGCAGCGTCACTCGTAGCGAAAGGGTTGAATACATGTTCGGGTTATTATTAATTTTTCAAAATAAAATTTAATTTTAGTAACATCTATCACATACATGAAAATTTTATATTAATTATTCTGTTTACAATGGCGGGGGATATATATTAGAACTTTTCTTTTTAATTTCCTCCTTAAAATTTACTATAAATTATTAAATAAATTTTTATTTGAATAATTCCAGTAGCTTTTATATAAGTTAAATTAAAATTATATAGCTGTGCATTACTTATTTTTCACAATTTCTTAATTTCTCCATTTAACCTCTAAGTCGTATTTGCAATTAGGAAAATCCGTTTCTCACGATACATACAAGTTTGTACAGATGAACATCAACACAATGTTTTAATTTTATTTACATTAAAATGACTAATTTACCATTTATAATGCTGATCATTATATTTTATAATATAATGATTATGAGTATTTTCTGAAAATCGCGTGGTCAAGCGCCTCGATATCGAGAGGAAGTGCATTTCCCGTTTTGAGAAGCCCAAGAATAAAGCACCTGATGCTGGGAGCGCTGAGTGCATGCTACAGGTTTTTTCGGATGCTGTTCTTACCTGTGTGAGTTCGATTATGCGAATGTGTGTTTTGGTGTGTCCTAGTGGCCTTCATTTGCTGTAGTAAGACGGCTAGTCGTATCTTTGGAGATTATTATTTAGTTAAGATCAAAGTTAGATCAAACGATATAGAAAGTACAAAAATATGAGATTAGAGATAGATTGAGTGGTATATTATGGTAAGTGTTGCAAACTTTTTCAAATCCGAATTGGTTTCAAAAGTATCTAAATTTTCACTTTCTGTTTAATAAAAATATTTATCAGTCTACGTATACATAGCAATAACCGTGTTGATTTTTTTGCGATAAATACAATATAACCAGACCCATTTTGCAATAACACATATATTGGAAAACATAATACATTCATTATTTTCGAGTCTGCCAAATGCAGTTGATTTTGTTTTATTACAATTATAGAAGAGTTTTTACAAGTATCACCATGTACGAAAAAGAAAGAAGTGCAATGGAATTACGTGAAATACAGAAAATTTAAGTACCTACATATTTCTATAAATTTGTCTACCTTTCAATATCGGATATTTTGAAATTGTGCTAGAATCTCAAACATGAATGGAAAAACAAGTTAAATATTATTTGTGGTACATATATATGAACGTATTTCAGATATATTTATATATATATTTCAGATATATCAAGGTAAAAAATACTTTGGAATTAGATATCTTGTTAGCTAGTTTGATTGAGTTTATTTTTTTATATATATTAATACCATACTTAAGTATAAGTAATAATATGCATTTTCTATTAAATAAAAATTCAGTACGTTAACACATAAGAAAAAAAACAAGAAATATTCCAGAATAGACTTCGTGATTTTTGTTGCAGATTATATATTAGCTCATAATTCTTTTATCAAATAAGTGTTTTTTTCCTTACAATTAAATAGCAATCAGAACACATGCGTTCTATAAGGTATTAGAATCTAATTGAACTCAAACTATTTGATGAGATGAATTTTCCCAATTTTTCCTACTTACTTAAAGTAAATATATAGGTTGTATTTCCTTCAATCTCTTCCTGGTGTTCGGAGAGTCAGCAATTGACTCTAACTACAACTAGAGCATTTTGGTAGTTTCTGAGTTGGTTAAATTGGGATGTGCATCTATTTTTTTTTGTTTTTTTTTCATGTACTAAATCCATTTTTTAGGTTATTGTGTATAATTTGATTTGAAAAGTACTAGGGCACTTTGGTGAACAATCTTGGAGTTTTTGTCTGTAGTCCAAGGAGTTGCAATAACCGGGTTTTGCTTGAGCATCCCCGTAGTTCGACTTAAAATACGGTATTATTATTTTATTAGTCAGCAATTGACTGTAACTACAACTAAAGCATTTTGGTGGTTTCTGAGTTGGTTAAATTGGGATGTGAATCTATTTTTTGTTACTTCATGTACTGAATCCAATTTTAGATCATTGTGTATAATTTTATTTGAAAAGTACCAGGGCGATTTGGTGATCAATAGAGCTTTTGCCTCTATTTTGACTGCTTTGAGTAGTCTTCGCAGTTGCAATATTCGAGTTTTGCTTGAGCCATCCTGACAGTTCGACCTAAAATACGGTATTATTATTTTATTATTTTTAACTTTGTTTTAAAATTATTATTTGTTTGTTTTATTATATGGTATTCATTTTATAATTCAAATTTTAGAATGGATGAGTTTATTTACCCTCTATATGCAATAAAAGTATGTTCAGTTATGAAGACGTTGCCAATGCTATTATACGAATGGTCGGCGCTCTTATTATTAGTCTCACTGTGATGTCTGTGTAAGTTCCAAAGAAAACGTCCGTCTCGACGATCAAAAGTCATTTTTTTCTATCTTTCTTTTGATTTTACATAACAGTATTTTTGGTATGGGCCAAACGCGCGCCTTTCGATTATAACGATAGACTGAAACGACCGACGGTGCATCTTTTTTGAACGACTCGCGGCTCGAGCCGATAAGTCAAATATGTGTAGATGTACCGTTTCACAGTTCGAAACCAACTGCCGTACAGGTAGCATCGGATCAATAAATATTCAATATTTCTTATCAGTTGACCTCAGTTCGCTTCGAACCTTCGGCCAGGTATACTGTGCCTCACGTGAGTGTAAACAAACATTGTTATCATCCAAAGTGACATACAAATTGAATTTATTAGTGAAGTGTTATATAATAATCAAATAAATGTACCCGTAAGGGTACATTTATTTTCGTTCATTGAATATATAATTTAAAAAACTGTTAATTAAGGCATAATTAATAATTATGCAAAATGAACCATATAATCCACCAATTCCGTTAGTTGAAGTTGATAAAGTGCTTAACTGCAGTCCCGAAAGTGAACATCTTTTACATAAGTCACAGCCAGCAATTAATTTCGTAAATCCTACAATATGCAATAACAACATGAATGAAGAACAAATGGAATCCTGCAACGAGCCCTCAACTTATAATTCCATTCCTTGGCAAGTTGTTGATAGTCCTAAAAGGAAACGTCCAAACCGACAAGTAGATCAGCCAATTCAATTAACAAATAGATTTAACGTATTAACAAACAAAGAGCCTATTGCTGTTTCAGAAATATCAAAAAAAAATTTGCCACCGCCAGTTTTTATTTACGGTGTTGTTGATTTCCGAGGTATGGTTGATGAAATCAGAACTATTCTAAATATCAAAAATTTTACCACTAAAACATTTCCTAATGATATAATCAAATTTATTGTTTCTTCTGTTGATGATTATAAAAACCTCGTTAAATATCTCCGAGGTCGTAGAGCAGTTTTTCATACCTATCAGATTAGCAGCGAAAGAGCATACAGAGTGGTCATGAAATATATGCATTATTCAACCGATATTACAGAGCTAAAAACAGCAATTGAAACTTTTGGGCATAAAGTTAGGAATATAACAAATGTTATTCACTTTAGAAGTAAATTACCACTCAACATGTTTTATGTTGATTTAGAGCCAAGCAGCAATAACTCCGATATCTTCAAATTAAATAAAATCCTAAATCAAATTGTGCATTTTGAACCTCCAATGAGATCATCAGAAATAGCACAGTGCAGTAGATGCCAAATGTATGGTCATACAAAATCTTACTGCAACCGGCCATTTAGGTGTGTAAAATGTGGTGATCAACATGAGAGTAAAAAATGTACAAAATCAAAAGAATTACCTGCATTTTGCACTAATTGTGAAGAGTCCCATACCGCAAATTATAGGGGTTGCCTAACTTATAGAAACCTCTTGAACAGTAAACCTAAAATAAATACCAATAGCAATAGTGCGACTAATCAAAATTATTCGAATAATCATCCAAATTATGCAAAGCATTCTACTTTTGATCATCGTAATGAAAATCTTTTTAATTCAGAACATATGTCATATGCTCAAGCAATCAAATCTAGTAAATCAGAAATTTCAGAAAGTATTAATTCAAGTCTCTTCCATTTTTTGAATGAGTTTAAAAGTATGTTCAATCAGCTCATGCAGCAAAATACAATGATGATAAGCATGTTAACCACGCTTATAAATAAACCTAAATAATGTTCAAATTTCTAAGAGTAGGATTATGGAATGCAAATGGGCTTTTACAGCATAAAAATGAATTGATAGTGTTCCTTAATGAAAATAAAATTGATATATTACTAGTAAGTGAAACCCACTTCACTAAATACTCCAACTTGTTTATTCCTCAGTACTATATTTATCATACATGTCATCCAGATGGTACAGCACACGGTGGCTCAGCCGTATTGATCAAGTCCAACATTTCTCATTATGAACTCCAAAAGTATGACAAAGAATTCCTTCAAGCAACAACAATCCAAGTTCAACTTTCTTCTTTTCCATTAACTATTTCTGCAGTATATTGTCCTCCCCGGCATAAGATTAGCGCTTCACAATTCTCTGATTTTTTTGGGTCGCTTGGAAGTAAATTTATTGTCGGCGGAGACTTTAATAGCAAGCACACGTTTTGGGGATCAAGACTGATCAATCCAAAGGGAAGAACACTTTATGAAGTTCTTGATCAACAATGCTATTCTACTCTTTCCACAGGAACTCCAACCTACTGGCCTACTGACATAAGAAAGAAGCCGGATTTACTGGATTTTTTTATAATAAAAGGTTTAAATTCCAAGTATACTGATGTTAATCCAAGCTATGATCTTTCATCAGATCACTCCCCGATTATTGCCACTATTTCTTCTTCTATTATGAACGTCTGTAATCCTGTTAGACTTCATTCAACAAAAACTAACTGGGAGCTATACCGTTGTAAAATAGAAGAGAAGATAAATCTCAAAATTAGTCTAAAAAATCCAGCAGAGATTGACCACGCTGTTGACAAGTTTAACGAAATTCTTCATGCAGCAGCTGTAATAGCTACTCCAAAAACAACCGTCAAGCAGGAGCAATCGCTGTCCTTGGAAATTAAAAATTTATTAGCAGATAAAAGGAGAGCAAGACGCAAATGGCAATCAAGTCATTTACCTTCGGATAGAAATATTTTTAATAATTTAAGCAACAGGCTTAAATTGAGGCTCAGAGAGATTTCCAACCAGAACTTTAACAAGTATGTATCAAATCTTAATAGATTTGATAATTCAATCTGGAATCCTATTAAACACAAACAAAAACCTCAAATTAGAAATCCACCTATTCGATGGGATGAGCGCAATCACCTACACTGGGCAAGAAGTGACGCAGAAAAAGCTGATCTATTTGCTGAATATCTGAGTTCAGTTTTTCAACCTAATCCAGATCTCTCAAATACAGCGGACACCAGTTTGACTTCATTTACCTTAGTGAACTCTGAAAACAGTATAAACTTCTTCTCTTTAAAAATGATAGTTAAAGAAATTGCTAAACTGAAGAATAGGAAATCTCCTGGATTTGACTTGGTGACTTCAAGAATGCTTAAAGAAATGCCAAAGAAGGGATTTATTTTATTAACTTATATATACAATTCGATAATAAGATTAAACTACTGGCCAACCTTCTATAAAACATCCATAGTAAAAATGATACATAAAAGTGGGAAAGATCCAAACATGGTTTCTTCATATAGACCGATCAGCCTTTTGCCTATTGTCTCGAAAGTGCTTGAAAAACTGCTACTCCAAAACATCTTAGCTAATACAAATATTTTTCCAGACCATCAATTCGGCTTTCGGAACCAACATTCTACAGTTCAACAGTGCCATAGAATTGTAAGCGTTATCAATAATACCTTTGAGGCTAAGAAATTCTGTTCCGCGATTTTTCTAGATGTGAGCCAAGCTTTCGACAAGGTGTGGCATAAAGGCCTTTTATTCAAGATTGGCTCTCAACTTCCAAGTAGGTATTACAATATTCTAGAATCCTACCTTGATGGTAGGAAATTTAGAGTCCGTGTTAACTCAAATACTTCAGCATCTCATCAAATAGAAGCAGGTGTTCCACAGGGAAGTGTTTTGGGCCCTTTACTGTATATTCTATTTACAAGTGACTTTCCGACATTACAATCGACCATAACAGCAACTTTCGCTGATGATATTGCAGTACTTTCAACACACATCGATGCATCTGTTGCATCAAGCAATCTGCAAAGCCATCTTAATATTATTGAGGAATGGACAAGGAAATGGCGAATAAAAATTAACGAAAGTAAATCGAGTCATATTTCGTTTACTCTCAACAAGTCAACATGCCCAAGTGTTTACTTTTATGGACGAAAAATACCAAGTAATAATTGTGTCAAATACTTGGGTATGCATCTTGATCGTAGACTGACCTGGAGAGATCACATTTGCTCAAAAGTAAAAGCGATAAAAATTAGAACTGCAGAAATATATTGGCTATTAGGACGCAAGTCAAAATTATCCCTTGAAAATAAAATATTAATTTATAAAACAGTGATAAAACCTATATGGACTTACGGTATTGAATTATGGGGATGTGCCAGCAAGTCGCATATAGCATTAATGCAGCGTGCCCAATCAAAAATACTCAGACAGATAGTTGATGCCCCTTGGTTCGTCAGTAACAAGACCATACATGACGATCTGAATATTTTATATATCGAGGAAGTAATAAGAAACTTCAGTGTCCACCACTTTCAAAAACTAGAAGCCCATCCAAATAAAATAGTTGCACAACTGCTTGAGATGCCACATTCCAGGAGGCTCAAGCGTAAATCACCAATGGATAATATCCTAATCTAGCAAATTGTTTAATGGAACAATTTCTATATTTTTTAGAGTAATCATCGAAATATGTTAGTTAAGTTAATTTAAATTTTTTTTTTTGTAGTATTATTATATTATTTTATTATTTACTATTATTACATATTACTATTATTATTAGTTACTATTCTTATGTTATTATTTTTATTTATTCTTATTTAGTTTATTCTTTTTAGTTCATATATATATAAGCAATGCAGCTCATAGAATATAAGTACTGTTCTGATTGCTGTAAAATAATAAATGAATAAAAAAAAAAAAAAATGTACCGTTTGTTAATTTCGGCCTCGGAATTGCTGATTACCAGCAATTTTCAAGCGCAAAAAGTTGTTGCATAAGAATTAAGCCGAATATCAGAAAGGATAATATTGATATTAATACGAACAATGGAATGATCTCAATCGTCTATATAATTAAATTAAAAGTATTGCAGATTAGTTATTTTCTGAGATATGAGTCATCAAATAATTGGGGAAAATGTAGTACGTATTAGTATTCGCGTTGGGTATATTTTTAATAGAGTAGGGCACAAAAATCCAATTTGACATAGAGCAATTATATGGTGAAAACCAAACCAATTTTATCACAACAAATAACACATATCAAAAAAAAAACTATGTGACTATGTTCAATCGAACAACTCAAACTTAAAAACTCCCAAAAATCCCCAGATAATTTCATCATCGTAGAAATGTTTTTTTGCTGTTTTTAAAAAAATTGTCACCTAGTTCAATGTCTTATTTTTAATTTTAGAGGGATTTTACGACATAATAGCTACATTATTTAACCAATGAAAAATATAAATTTTATGGGTACGTTTTTTACAGAGATTGCACTGTGTATAATCTTGATCAGGTATTTCGTCAGAAATATTTATCAGCAGAGATAGAGTAAATATTTATTTAATTTATCTCTTGTAAAATTGTTTTTTTCACTTACCTTTTTATTTACTATTTTTATTGTTTACACCTTTGCCAGGGTAAAGGCTAAGGTTTAGTTGGTGCTTTTTGCCTCATTCACGTGTAAGCTTTTATAGAGCTTATATAAAAAAAAATTTAATTTAACTTAAAATTAACAATGTATTTTATATAATAATTAAATAACGTATACTTAAAAATTATATTCAGATCTCGTAATCAGCAATAGTGCTCACAACCGAAAAAACTGAAAACGAAAGAGTATACTTTTGATATGAATTTTCAAACATTGCCGTTTATCGTTCTATAGGAACGGCGTAAGAATTAAGGTGATGCTTATACATCTTATTGCCTCTACTTGCAAATATTGTTTTTAATTTACTAGTTTTTAAAGCATCGATGATGGATCTTTTCACCTGCGGACCTTTAAGCTTAAATTCTAGTTTACCTTAAGTATAAACAGTATCAGACTATACTAATTATGGTACATTGTAATTGTTTATAAACCGCATGTTATTTAGTTATTTACTGAATTATGATTTTCTTAATTCAATAATTAAGAAAATAATTATCGAATAATACAAAATTAATACAAATAATAATAAGATTAATACAAAATTAATTAGTCCAATAGATAATTCGATTGCCATTTTTTTAATTTATTACACTATATATATTATTTATATTGAATACGAAAAAAATTTCAGCCAAGACTTGAATTTATTTTTTAAATCATTGCAATAAATTAATTCAAAAAATTATTTGTATTTTTTATTTTTATTTTTTCTCTTCCTATTGATATACATATCTATACTCGTGAATTTTCTTGCGTATGTTTTACTAATACTTTAAAATGCATTAATTAATTAATGCAGTGTATAATTATCAATAAATACTAATTATATATTCATAATCAATATAGAAAAACCTTGTCGTTTTTTTGTTGAACTCAATGCACTCCGTACTAGTTGGTTCACTTACTACAACTTCGTTTGCGATATTTTTTGCAAAGTTTTCTCTGTCTCCCATAATGTCTTTAATGCCAGTAAAAAAAGTCAGTCGCTGATTTGACATGTGTTTACCTTTACCTATGGATCCATATGTATCCATATAATCACAAGAGATTTAAGATGACAGCTTTGTTAGTTACCTAGTGTTTTGACATAGTTTTGTGGACGCTTTGTTGTCGTTTTAAACGATCACTCTATCACTTATTGAACGACTCTGTCAGTTAGGCGAACATCTTGAAATATATCAATACAACTGTAGATGCTTTCGTTGGGCTTTTACAGACCAGGGATGGTTAATGTAAGGAGAAATTTTACGATGATAAATTATTTTATACAAGATAAATTTTTTAACAATATTTGAAAATAAAGCGAAAAAATTGTATATCATGCTATCACCGACGATGCTATCAAGAGATAAATGGCAATGTTTGAAAATCCATAACAAAAGTATTTTGTTTCGTTGTTAGTTATTTCGGTAGTGAGCACTGTTGATTAGTTGACATTAATATAATTTTTAAATTTACATTATTTAAATGTTTTATAAAATTTATAGTTATTTTTAAGTTAGATTCAACAGTTATTTTTATATAACGTCTATAAAAGCTTATATGGGGTTGGGATAAAAAGGACCAACTGAGTCTTTACCCTGGTAAAGGTGTAAACAAGTAAATTAAGTCAAAAAGCAAATTTATTTAAGATAAGTTAAATAAATAGTTATTCTGCTGATGATTATTTCTGACGAAAGCCTAGATCAAGGTTATATACAGTATATCCTGCAAAAAATTGTACCCCTGGAATTTATATTTTTATTATTCGTAAAATCCTTTTAAAATTAAAAATAACACATTGAACCTGTTCGCCCCTTGTCTGTGTCATTTTACTTGGCTTATGGTGTAAATAGGACAGGTGACAAATTTTTGAAAAATGGCAAAAAACTTATAATTAGAAATGAACTGTTGTTGGTATTCATTTGGTTTGTTTAGAGTCTAAACTTTAGACAGTATAATTACTAGGAGTCAAATAGGACTTTTGTGCCCAGCTCTGCTCTAATCCATATCCTATAATAAACAAAAGCAATTATACGATCCAATCATTGTTTTACATAGTTACCAAATGACTTTTGTATATTCGATATTTTTTTTATTCTATTACATAAAACTCTTTTACTACCCAAATCATTTAGATTTGGTAACAATCCCACAAAGTTGAAATGTAAAATATACATTTATTGTAAAGGATTTTTCTTATTATTGCTTTTTTTAGTGTTAATTTTTATAATTTGTTATCATAAAAATCTTATTTTCTCAACCCGTGTACCTCTATATTGCGTGTATCGCCTCCGTTACAAATCGATGGCAAGAAACCTGACAAAAACAAACGTTTAAGCACTTTCTTGATGACTTTAATGCACGTCATTCATCGACAAGTCTAGTTAAATGTGATATTGTTTGGCATAATAATAAATCAAGTTCACATTATTTCTTGAAAACTAAAATACGTTTCTATTTCTATGCATTCTGTACGGGAATGATTTAGTATGATTATACGTTAATTCGGTAAATGAATAATTCTTCAGTCTAGGTTGAAGCTATTATAATCTCAAGTGTTTCCATGCTACGGGCACTAGTTTATAAAAAATTGCAAATTTGTTTTTGTATGGACTATAGACTATAGTATATCAAAGTGGTGAACCAAGTTTGTAATTAATTTTTAATTTTTATTTAAAATTCTAATACTACGTGATTTTTGTGATTGATAGATTAGTATTATCTTGAAAGACGATTCAGAATTTCATACATATTCATACATGCTTGTGATCTCATTTTTTGGGGCTTATTTTATTTTTTCGTTTTTAGGCAAAAATAAGTCATAAGTAAACAAGGACAGCTATAATATAAGATTTGTGAAAATATTTAATAATGAAATCAATGTGTCTTTTGAAGGATCGCTGTATTAGATAGTATTATAATGAATATTAGCAATAAATATCATATCACATAGACTAATAAATACTCTAACCCAAAATAATCAGATTTTTCTGATTATGAGACTGTGTGACCAATTTGCAAAGCATGAACAATTTTATTGAAGAACCTGTAATATGTAGAAGATTTTCAGAAAATAGTGCTTCGAAAATCTACTCGAAATTTTTCAAGAACTATGCGGATGATTAACTACTTGCATTCCGTGAGCAAATAGACTTGAGAATTAAGTAAAACGAGGTGAAAGCAAAAATAATGTTCTCACTTCAAGGACCTGCCTCATTATAAATTTTGCTAAGAACTCATTTGTTTTTTTATATGAGGACATCAAAATGTTAAAATTCATTTAATCGTGTTCATGAGATAAGCAAATTGCAACCTACTTCTATTTTCTGTGTGTAACGATATAAATTTCTTTGAACACGACATATCTTTATTGATCAACTTTTTCAACCTCGAATAATGATACTTCACCGCGTGCACAGGTATTTATTAAAGCTAATTTTATCGCAAACTCGTGTCTCATCGAAACGTGTATACAAAAGTATTTGCAATTTGAATCGTACGTGAAAAAAAGCAATTGTGTTTTTAATTTGCAGGCATTAGAGGCCGCCGCCGGTCGATCTGGTCTCTGTAATGTGATGTGTATTTAATTCGTTTTGAAACTGTGGGATCTCACATTTTAATACAATATAAACACAATAGAAACCTCTCAACGGTCCATTTATCTATCCGGTATGATCTGTAACGGAAAAGTTTACCGTAATTTCTAATTCGGTTGAAAATCTCGGTGGTACGCAATTATGCATCAAAACCAGCAAAACACAATCAAGCACATACAAGTCATTAAGCGCGCGGAATCGAATGATATCGAAACGAACAATTTCCAGATGTTGTGTATTTCATATAGGATTATTAACAGGCAACGGTAAAGTCTGGGTAGAGAAATATTCAACTACCCGCACAACTTATTGGATTGGAAACCAATTTCTCGGAACCCGCTTGTAAATTCTGCCAGATCGTTCAGCAGTTCAACAAGGTTTAGTTCGCTTGTAGAGATAGAAGACACAAAATTCTTGGTGTTTGGGATTCAGAGTACATCATAAGGCATTCATAACTATTAACTACTCCAAATTATTAATTATTAACTTCCCGTAGGGTAAGTTATAGTAATCGCAAAAAAATCGAAAATGAAAATTTTTATATATCTTTACGTTTCAGAGGTTTCTGAACATTTTGGCATACCTTAGAAAAAATGGATGTATGTGTGTGTGTGTGTGTGTGTGTGTGTGTATGTATGTATGTATGTATGTATGTATGTATGTATGTATGTATGTATGTGTGTGTATGTATGTGCGGATACAAATTTTCGTCGACGATTTCGGGAACACGGATCAACCGATTTGAACAATTCAAAAAACATTCGATTTGTATTGATAAGGAGACGTGCTGATTAGTTTTTGGCAAAGGCAGGTCTAGCCGTTCCGAAGATACGGGGCAAAAAGTGCCAAAAACGGTACATCCGTTTTTAAGAGAACGGAGCGTCCGATTTGAATAATTCAAAAAACATTTTACTTGTATTGACAAGATGAAGAATTGATCAAATTTTCATGAAGGCAGGTCTAGCGGTTTCGGAGATCTAATGAAAAAAGTAAAAAAAAATGCTATTCGGCGGTTAAAAATGATCACTAGACATATGCACATCAAATTATCAGATATTTTATAGAGATTTTAACAATAAGTATATTTTTTTTTCACATTTCTATGGGTTCCGTACCAATGCTTATGCGTTAGGCGGCGGCGCGGCACTTGCGCTGTGACATTTCGTCTCTATGCAGTTCAAGCAGTACGATTGCATTGAAAAAAAGTTCAGAATTTCCAAAATATGTCAAAATGAAGACAACATTTTTCTTTTCCAAAAAATTTTTTGTTTTCAAAAAAAAATTTTTTCTTTCAACAAAAAAATTTTTTTTCAAATAAATTTTTTTTTTCGAAAAATAGTAATTTTTTATCAAATTTATAGTTTTTCAAAAATCTAATTTTTTCGAAGTAATTTTTTTTGAAAAATGTTAATCGTTTTTAAAAAAATATAATAATTTTGGGTACGGGAAGTTCCAGCAATTTGCCTTAAGGCACGATGCCCTAATTGCCTTAAGACAGAATTCCACTTACAGCTAGTTCTACATATATATGATAATAAGGCAAACAATATAATTAACACCACGTCAATCCGTACATACCTATCTCTACGTAAACTTCAAGAAAACCATGCTAATATAACTCAGGTTGTGTTGGACAGTATAATTAAAAGCTTTGCATATAAATAAAATGTAATAATCACGGAAAAATTAACATATATATAATATCTATTTGTTAACTTCCCGTAGGGTAAGTTATAGTAATCGCAAAAAAATCGAAAATGAAAATTTTTATATATCTTTACGTTTCAGAGGTTTCTGAACATTTTGGCATACCTTAGAAAAAATGGATGTATGTGTGTGTGTGTGTGTGTGTGTATGTGTGTGTGTATGTATGTACGTGTGTGTATGTATGTGCGGATACAAATTTTCGTCGACGATTTCGGGAACACGGATCAACCGATTTGAATAATTCAAAAAACATTCGATTCGTATTGATAAGGAGACGTGCTGATTAGTTTTTGGCGAAGGCAGGTCTAGCCGTTCCGGAGATACGGGGCAAAAAGTGCCGAAAACGGTAACTCAGTTTCTAAGAGAACGGAGCGTCCGATTTTAATAATTCAAAAAACATTTTACTTGTATTGACAAGATAAAGAATTGATCAAATTTTCATAAAGGCAGGTCTAGCGGTTTCGGAGATCTAAGGAAAAAAGTAAAAAAAATGCCATTTGGCGGTCAAAAATGATCATTAGACATATGCACATCGAATTTTCAGATATTTTATAGAGATTTTAACAATAAGTATAAATTTTGTTTATTTTTCTATGGGTTCCGTATCAATGTTTACCCGCTAGACAGCGACGCCGCGCTTACGCGCTTTATATTTTGTATCTATGCAGTTAAAGCAGTACGATTGCTTTGAAAAACAAGTTCAGATTTTCCAAAATATGTCAAAATGAAGAAAACATTTTTTTTTTTCAAAAAAAAATTTTTTTAAAAAAATTTTTTCTAAAAAAAATTTTTTAAAAAAAATTTTTTTCAAAAAAAAGTAATTTTTTGTCCAATTTATAGTTTCTCAAAAATCTTATTTTTTCGAAGTAAATTTTTTTCAAAAATGTTAATCGTTTTTACAAAAAATAATAATTTTTGGTACGGGAAGTTCCAGCAATTTGCCTTAAGGCACGATGCCCTAATTGCCTTAAGACAGAATTCCACTTACAGCTAGTTTACATATTGTTTGGATGTTTTTCATCGCATGCCATTTTATTACAGTACCTATAAAGATATAACAGCTTCTATTTTTTTCAAAGTTTTGACAACTTTACCAAATTCCTGACTTGGACGTTTACTGATCTGAAGTACTCATCGAGATTCGAGTGACACGATGATTAAATATTATTCTATAATGTAAAGTTTAGTGCATCTCAGACCTTTCGTTACTATTATATTTACTAGTTTAAGGTATAATATTACAACTGAAGCAAATATATAGTGGTGGGCGGTACACAAAGCAGATATATTGTGAAAACCAAACGAATTACATCACAATAAATAAAACATTTCAAACAAACAACTATCTGACTATGTCTTAGAAATATTCTTTCCTTGCTATTTTTCAAAAATTTGTCACCTGTTTTTTTCACCACATAGACGGGGTAAATTGGGAAGGTCAGAGGGCAGGTATGATGTCTTATTTTAATTTTAAAGGGTTTTTACAAAGTAATAGCTAAATTATTCCATCAACGCAAAATATAAATTTTATTTTTTACAGAGATAACACTGTATATAACCTTGATCTGGTATTTTGTCAGAAATTTTTAATGGCAAAGCTGAAATAACTATTTATTTGATTTATGTCTTGTAATATACTATTTGATATTTTAACTTCATTTTTTTATTTGCTATTTTTCATTTTTTACACATTTGCCAGGGTAAAGGTTTGGTTGTTTTTTTTTGCCCCATATAGGTGTAAATTTTTATAGAGGTTATATAAAAAAAAACTGTTGAGTCTAACTTAAAATTAACATATATCTTATATAACGTATACTTTATATTATAATTTTAAATTTATATTAAAGTCTCGTAAACTAAGCAACAGTGCTCACAATAAAAAAACTAACAACGAAAGAAAATACTTTTGTTATGGATTTTCAAATAATGCAATTTTTTCCCGATAGCAACGCCGCAAGAATCAAGGTGGGGGGCTATACATCTTTTTCATCTACTTTCAAATATTGTTGTTAATTTTTTTATAACTTTTTAACGTTGTCGATATATCGGTAGTAGACTTTTATACGGACTTTTTAGCCCCGCTTTATCCTATATATACAATTTTATAGATTCATTATATGTATATAAAATAGTAAATAACTGAATCGGTAGTGTTATGTAAATTACTAAGACTAATTTTAATAAATTAGTCTGGAGGGTGTTTTCCAGAAATATGTTGTCTTTGTTAACAGTAACACCATTATTATATTTAAACGAACGATTATAATTAATTATTAAGTTGTACCGTAATTAAACTTTTTTCTCCAAATATTTTTTGCTTCCTTTTTTATCTAATAACTGTATAATTTAGTGTGAATATTTCATTAAAAATCTATTAAATTAATCTTTTTTATTCATGAACTCTAATGAAGTTTAATTACAATTATTCAGAAGCAACAATTCTATGGAAACATATGTATGTAATATCAATTACACGAATTAATTGTTTTTAATAATAATAGCGCTTGGAATATTTCAATAATATTTTGATGATGAGTATATATGATGTATTTAGTATAAATTTTGCCAATTGTGAATTATTTATTTTAGTACTTTTCCAGAGTGCGGCAATCAGGTGAATCATGAGTCAAAACTATAATTGAATTTGCTCGACACTCTATTACGCATATACTTGAGAATACACTGATAGTAGAGAAAAAACTATAATAAATAATTTTCTGGTTAATAACCTATAAATAAATTATAAACAATAATGTGGAATTGGATTTTTGTTAGATATAGTAGTACTTGCCTGCCTCATCAATTAAAAAATAGTTAAAGCGAAATAAAACTAGTGTTTCATGGTATTGAAAAATTAATGAACTGAATGTTTTAAACGTCGTTTAGATTTAACATTCATTCTAAAAATTTAAAAATAATCTGTCATTTAAAAGACCTATCTTACCTTACCTTAAATTGCAAGTTCTCTCCAATTTCCAAATAAATGTTAATTAAAATTATTATTAATGTTATAAAATTATTCTACAATGTTTTCTGTTAAGTTTGAATGCATAAAACAGAAGTATGAAAGGGAAGCTAGAGACTTGTTACTACAGTTTTTTTTAAATTAATATAGCTTGAAATTCAGGTGTGATTTTTTACCTTAATGAAGATAACTAAAAAATCTAGCAATCACAAAACCTATAACACATTAAAGATTGGTTAATTTGAAGCAAATTAAGATATTACATGCTTAAGATTTGAAGCAAATTATGATATACGCAAACCCAAAGGTTATCATAGTAGAATTTTATATTGCATGTCGAAAATGACGAACCTGCACAGTTCTGTATATTGCGTCGGCCTGCGGAACAGTAGCTTTGGCAATATTATGCAGGTCTTTTGACATGTCCAATCCAGACAAAAAATATTTTAATTTTGTTCAAGATCCTATTGAAAAACACCTGTTACTACTTACCCCTGTTACAATAAGCACTATCTGCTCTATAGCCTATAAAAGACAAATATTCTTGTATTCTTTCTTTTTCCATGAAAGTTTTCATTAAACTATATATATTATTGATAATTTTCTAGTTATAAGAATAAAGTTTGCCATAAAAAGAATAGTGGGTTTTCAGATCATTTACAATGAATGAATGAATTTCTGACGGAAATAAACACATCGTAGGCGTACAAATTACTGTTTCGTGTTTGTTTTTCTTCCATCAATATATGAAATCATTCAAGAATGCAGTTCGTGTTAAATGGTTATTTATATTGATATGTTTCTATTGCATATACCGTTTCCGAATTTAAAGCTCGTTTTTATCTATGTCAAGTTTTCGTTAATTGCGGTGGAACCATTTTACTTGTATGTAAATCTTACTTGTGCATTTCTAATGCGCCTGCCTTGGCCGCTCATTCGGAATAATAGTCCGAGAGTATAGGACAACAAGCCGTAGTAGTAGAGTAATACTTAATTCTGTGCTGTATTTGTTAAAGGTAGAATATTTTTTATGGTATTGGTTATTACGAGTGGTTTAAAAATTTGAAAAACCTTTTTTCATGATCTCTTCTTGTAATGTAAAATATCAGTTTATTTATTGTTGTACTTTCAATTAAAATAAAAGAATATTTTGTTGAGCTCTTTTTGCAATATTAAAAAAAAAATTTGTAACATTGTATCACTACCCTTTAATTATAGGTTCAAGTATAAATTACAAATATTTGTAAAATCAAAGTTTGCTTGTTTTTAACCAAATCAGAAATATATTTTTCAATAAAAATTTATTGTAGTTATTCTAAAATTCAACACATTTTTTTTTCATTATATGATTTCCGTTTTAAATAATTTTTAAATCTATTACATTCTTTAAAAAAAAATTAGCACATTTATATCTTTTTCATTTTTGTATTTTTATTGCATAAAATTATGAACTTTTGAACATCATTTTTACCAGCAAAAAATTACACAATTATTTTAATAAATAATTAAATCTAATAAATAATTAAAACAATTATTACAATATGAGCGGGCCGACTTGCAATGATTACCTGGTTCGTCTCCATCAACAGCCACCTTGGTATCAAGCAGTATGACATCAAATTTTATTTGAAGTTATAAATCTCAAATAAATCTGATATGTGAGAATCGCCTCTCGTGGGCATTACTGCATGAAAAAATATGTAGTCAGAAAATACTGTTTAGTATAGTCATAATATATTACAACTAGGATAGGACAACTACCGGGTTCCAAATAAACTATATTCTAAGGTATGAAAAAAATTATTAAATGCTTTCTTAATATGGACACATTGTAATTAAAAAAAATCCTTCTGTTTTTGAATTTGTTTCAAGCCAGTTTATGTTTTTGGACTTTTAAGATAATTTCTAAGAAACACATTTATAAATGTCGTTAAAGTATTACAGTAAATGAATGCGTAATTTTTTGTTGTTGCTGAATAACTTTTTATTAATAAGCAGAATATGGGTATTGGATGTAAGGGTAAAATTTGGTAATATCTCTTCACAATTATTAGAACAATTTTCAAACATATACAATTACTAACAATTCTTTCAATTTTTTTTAAAATTTTCAATAGGAATTAGAATACAGTATTCTATGAGCTATGTGGCTTATATCATTCACTCACACACATACGCACACTTTCAAACACACATATAAATTATTGTGATATATATTATATATATAGTTGGAGAATCACTCCAATAAGTGATTCAACAATTCTGTTTATATATACATATTTTAATAATTAAATGTAAGAAATGTAATATTTATTTGTTTAACTGCCTGCTGCAATCACTGTCGGTTTGTGTGTCTATTTCGAGTGTCATTTGCTCTCTGTCCATAATTTACAACTTTATTATATTTGAATGCTATTAATGAGCAGTTAATGAATAACTAAAAAAGAAACTTCCAACGAAATTATCGCCTCGTTCTGATGTCATTGGTTAACAGGTAGTTTAATTTCTTAGCATTTGAATATGCACCAGAGACACGGCACGTTCTCTTTTGTAAGAAGCGCTAATTGCTAAATGCGTGATCGGTAAACAAATTGCACCGACCTAAGACACACCGACACAAATTAAATTATTATCTAATCTGTTTGAAGGTCTCTTATCACTCACTAATTATTACTCTAAACACTTGTTACAAAACTGTTTTCGACAATTAAAATTCAACACTCGATGGTACAATATTGACTTTTTAAAATGGTTTACTGAATGAAAGAATGGACGGAG
Organism: Ctenocephalides felis; assembly: GCF_003426905.1. Lineage (NCBI taxonomy): Eukaryota > Metazoa > Arthropoda > Insecta > Siphonaptera > Pulicidae > Ctenocephalides > Ctenocephalides felis. Next base: position 55,859,600 of record NW_020538040.1, on the reverse strand, counting down.
CTAAGTGGCAGTTTTAATGTCGATCCAGATTAATGAACTTCTTCCATTTAAAAGAAATGTAAAAAAAATGCCAATTTGGCGGTCAAAAATGATCATTAGATATATGCAGATCAAATTATCAAATCAAATTATTAGATATTCAGAATATCAAAATATAAAATTATCAGAATTTTTTACAGATTTTAATACCAATGGTTCCGTACCAATGTTTAATTTGATATTTCATCTCTAAAACAGCCACGCGGCGAAACAAGATGACAATTTTTAAAAAAAAATATTTTAAGCATTTTAAAATTTTCAAAATTATTTCAAAGTACTCGAACAACTTTAGAGATTTTTTAAAAATTTTAATTTTTGGTATGGGAAGTTACAGCAATTTGTAATTCATTACAAAACCTTTTTATAGCAACTCTTACACGTGCACTTAACTGCGAACATATATTTTTGTAATTAGTTTTTAAATTTAATGAATGACTTATCATGTTTTTGCATAAATGAAAATTCATTTGCTAATTTTATATCTTGATTCTATTTTTATATTAAAAGAGAAAGAAAATACAATAAAAATATTTTAAATTAAAAAATATACTATAAAATAATATCAATCATGAGAACCTGATACGATCTACGCTAAATGTCACACAACTTGTGATTTTTCTCATGGTTTAGAATTTTTGTTGAGCAATTTGTAAATTAGCTTTTGAATGAAAAGTGAATTATCATTAACTATGAAATATCATTAACTTTGATATTTATCAAATGATTGATTTTTACATTTATTGCAATTTGCCAAATCCTTGTTTCTATGACTGTTTTTTGTATTCTAAATAAATCGCTTTCGCTTCGTGTTCATCCTCCATACGCGATGATAATATTGACACAAATAAAATATTATAATTTAAAAATTGTTGATAAAATGTAAAACAAATTTTAAAGTTGATAAAAGGGTAATGTTCGGACGTCCTTTCGTTTTATTATATTGGTCATGAAGGCGACAAACTTCAGGGCATTAAGCTTTACACGGAATGGTTGCTACCCCTGGTAGAGGGGGTAGCGGAGTGTATTAATTGAACAAGTTGTTTACTTCAAAAAGTAAAGTCCGCTTAACAACATGTAAATAATCAATAAAAATAAATATATCTTCTTTCATTATAACTTAGTAACAAATCAGTGATTGTAATTAGAACTGCAACAAATACATAATATACAAACAAATCAGTGTTTAATACAGTCCACAGCTACAAGTGTTGAATTAGAACCCAACAACCTGAATTATCGAAGGAGAGATTTAATAAATTCTATAACTACGTTAGAATAAATTCTATAACTACGGCAGAAAAATTTAACAAAATTGTGTTCAGTAATAAATAGTGAATTCGGGTTAGCCTTGATATACTTCGTCTGATTTGCTGATGTATATTATTAAATTTAAGCAATAATGAATATGAAAATGTTATTTGATACAACAATATAGTGGTATTATGATATACTAGCATAGTTAAAAATAAAAATGTCCAATCAATACATTCAACCTAATTTATAATTATTTATGTTCATCTAAATTAGATGTAATTATGAAATTCGTTATATATTCGTTTGTAAATATATAACTAATTATAAATCTACACCCTAAAGGCGAATGGATTAATTTATCTGTTAATAAGTTTCATCATCTTTCTTAAATATTTTTAGCAAGAATAAAGTGTTGAATAATTTATAATACCATGTACTAAATTATTACTAACATGCAGTGCTGGATTTACAGTAGGGGCAATCGGGGCTACTGCCCAGGGCGGCAAATTTTGGGGGGCGGCAAAATTTGGATAGTGAGAAAAAATTCTATACAATATAATCAACTTTTTTTTTAACAATATTTTTTATATCAGGAAATATAATTAACAAAACACAATACGATTGCAATGCAAATTTTGGGTAACTAATAACTAAAATTTATTATTTTGCCTTGTCTCCCTCTCGGAACGTAAATTATCAAATTGGTTAATAAGTTGGTTAATTTGACAATTTGGCTAATATAAAGATCCGTAAACAAGCTGAAAGTTCTCGAGCCCTCTTAAAATAACGAATTTGTGCACTTCCAAGCATCGAAAAAAAAATTAAACTCATTGCATTGTGCCTTAAGACAGATTACTGAAACATCCCGTACTGAAAATTACATTTTATAAAGAGCTTTAAAATTTTTTGAAAAATGAAAAAAAAAGACTTTTAAAATTTTTTTTTCTATTATGAAATTTTTCGAAAAATATGAACTTTTTGCAAAGCAATTGCGTTGCGTAGCTGTTTCAGAGAAGAAATATCGAAACTCAATTATCATTTTTCGTAATTGCCTGTACCAAAAGCTAATCAGCACGTCTCCTGATCAATACAAATCTAATATTTTTTAATTATTCAAGTGGATTTCGAGAACACAGATCAACCGATTTAAATGATTCAATCCCTATTGATAAGAAGACGTGCTGATTAGTTATAGACCAAGGCAGGTCAACTGTTTTGAAGATACGGGCCAAAATGCCAAAAATGATAATTCAGTTTTTGAGAAAAAAAGCATCCAATATCATTAAAAAAAATTACAGAATAGATAACTGCTTAAATTTGTGGGGGGCAGGTTTAGCGGTTTCGATGATCCAATAAAAAAAATTGAAAAAGAAACATTTGGCGGACAAAAGTGATCATAAGACATATGCACATTAAATTATCAGATATTTTAAAGATATTATAATAATACGTATAAATTTTGTTCACATTTATATGCGTAAACAATGTTACAGTGTTTATCCGTTAGACTGCGACGCGGCGCTTACGCGCTTCTATATTTTGTCCCAACGCAGCTGAAGCAGCGCTATTGCTTTAAAAAAAAGTTCGAAAGTTCGTAAAATTTCAGGTATGGGGCGGCATTTTTGTCAGTGCCCCGGGGCGCCAAATTTCTAAATCCGGCCCTGCTAACATGGGAACAAGTTATATGGTAATTCTTTACATGTAGTAAATATTGATGGTGTTACTAAAGAATGTTAATTTGATATTAAAATGTAAAATATTTATCAATTACATGGTGTTACGTGTTGCTATAAAATTTTAATATAACAGTATGTTAAGCAAATGAATTAACCTTATTAAATCAAGTATCAATTAATATTATGTGGATTATTTATTATTATTACTTACATAAATTTAATATTATTTATAAAGGAACCATATTTGTGAAGATTTGGCCTATATAAGTTCTAGTTTACATTTCACATAGTTACGAAAAAAAAAATTAATATATCAGATTACTATGTTCTTTAAGATAAAATTGTTTTACTTTTGCACAATAGACTTTATATAATTTTGTATAATTAGACTAATTGAAATATCATTTTTATAATTTTTTTTAATCTCAATTTAGCGAATGAATTTTTATGTGTTGTGAATTGAAGTATGAAAATAATTTCAAATAGAGACAGAATATGTATATTTTAAATTATTTTAATTTTTGCGAGTTTAATTAAACCAAGTTGGTCGTAATTTGCATAAAATTTCAAACAATTCCAATTAGCAGCGCTATAGTGATAGTTATTTATATAAATACAGTTTCTAAATGTTTGCGTTTTAATTATGCGTTAGGAAAATGCATTGAAACCGACATTGTTTATTAGAAAATATACAATTATAAACATATTGCGTAATGTGAAAATTCTTTGATTGATCGTCACATTTCAGGAAAAGAAATAAACACTTTCTACAAATTAGTTAATTCATAGCAATTATATTGATGATTGATAAACTCTATTGAATCATCATGTCTATTGTGCCATTTAAGATTGATTGATTTTTAACCTAATCGTTTTTTTTAATTTCAGTTGGTGCGAGAGCTGGGTCGGGTGCTGTTCTTGGCCTTAGATTTTGGCTATGGCCAGGATGAGGAAAGACATTTAGGTCCAGAAATTGGTGATCTCATAGACTTTATGTTGCAAAACGGAGGTAAGTGCTTTATTACATACTCTTTGATTCAATAGTCGTATTGTTTATCATCTTAAATCATATATTTGTTACCTTTGGTTCATGTCTAATTACGTGACACATAGGCCTCATGGTCCTTGAAAAATAGATGTTCCTTTAAATAATATGAAGTTATAGTTCACCATTCTGATTATAAAAATTAATTATTCCGATTATGAAAATTATTCATTCTGATTATAAAAATTATTTATTCGGAACATATGAATACTTTATATTTTCAGTGAAAAGTCACTTATTATCAGTGCAATCAAGTGCTAATATAAATTGTTAACGATAGAGTTCTAGCTCGGGTTCTAGTTTCGCGGAGTGGTCGTAATAAATAATTATTACATTACGATTATTATAGCAATAAATTAATGTTATGCATTTAGTTCAATATTTTTCAACAAATTTGCGCGTTCATGTATTAATGATATGAAACAGTAATCATGTCAATTTTCATTTAGAAATGCAGATTCAAAATATGTTTCCGTGTATATAGTGTTAATTTTTATGGCACTCCTCCGAAATTATGTATAAGATCACTAAAGTAGAGAGGGGCACAAAGGATCAATTTGACTTTCAGTAATTTTAACGTCTAAACTAAATTAACTATATGACTGCACATAACATTTGTATCAAAGAAACTACTAAGAACTATGCTTAGTAAACTTCCCAATTGAATCCTTAGTATAGAAATATGTTTTTTACAATTTTTCTAAAATGTTTCATTTGTCTCTTTTTGCCCAAAGGGTGGGGCAAAGACAGTCAGTGGATAAGCAGATCCAACGTCCATTTTTTAATTTCAGACGGATTTTACGATATAATAGCTACATTATTTAACCAATGTGAAATTTGTACAAATTATATGGGAACATTTTTTACAAAGATTTCTTTGTGTATATCCTTGATCTGGTATTTTGAAAAAAATATTTATTAGCAAATGTCAAATAACTACTAATTTAATTTATGTCTTTGTGACATTGCATTTTTAACTTAATTTACTTTTTCTTATTGTTCACACTTTTGCCAATTTAAAAGTGCTGCGGGTCCTTTTTAACCCCACCCACATGTAAGCTTTCATACAGATTATATAAATAAAACTGTTAAATCTAATATTTGCATCTTACAAAGCACAAATAAGGTATATCTAAACATAAATTCAGGTATCATAAACTAAATACAAGAGCTCAAACCCAAAAAAAAAAACTACCAACGAAAATCGTTTATTTTCGTCGACATCGATGTTGTGAGAATTATGATGATGGCTGGTTACACATCTTTTGCCTTCTACTTTAAAACACTATTACTAAAATATTCTGTACTTGGCTTGTTTTTTGGGATGATGATGGTGGACTTTCTTGCCCGTGTACCTTTAAAAAACTCTTAATTCAATAGACCTCTGCTTTATTATATAAATTTTAATAACAAAAATCTATCCAATAAAAAAGTTTTTTAGGTCTATAATATTATGAAACTAGGTTATAAAAAATGTTTTATGCTTTTGGATATTCTTTACTTATTTCCGAATTATGAATATATTCAAGTACTATAGATATTATTGTTTCATCAGTAGAAACGGTTTACGTATTTTTGCAGGACATTTAAATAAAAAATTAAATATCTTAATTCGGCGATATAAAAAGATACATTATTTGAGAAGAATCTTGCACTACTCGAAACTTTTATTTTTAATTTATTTTCTAAACAGTATTGTCTTTGACTCTATATATTTTCGTTAGAGAAATCCATATTGTTTGCGGTGCTATTTCTCCGCTTTTATCTGAAATATAAATCTCCAGCTGCTAGCGATTTGTTGTACAGCACTTTGAAATTGATTTAAAATCTTTCGCTGTAATAAAATTCGATGGTTGTCGCTAAAAATACAATAAATAACATTGAACGCGAAGTTTAAAACTCGTACTTTCTAAAAAAAATATTTTGCAATGAATCACGGAGATGCAGACCGTACTGTTCTTAGCTGATGAAGAGAACGATATTTACCCTTTCTCTAACGAGCTGAATTTAATACAGGAATCTTTGTTCGAGACAGCTCCATATCTAAGACTTTCGATCTAAATACTAACAATAAGAAAGAGAATGAAACGAAAATAATTTTTATTTAATTAAAAGCCGCATAGATATCTTCGTGGCCATATCGATTTATGCTCACATTTATACAAAGACAAAAATATTCTATATATACCCATTGTATTTAACATTATTGTACTCACATCAATCCAAATATTAAAGCATATATAAATAAGTATGCTATAGCATTCATCGTATATAAAGATTAAAATATGAAATCTGACTACCAATATGATGACAATATAATTCATTTAGTATATAATATAAGTATATAATATAAGTACACCTAAGTCTGTTTTTACACGGTCTTTTTGTACACGGTTTTGATATAACACGGTTTGAAAATTGAATATTTTTAATTTTTTTACACGATTTTATTCCATTTAGCACGATTTGAAATTTTATGTACTTAAATTTTTTTGTCAAATTTAATTTTCTGCGATGTATGTTCATATCACAAAAAAGTATTTATGAAAGAAAAAAGTCTGAAACCATCGATAGTATCGATAGTTTGCGAACACTAGCTTAAAGATTTAAGTGAATTCCCCTTTAGCGCGTACAAACAATTTTTACTGGTCAAAGCAAATGTGAATAGCACTAATTTAGGGGAATTATTATTAAAATAAACATGAATTCTTGTTCTTGAAAATTCTTGTTTTTCACTAATTTTAATAGGTTTTAGAGAGTAGGACAAATAACCCATTTTTGTATAAGATCAATGTCTTTTTTTACACGTTTTTTTTTTTTACACGGCTTCTTCTGGAACCAATCTCCGTGTAAAAACAGACTTAGGTGTATATTATATTCCTATATTGTCTAGGCTGGCTACCCTTATAATCAATTTATAAATAATATGGCAATTTTTGTACCTTGTTGAAACTTTTACAATCCGCGAATGTGTTAATCAGAATTTATTTGGCCTCCTATTTACAAGTTAGCCTTTTAATTGATAAAAAAAATTGTTCTAATTTTACAATTATATGAGAAATAATATATCATAGTATTATATCTTGTATTCAAAACTAAATTAAATAAATTAAATGGTTTACATATTTCTTCTAGTACACACTAATTACACGTTCTACAGTCTTCTACAGTCCCATATGAAATAAAACTAATCATTTTTATTTTAAATAAATGTTCAGGAAAATTTCTATGATTGCACTTTATTCTATTGAATATAGTTATAAACATTCTGTCTTTATTTTTAAATTAATAAAGCTTTGAATCTTCTGCAACAAAATCATCTTTGTAATGCCATTGTAGTGCCATTTCATTTATTTAACGCTTTATTATTTATGATCATAACAATATATTTTTTATTGGTATATTTATTCCGTTCATACTTGCACTTTTGGCTAAAAGTGCAAGTTTTTTCAGCTGCTTCTACTAAAACTTCTACATAAGACCCTTTATCATTTTATTATTATTATCATCATCAAGTATGGCCTTTATTTGGCACAATTAATAATTCCGCAAATATAGTGTAATTGTTTTTTATATTTATGGATTATTTTTACTTTTAACTGCAAATTTTGATTGCCTTTAGTAAAAATTTATGATTTTGTAGTATCATTCCTAGTATTACTACATTATTTTCATAAATTGAAAAATGAGCAAGGGCAATCTTGTATATCCATCGTAAGCCATTACAGAGTAACAACAAAGAAACAATGTCTTATTATGAAGTTCTTTATTTTGCGGTGTCATTTACCAGTTTTTATTCTTATTTTTTGTATACAATATTAAATATATTACTGTCTATCAACAAAGATTAAATTATTTTATTTATTTATAATCGGTTGCACAATTGTTAATATTCCAAATAAATTTTCTGGAATATAATGTCCTCGGCAATGATGGCTCAGTCACAGACGATTGATTTTGTAGAATCAATGTCGCGAAAAAAACGTTAAAATACGTGAAATGAGTAGACAAAAAGCACTAGTATTTAAAATTCTCAAAATAGTTGTATAAGTAAAAATCATGGATTCTAAATGGTTTTGTTAAATTCGTTAGGCCGAATGTATTTTTCGAGTCTACCTCGTTCGGTTATATTAAAAATTGATAAATGTTTTGGTTTATATTTAAATGGTGATAATTGAAGGCATAATTATGAAATAAGTATTTATAGTGGAATCAGTTTTATTGTAGTAATTTTAGTGTTTTATATGGTTTTTAAAAAACTTCACAATGTTTTATTTGGACATGTTTTGATTTCACAATGTATTCCATGAGACTCATTTAACATGAAGTATCATCTATTTCCCCAGATTTCCTAATTATTTTAATATCTATCTTAAATGTTCAGGACATACTTTCAAAAATATACCTGTATTAATTAAAATTAATACAATTTATAAAAAGACTCATTTAACATGAAGGATCATATATTTTCCAAGTTTTCCTAATTATTTTAATATCTATTTTAAATATTCAGGACTTTCCAAGATATACTACATTTATGTTTTATTTTTAAAATTGATACATTTTATGAAAAAACGAGGCTTTCTTTATTAAGAATTTTCGAAATTTTTGAATTTTTTTTAAATAATGTAAATTATTTCTTTAAATTCTTTTATATATATTGCTTCAAAACGCTCTGTATTTTTTGTTGTATTATATCTATAATTAAATTTGTATAAGCTGTTGAATATTTACTGGTTTAGTATTAATGAATACAATATGAAAAAAATATGATGGCATTTCATTTTTTTAAAATGGTCTTGTGGTTAATTAGGTTGAAATCAACATCAGGATTGTTATTTCAAAAATTACTGAGTTATTATATGAAGTCATCATCATCGAAATACGTTCGTAAATTCTCCTCTGTACTCTTGATGCGTATGGCAATTATTTTATTTCTTTATTGCAATCAAAATATTATTATTTCTCATTGAAGGCAAATAATTGGCATTAACAAGGTATTTTCATTTCAATTCGTATACAGAATCACAGCACGAAAATAGGTCGCATGTTCTTGACATGTCTTCATAATAATGGTCAATGTAAACTTGTATATCTTGTTGCGTTTATTAATAATTGTGACATCAGTAATAATGGTCGTGATATGAAATAAATGTTCTTAAAATACGTTTTAAACAATTAAGTGTTCAGTTTTTTAATGAGTCGAATACAATTTTATATCAACCTTATTACAAGCATGATCAGATAGTTCAGTATTTAGTGCTATTGATTGAACGAATTAATTCAATCTTTATTAAGTCACAATAAGTAATTTGATGTTATCTCAAAATTAAAATATGTTTATTGTGATTGTTTCTGTTTCAATTGTTGTTGTAATAATTCAGAGGCAATGAACTAATAAAACTTTGAAATAAGATTTGTTGTTATTTGCTCATTGGAACAATTGAAAGGTGTTTGGCTTCTGATAAAACGCCGGAGGTTTCGAAAACCAATCCTTTCGGAATCTGCATTCAATAGATTGCTATTTAGGTTTGCAGTACTCTAATCTGTATGTAGATTTTTTTGTTCTTGTATAATTATATGCTAAATTTAATGTATCTGATAGAGATCATTGATTATTATAAAAATATACAGTGTGTATGTAATAATCAGTACTGCAAACTGCGTTTTGTAATATTTGAATTGGTATGTTTTGAACACCAACGATATATTGGTACGGTGATAAAGTAATAAAAGGACTTAATATAATATAGAAACTTATATTTAGTAACCAATTACTAATTATTTGAATATTTTTGTTTGTGTAGATTTTTACATATCTTATGCTAGTTTGATAAGGGAACAAACTGTTAATAGAATATGTATTAATTAAAATACACTTACACGATTATTATATGTAATTGATTGTAATCTTTTAAGTATTATCATTCTGATTTATAACTGTCATCTTCTAAATTTATTATTAGAGTTTCATTGTTTTTGTCAGTTAATACTAGATAAAATCACACTACAAGAAAATTTCCTGTTATCATAATCTGCTCATAACTCCGATTAAGCTATTGCTAAAATGTAATGATGTCACAGTTGTTTATGAACAAATAAGTTAATCAAAAATCATTAAACTCTGACCATTATAGGCATTTGTTAAGTGTTATAATTGTATTAAGTTTGATTAGGTATATAATGCCACTATTATTTTTATAATCGTATCAATTTTATAATAAATTTAGTGGTGTATGGCATCGTGTCTTGAAGAAAATTGCTGGAACTTGCCGTACATAATTAAATATTCGAAAAATAAAATTTAGTTTAAAAAAAATGTTTTTTGGAAAAAAAATTGAACCAATTTTTTGTAAGACAATTGATTTATTAACACAAGCAGAAAATTTTTGAATAATTTAAATCGGATGCCTAGTTTTCTCAAAAACTGCTATTTTTTGCGTATTTAGTTCCGAAACAGCCAGACCTGCCTTTGCCAAAATCTAATAATCACTTCTCCCCATCATTACGAATTGAATGCTTTTTTGATCATTTAAATCGAATGCTTTGTTCTCTCAGAAACTGGATTTCTATTTTATGCCTTTTTTGCTCCATATAACCGAAACGGCTGGACCTGACTGCCATAAACTAATAAGCACATCTCTCTATCAATAGGAGTCGAATATTTTTTTAACCATTTTTTTAACCACACACATACATCTATTTTTTCCAAGGTGTGCCAAAATGTTCAGAAACCTTCAAAACGTGAAGAACTGCAAAAATTTTTATTTTCGATTGTTCGGCCATTTCTATAACTTACCCTACGAGAAGTTGACTATTACTAAAACTAATGATTTTAATTATAGGCTAGTTTAATAACTTCAATATTTTGTAAGAAGTTAAGTCTAAAAGTTGTCTTAAAACCTACATATAGTACGTACACCCTACAATATGTAGTTTTGAGATAACTTTTAGGGTGTATTTACAGAGTATTTACAGACTTACAGCTGGGTATCTGGAATTCCGAGGTGAACTTCCTGCAATGACTGAACTACATCGTCAATTTCAAATACTAATATGTTAATAAAATTCATTCTTCCGATATTTATTTCTAAAACGGGAAATTCCTAAGGCTCAATTTTTGAAAAGCTTATAAAAATTTGAAAAAAAATGTTGTTATGTTATGTTAGTATATGATCCATTCAAAATCAACTTAGTTTAGTTCATTTCTGTAGATAAATTTTGATACTATTATTGTTTCTAACAAAATTTTCGATCGATTTCCGATCGATAAAAATTTTTATAATTACTAATCAAAGAGTTAATTTAACGGTTTAGAAATTTAACGGCGATTTGGAAATTCAGGAGGTGTTTGACCGTCTCACAACTCTGAACACAATTTATTTCAAATTTACTTGTCAGCGATCCGCATGACGATTTCATGGTATCGTATTTCGAATTTGCAATAGCTCGTTGTTGTCCATTGAAAATGATTTGATTTGACGAATTATGTTATTAGCTACTATAGTTGGAGATATCTCTATATTCTTTATGTCGCTTCATACAATGGTAAGAGAGTTAAGTAAATGAACTCTATGATAACAATGTAATTTTATAGACATGGAGAATTCATGTAATATTTGAAAAACGAGAGTGAAACTCGGTTTGCGTTCACTATTTTTTGGGGAATTGTATTCAGAATTGGATTTTTCATCTATCTTTTCCATTTTTTTGTTGCATTAAAATACATTTGAAAAGTGGTGATTCCCTTATTTAAAATTATTTTTTTAAATCATTGAAGTGCTGCGAATAAGTCGTCCGTGCACTGACGACTTATTTATTCATTATTATTATTTTTTCTCTTTTTTACAAATTAAAATGTCATAAATTCTATTAGAAACATTCTATGATATATTTAACACTATAATTTTCATATAGAATCTCATCTTGTTTTAATTAACAATTTTATTAGTATAAGCATTATGGTAATGCTTGTTTTTTCACATCGACACTTATAATTTTATTGGACAAAATGGCATGGTGCTTAGCTGTTCAATTATATTTATTTATTTAATAATGCTATTACTAGTCTCAATCGTTTTACTCATTTATAGATTCATTGACTACCCGTAACATAATCCTTTAATTAAGTAGGAACTATAATAACATATTTATTAAGCAAAAATGCAATTAATTACAAAAACCATTTTGTCCATATAGGTCACAATTAAATCATTTGATCCTCTTTGAAACATTATCATATAATCCATTCTCTGTTATTCTGGCTTTGAATGAACTAACATGTAGTTCTTGCAAAATAGTACTATGTGTGTATGTCATTTTGTTCGATATTGAATTAATATACAAAATTTTATCAAACATTCAATTATTACAAATAATATATAAAACTAGTGGGGTGTATGGCATCGTGCTTTAAGGCAAATTGCTGGAACTTCTCGTACCGTAACGAAATGTTCGAGGAATATTAAATGTTTCCAAATAGATAATTATAAATATTGTAACATTGTCTAATATTTATAAGAATAATATAAACTGAATTGCAAAGTTGAAATTATTTGTTTAAAGTATATCAGAACTAAAGTCAGAATTAAAAATAAAATCTGAACTATTTTGGATATACAAAAAAAATTTTTTTTGAAAAAAAAAGTGGAAAAAAAAGATTTTTTTTCAAAATCAATTATTTTGTTAAGACAAGCAGAAAGTTCTTTGAATCATTTAAATCGGACGCTTAGTTCTCTCAAAAACTGCCATTTTTTACACATTTAGCTCCGTTTCTTCGAAATGGCTGGGCCTGCCTTTGCCAAAAATTAATGAACACTTCTCCCAATCATTACTAATTGAATGTTTTTAGATCATTCAAATCGGATGCTCCGTTCTCTCAAAAACACTATTTTCTGCACTCTTTGCCAAAAACTAATCAGCACATCTCCCTATCAATAGGAATCGAATATTTTTTAAACCATTCAAATCGGTTGATCCGTGCGCCCGAAAACGTGGACGAAAAATTGTATCCATACATACATACACACTCACACACACACATACACACACACACATCTTTTTTTTCTGAAGTATGCCAAAATATTCACAAACCTTCAAAACGTCGAGAAATGTAAAAATTTTCAATTTCGATTTTCGGCCCATTACAATAACTTATCCTACGGAAAGTTAAAATAATTACAAATAGAAATAAATAAATCCCAAAAAACATGACAAAACTTCTCTCAAAATGAACTTTCGGATTGCGAGATACACTTTTGGATTGCGACAAATCTGTAACAATGACGCTCAACATCTGACAAAATTGTGCTTATAGCTCTCTTCGTGTTATACACTCACAGAGACGTTACTAAAACTAACCAATTATTAAATAAAGCCACTTTGTCATTTTGTCCATATATACCAATTAGTTCATATTGCCCCTAAAATATTATAAATTTTGTAGTAATGTTTTTTTTTTCACTTTATTTCAGCAATCAGAAATACAAAAATAATTGTAGTAATGGTGTGCGGTAATAAATATAAAATTTTTAGTGTAATATTATTAATTATTTATTAAACGTTATTTAACGGGATTGTTAACACATAAAATTTTAAAACAAATAATTACACACTTTAATATAAATATTTTTGCAATTTAATCAATTCAGTAAATCAATAAGAAAAGCTGAACAAAATGGCATGGCACTTCTGAATCGAAAGAACATGAGATGGTGGGAATATAGCGAACATGTACTTAAATCTCTTGTTGTTCATGTATGTTTCTGCTAGAATTCTGTACTTACTATTAGTGGCCCGTAAAAGTAGTAACAGATTCGTTAAAAATATGAAACCGTAAGGTACCTAAACCAAAACAGCTAGCCGGCTAGGAAGGTAGGAAGGTAGGAAGCACCGTCGTCGTCATAAGGAAGTTCTCCGGCGCGGTCCAAGAAGTCGTGTTCGGTACGCATTTGTAACGCGTCATTTTCATTCACCGCGGAACGGATTAGATTAACACATCTCCATCCGACAGAGGACAGGACGGACATGTTGATGGGAAAATACAGAAAAAGCAATAAATACAAAATGGGGGAAAAAAACTTCACTACATGCTGTGAAGAAGAGCCGCGCTCGGAAACATTCATGCATGTCCCATCAGGCGAGCGTGTTTGCGGAACAAACGCGGACTTATGCAAATGCTTAATTTTTGCGAAATTGCAAGTGATGAATTGATGTTGGTCTCTGCAACGATTGCAGATTTCGATTTGCTGTTGAATTATTCTCATGATTGAACACATTTTACAATTATTAAGGCTACAATAACATTGAGGACTTTTCCGTGGCTTCGACGCCTTGGATTGGCTTTGGATAGAATGCTGTCGAGTAGTAGTGACATTGGTTTTTACTTGAAAATATTGATAGCAATATGTTTGTAAAAATTACCCTTATCTGGCTCAAAGGTAATCACAGGAATCGTTCGACAGCACTATTAGAGACAAAAGATACATTAAAATATATCAAAAATAGATAAAGCCAACTTTTGGATTGTCTTTTTAACTTCCCGAAGGAGAAGTTTATGTTTTCATCAAAAATCCGATTCGCTAATTTTGTTTTCTCGACGTTTTAAGCCATTCTGAATCGAATGAGACCAACTTTGGAAAAAGTATGTGTGTGTGTATGTGTGTGTGTATGTGTATGTGTATGTGAACAGATTTTTTCCGTAAATCGACGTTTTCTTGAAAACGGCTGGGTCGATTTCAAAAATTTCGTTTGTCAGTTTTGTGGGACGATCGGCCATGACGTTTCTTTATAAATAGCAGAAAAGTGAAAATTTTTTCGTTCACGTTTTAGCCTGCAATTCTGAACCGATTTTTTGGCATTTGTCAAAATTAGATCTTTCATCGACGTTTTCTCAAAAACGCCTGAACCGATTTCAGAAATCTAAAAGCCATTTGATGTATTTCGATGAGGACTATCGTTTGTCAGTTTTGTGCGACGATCTGCCAAGCCGTTTCTTTGTAATTTGAAAAAAAGTGTTAAACTTTTTGCCCACATTTAAGATCATCCTACCGAACCGATTTTAGAAAATCGAAAACTGTTCGAAAGATATTAGTTGGGAATGGTACTGATTAGTTTTAGGTGAAAATCTACCGAGCCGTTTTCTTGTAATTAACTGTTGAAAAAAAAAATTCAAGCTGATTTTTATGATTTTTTTTAGCGATATATATCATGGTCTTATAGGACTTACTGTAATGTTACGACCGTACGACAAGTAGTTTAATTTCAAAAATTCATCAAAGTTTGAGAAAATGAGTAGTTTTTTTGACGTTAGCTAAGAAATTAGACGATTTACTTGGTATAACAATATAGTACTTATAGTGGTATAACAATATAGTATATATAGTCTTTATAAACATACTAAACCATTAAAATCCTACGGAAACTGGTTCAAATATAATAATTGTTGATTTTTGAAAAGTTGCTTTTTGAAAGTACTCCGAGTTAACGTGTTCGTTCGTTTTCAATTATGTGTAATAAATCCACTCATAAATTAATTTATTGTTCATTGATTAAGTCGATTATTTACACATATCGGGAAGTTCATGTAACTTGCCTCAAGGCTAAATACCAATACCAACTAGTTAAATTAAAAGCCACATTAGTAGAGTCATCACTACTAACTTTGAGAAATAGAATTACAACTTTTATTGCAAATGCCTGATATGGATGGAGGAAACTATCGAACTTTGGAAATATAACATAAAAGCTGTGTCCATGAACATATCTGCATATTATAGCCAATGCTTTAAAGTGCCAAGTTTGTCAGAAAAAAAACCCTCTCTGATGGTTAGAGACCGATTACAGGTCAGGGTCCACTTAGTCTAGACGATCCAGTTAAATACAGAGGCTCTCCCATCAACGAAGGAGTCATTAGTAAAGCTCACGATACTGCTATTGGAATCGATGAGTTTACTAAAGATTTTCTTGATGTAATTTATTGACCTCTTATTTACAAATTAGCTATTTGCATAGAAAACTGATTTATAACTTCAGAAAGCTGTGAAACCCAAGAACATTTTTTTTGGTTTTGATCACTACTACATTTTTTAACCATTTATATTTAAATCTTAAAAGCAGTAAGCACTATTAGAACATTCATTACTTTATCAAACATTGAAATAAAATATTATGGTGGACTAATTTTTTATCATTCGTATGAAAGTTCAATTCCTTTGAAGAATTTTTGCTAATCTTATTCGCCAACTGCCGGATCGGACGATTAAAATTTTTCTCAAATTTGACATAGAAAGTGTAAATTTCATGGCCCATATTACACACTCTCCTTTCAAATATCTCGTCTTGATCTCGTGCATGACTAAAATCGACGGCCGGAGTCAAATTTCATGCCCGTTCAAGTCATATTACATTGTGTATTAGGGATGGCAGATAATAGTCGATGTTAATAAAGTGTCGATGTAATCGTAGTTCAGCATGGAAATATTTTGATATTGTTTTGTGGATATGGCAGAGGGAATAATCGTTTTCACATTCTATCAGAGTATTCACAATATTTTTACTAATTAGCTATATTATCGAAATATTTTCGACATTATTATTGGAAACTTGGATATAAAAAGAGTGCAGATTTCTCAAACTTACTTGAGAAGCAAACTGATAGAGTATCCTTAACTTACTTGAGAAAAATCAGTATTGTTCATTTGTTGAAGGGTTATAAAACGTTATGATTCCTTCATTACTGAAGCAGTTAAAAATATTTTATGCTCATGGCATAAAGTGAAATGATTAGATTGAGTTCCTGAAAAAAAAAACATACTGGGTTTTCTTACAGAATGACAGAAGTATTATTTAACACATTTACTGCCAACCTTGTGTTGCTTATATTTCCCCCTGCGCTATATTTTTTTATTTGTTTATTATCAAATAAAACAATTTCTGGACATGTTCTCGGAAAATTAAAAAAAAGTACCAAAATAAGATAATTAGGACTATTTCTGTATGAAATAATCACAGTCCAAATTTCAAAATTAAATTAATTACTCTAAAGTACAAGAAAGGCGAACGCACCTGTTGCGTTCATATGTTTGCACTGCAGTGAATGTGATAAAACGATTTTATGGAGTATGCAATTTTTCTACTGACTTGCGAGAAAACACTTGCTTTCTTAGTTAAAAGGATGAAATCATTCAATAAGAATTAAACCTTTGGATGAAATTTCTAGAAGAAAGGGACATGCTTGAGGTATGATTGAGATTATCAAAATTGTTTTAGCGGATTTAAGCTTAATTGTGGGTTTGCTAACAGAATAACTTAAATATTATTTAGGATGGCTTGAAATATAGTATAGAGAAAAATGCCAGGATGCCTGAAATAGCAAAGCAAATAAAATTTTCTCTGTTTTTCACGTGGGAAAAGGAATGGCATATTAGAGCATCGTCAGTTTTTGGTAAAATAGCTCCCTAACTTTGGCTATCGTCAAGTGCTAAATAGACCAATGTCATGGCAAGGCTATGTTACGTAGAACTATTTATACATAATGGTATTAAATACTGTCAAAGTGCCCTTTAGTTGCTATGCAGTCAGGCGTTTTGGATAGAAAACCTAATCTAGAAAACGCACAATCTTGTCATAACTGCATCCTTGTGATGTGGCATAATGATATTATGAGTGAAGTTGCATTTTATGTGTAAAAATCCTGATTGGATGGAGGGACAAATACATGGCATTTTGACGTTGTCGTGACTAGGTTTTTAGTAGCATGTTATATGAGAAACGGTACGTAATATAACCTTGCGATAACATTGGTCTATTTTACGGCAGAATGTTTTATAATATCTAAATGACTCAGGAATCTAATATTTATTTTATTGATCAGGCGTTCTCTCAAAATCTGAATTACCATTTTTGGCACTTTTTGTCCCACATCTTCGAAACGGCTGGACCTGCTTTAGCCAAAAACTAATCAGCACGTCTCCTTATTAATAGAAATCGAATGTCTTTTGATTCATTCAAGTCGGTTGATTCCTGTGATTCCACACACATAGAACCATTTTTTTTAATGTGTACCAAAATGTTCGAAAGGTTTTGAAACGTAAAGATATATAAAAATTTTCATTTTTGATTTTTTTGCGATTACTATAACTTACCCTACGGGAAGTTCGACGATTTGATTCTTGATCATTATTGTACCTAAATCTCTATAACCAAGTTCGATGTTAATATCGATAATCTTATTGTTTGAGAAAAGATTGCCATTACTATCGAAAATTGTAAGTGAGCGTCGACAATGATAATAAATAAGTTTGCGATAAAGCAACGACACGGCGCATTATGAATGGATATGTGTGCGGCTGTCCATTGTCTCTTGTTTGATCTCGCTGCCACTGACCTGATGATGACCCGGCACATTTCTCACGAAACGGGATGAAAATCATAGCAAAGCGAAGGAAACAATAACTTTTCTTGCGTTAATACACATTTTATGTACATACATTAACTCGACATACCATTAAATTGACCGGTTAATTAACGAGAGGCGACCGCCGTCAAATATTTTGGATGAATAAATGTGGGCCGTTTCAGATTAATTATGGGTTTGTGGAACACTAGAGATATTATTAGAATTTTGCATTAAACGAGAAAAAAGTGTATGAGTATAAATATCAGATGATTACTTTTCCATGCTTTCGTGGCTTGACTCCTTTACCTAGGTGATGAGGTAAGGTCATAAATTTGCGTTTGTGCAGGATTTTGAAAAATTTTACATCGATATGGAAAAATAAAATATATATTGAACACAATTAATAAAAAACTTGAATAATGGAATTAATTGGTGTTCAAATGTATATTATATTTTTTTCATTTTTAAACATAGTAAATCAAATGCAAATCACAACAAATAAATATTCGATAAAAGTGTAAATTATAAATTTACTTTCAGTGAGCTCAATTTGTTTACGAGTTTTACTCTTGATTTGCAAAGCATCGTAATTCTAATTTTTTCTAATTAAAATTTTTGACGTTAGTTTTTTTATATAGCAAAAGAGGAGATTAGGAAAATAGGCAAATGAGGAATTATTACTTTTTCTATCGATAAAAGTGTAAATTTACTCTCAATGAGCTCAATTTGTCGCGTTTTAATCTTGATTTGCAAAGCACCGCAATAGTTATAATAAAAAAAAATTGGCGTGAGGTTTTTCAGCTAAGAAGGAAATTAGGAAAAATATGCTAATAAGGAATTACTGCGTTTATTAGAGAACATCTAAATCAATTTAAATAGCTCAAAACATTGGTTTTTGGTGAAGGTAGATCCAATTTGTAGAAGATTTGAAAAATAGACTCAAATTATCTATTGGATCCAAAAATGATTACTTGATAAATTGATATTAAATATACAATTTTATCTATTTTAAAAATTTTAATGTGTTTGATATTCGATACCCATAAGTAAAACTCAACCAGATTAATACTTTCGACCTTTTAGTTGAAAAATTGAAAATTAAATCAACAATGGATCATACCAATCAATATTGGATCTAATTCAAAATTACAGCTTAAGGTGCACGAAATTTTAGTTTTTTTAATGTATTTTAAATTAAGCTATTTTACCGATCTAACTAGAACTTTTAATATTTATACATAATAGGACCTTATTATTTTTTATACAATCCAGAGATACAAATTACAAATTATATTTTTTTCAATTATTTTTAAATTATTTTTTTATGCTTTAACTAATCAATTGTGGTACTCTATCTGCTCGAATTCAAAGTATGGCATTTTAGAAGACATATATTTAGTACATTGCTATATGTACATATATTAATTGAAAATTTAATTTAGCTTTAGATGATATCTCTAATATTAGATATTTAGATATTTAGATATGCCCTTTACATTATAAGTTCTTAATTAACTTCCCGTAGGGTAAGTTATAGTAATCGCGAAAAAATCAAAAATGAAAATTTTTATTTACCTTTACGTTTCAGAAGTTTCTGAACATTTTGGCATACTTTAGAAAATAGTACGGGATGTTCCAGCAATTTGCCTTAAGGCACAATGCCATACACCTAGTTTAAATTATTTTTATGAAATTTGATGATCGATGTCAAAATCTAAAAATTATATAACGAACACTTCCATTACTCTACTTTCCTCCAACTGTTAGTGACATGTTGCGTGTTATTTGCTAATTTAGGATATTATATTAACTGTCAATTTACTTTTTTTATTTGCTTACGCAAAATGGATGGTACACATCATCAACTTTATAATTGACAATATTACGTGATACGTGAAAGAAATAATTGACTTGACTTGATAATCATTTGACATTTCTCGACGAGGTCAAAAAATCATTGCTATTGTGTTCAGAACCACTTAATATAATTACGTACATATTATAAATATGTTTGTTTAAAACATCCTAATTTGTTTGTGTTTGTATTCATATGTTTGTATATGATTTTGACGTTTTTAATGTTAATTAACAATTATGAATTTTAGCAAATATTATCTCTATTATAATTTAATTTCGCTTCCACTATGACTCTTATAAATAAAAATACTTCAACTGAGTTGTTTCTTTATAAGCTCTCTTTATATAAAAATTCAACTTCAAAGCGTCTTAAACATTAATTAAAAATTGAATTTAAAATTGAATATTACTTTAACGCTACTCAAAGTTATAGCATTATTTAATTGACTCTCATATTTAAATTTTTTAATCTAAGTAAATAACATTGTATCATTTGCATTATAAAATTGATTATTATTATAACGTCTATTGCTATCATTTTGAGACTTTCTACTCTAAATTTTTAATCAACCGTAAATCATTTCTTTACTTGCTTATGTAAAAGTAAAAACTAAGTCAATTACGTTAATCTGAGGAAAAAACATAAATGTTTTGTACAAAGAAAGATTTAATGAGTCACGGATGACATTATTACCGAATTTAACTGGCGAAATATAATTAGGCATATTTAAAAGGAGAGCTGGTATTTTATATTAAACCAATTAGAAAAATCAATAATTACAATTTAACTTTACTATCAATCTTGTATATTAAAAGTATATTTAAATTTTAAATTATAAATAAACTTCAATTACCGCATTTTGATTTCATATTATTTGTATTTTAAAAGTAGAATTTAGAATTTTAGAAATAAATTTTAGAAATTTTCAAAAGTAAAATTATCAATTTTACTGCTATATGTTGCACTGAGAGATAACATTTATTTTACAAAATTTAGTAAATGAATATTTTGCAGAATGTTTTTTTTATATTTTTCAAAATTATTTTTTATGTGTGATAAATGAAGAAATTATTATAAATCAATGTCCAAAAAAATTTTACATTCAGTTTTTAGAAATTCATTTTTATTACTAAAAGACATATTCTTATGTAAAGGTACTAAATTATAGCAGTTAAATTTTAGGTAGTTCTTTACGACAATTTACTACAAAGATTTCAATTCAACTCAATTCAATTCAATTTTCAAAGAAATCAATGTTCAAAAAATTCTTGCATTGAGTTTCCCCAAATTGACGTTTTTGCACATTTTTATTCGTAAAAGACATATTTTCATGTAAAGGTACTAAATTAATAGCAGTTGAATTTTAGGCAGTAATTTACTACAATAATAGCATGGTATAGAAATATTTAGTATAGTATGTAACAGCAATTTTCTTCATTTGAAAATTATTGTTCGTTTAATTGATCAAATCTTTACATAATTGCGTATTTATTGATTTAATTTTGGAAAAATCGTTATCATAGTCCAAAACGAAATCAAATTATCTTGTATGAAATTTGAAATTTTATTATAATTAACGAAGCCTGTTTTAATAATACCATAAGTGAACAAAACAATTCATAAAAACTTACTCAATATTTTTATAATATTTTTGTATTACTTGTACTAAGCTATATTTTTACACAAGCAACATGTATACATTTGATGTGATTTTACTATATGTCAAATACATATTTCTATGCTTAAGTCACATTTACCGATGGGTATAGTTCCAAAGTTATTGTTTTATATAGCAATATATAGTGTTCCATGGTGTAATGGTTAAGCTCACGGACTCCTGTGGACGGAGTCGTGCGTTTGAATCCTGGACAACCTGACATCGATGCAGTATCGATGTCCGTTTTCACTTGAAAATATAGATCAAAAATATGTTTCCAATTGAAAATAGCCTATTTCGGACATTGATGTGAAAAATGGCAATAGGAAACCCCTCACACTATTCTTCCTTGAATCGAATTGGAGTTTAATTCGGCTCTTGGGAACTGCCCTAGTACTACGCATTATTTTATTTTACAGCACTCTTGCACTAAAAGTGATTCATATTTAGATAAACGACTTGTTGAATTTGCACGAGATGTCATACGTGAAGAAATGTTTGTTATAAAACTTCATCATTAACTACGAGTGCGGTGTATAATTATATCATTTGACATTATCTCCGCGGACGGACGTTGCGTTGGATTATTCTTATAGAAAACCGTGAACTCGTTTCACGAAAACGAGATGTTACGAAAATACAAAACACGAGAATTGCAAAGTCTACAAAATAATCACAAATTACAGATAATAATGCAGGTAAAAACCTTGCGAAATAACATAACGTCGAACACAATACTATGTCATGACCTTTTCTTGCAACATTATTAGTAGATCACTTGGACGACTTACATTCGCCAACATGTGCGTTTAGGGAAAATTGACATCTTTTCAATCGTTATTAATGAATTATTCAAGATACTGTTGTAACAATTTTCAGTGAAAATTATGATTCACTTAACTATAGAGTACCTACATATAAAAAAGATTTTGAACAGATTTATTAGACCAATTAAATCTTTTTAACTTCCCGTGGGGCAAGTTATAGTAATCGCAAAAAAATCAAAAATGAAAATTTTTATATATCTTTACGTTTCAAAACCTTCTGAACATTTTGGCATACCTTAGAAAAAATGGATGTATGTGTGAGTTTGTGTGTGTGTATATGCGTGTATGTGGGTGTATGCAGATACAAATTTTCGTCGACGATTTCGGGAACACGGATGAAGTGATTTGAATAATTCAAAAAACATTCGATTTGTATTGATAAGGAGACGTGTTTATTAGTTTTTGGCAAAGGCAGGTCTAGCCGTTCCAAAGATATGGGGCAAAAAGTGCCAAAACCGGTAACTTAGGTTTTAAGAGAACGGAGTGTCCGTTTTGAATAATTCAAAAAACATTTTACTTGTATTAACAAGATGAAGAACTGATTAAAGTTTCTGCCGCGACAATTTTTAAAATATCTGGTGAAATGACAATTTGATTTAATCACATTATATCATAAAAAAACTCTATTTTTGAAGCATAGTTCTTATCAAAATTTAAAAAAAATGATATCTACACAAAAACTTATAAGCGAATACAAGAGTAGTTATTTCGTAGTTGGCAGTCAATGTGTTAATAATGATTTTTGCTAAACATCATACAAAATCTAGAAAAGATTAGCTACTAAAAAACGACCAGGCTGATCTTTTTCAAAAACTATGCAGTATGATTTACAACTGATATCTTTCCAACAGTTTTTGAATTTTTGGATAAAACTTTGACAAAAAAGTTTTTCTTCGGGAAGTTAATAATAATATTGAAGTTAATGATTTAGGAACAAAATACTAACGCCTCTTATTGGAATTTTTTGGATTTGTTACTCCAATATTCGTATGTCACTTTAATTAACTCTATTAAGCCATAATATTTATATAGAGTCAGAATACAAAATGTTCATTTATGATTAATTCATTATTTTATTTTGCGATTTGAATGAAGTGAGGGCATACTATTTAAATTGGAGTTGAAAAAAATATAAGATACTGTGTTAGAACGATTGCTTCTTGGTTTGCGAAATAGACAACATAGGACACTATATCCTGTTTACTGTTTTATTTTCAGAAAATTACATAAAATTTTTGCAAATTGACGAAATTGAGTGGTTAATAGTAGATAATTACTAAATCTCGTGAATGAAAAATATGGTAGGTAACATGCGGGAATCAGCATATCACAACTAATATTTTGTAGTGGCTACTTCATTTAATTATGAAAAATATCGTTTATTAGTTCGGGTCATCGTATTTGTGTTATGCAAATTGGTTAGAGAGTAAAACAAAAAGTCTATCTACTGACGCTCCCGAGTAGTGAGATTTGAAAATAATGAATCAGTAAAAGGGCTGGCAATCATCATCTGATCCATTCGAGTTTTTTGAAGCGAACCAACAATCAGCCAACCGAACATCCGCGCTTTGTATTATTAACTACGCACTGACAGACGACTTTACGAAATTTTTCATATTACAAATCCCTCGACAGTGCCACAGCAGAGAGCTGATTCCAGAATTACCTCGTTTACCTAATTATTATTAACATCTATTATTGAACTGGTTGTTGTTAATCACCGAATAGTATCGATTTCAATCAATTTTTTATTTTTTCATCTTTTGTTGTATTCAATACAATAAGACTTGTAATATGCAATAAATTGTAGGTAGTAAGATAGTCAATGATCAATTTGTAGATTAAAAATATATTTTCGATTAAGAATAGCCGGATTTGACTAAACAGTGTGAAATATCTCACTAAACTCATTTCACGAACACCACGATAATATAAAAAAATCACATGGGCCATGGTAACTTTATTAGATTTTACTTAAAAATGTATCAAAGAAATTTTTTTTTTTCAAAATTCCTATTTTTACTATTTTTTTATGTCACATATATATGACTGACATGACTCTACCTTTTACTTACTTTTTCTCGAAAAGCCGTGTCTTATGTGTCTGACGCATTTTTTTTAAACAAAATTATCAAGTTTTGTTCCTGATTTCGAGACATATACTTGCAAATCTATCGTTTCGTCATGATTGATATCACATATATATGTCTGACAAAGCGATTATCGTGTTAAAGATATATGCTATATGAGAAGTACCATTGACAGAAAAGGTCAATTATTAATCAATTATAAGTAGAATTATAAGTAGAAATCTAATTGGTTAAATTATGATAAATGGACCCAAAACAACATTTTGTTCTTCCCTTAAAATTGTTTACACACTAATTAATATCTTGTGGTAATATGTGTTCAGATAATCAGAAAATTCGAATGAAATTGAAATAGAAATAATTGTTTCATATTTCCAACGTCTATATTTTGGTTTATTATATCTTTATTATCAAACTGCATTCTCTTTTATTAGAAATTATTCTACTCTATTTTTTTACATTTGGATCGGGTACATACATATTGTTCATGGTTATTTAGTCGCATTAGGCCAAATAAAATTCTTTGTACACAAAACAATAAAGAGAATTGATATTTCTTATAGGTCCGCAAACTTAGGGGGCATCCATCAATCACGTTATCGATTTTTTAGGGATTTTTGGACCCCTCTTGGTAATACGTCGTGATATTCAAAATTAACCCCCCTACCACGTGGATTTTTAGTTACGTAAAAGTTTTCGAACGAATTTTTCGAATTTATGAAAAAATGGCAAAAATTTTTGTTTTGTTTTTGAAAATTTAGCTCAAAAATGAATACACGTGATATCTGCTAGACCTCTCCCTCCCCCATGTGATTCTGCGTGATTTTTTTTATCAAATCTTCCCCTCCCCTTAAAAGCCTCACGTGATTAATGGACACCTCCTTATTACTTCCCAAAAGTTATATTTGTACTTAGTCATAATTCAGATGTCATACCATTTATTTTTTATAACTTTTGCTAAATTCATATATTATTTAGAATTTCACAAGATTATCAATAATTATATACACTGTGTATAAAAAATGTAAATCTCAAAATAAGTATCTCGAACGGAATTTGAAAAGATCGCTCAAAATATAACTCATAATAGTGTATAAATGTATAATTTTAATAAAACTTCGAACATTTTTAATTAGAAAAATGTTATTGGTGTAAGGGTATTGCACTTTATATTTGCACTCTTCAGGCTCTATATTTTTAGTATACTTGGAACAAAAGATTTTAGTACAAATATTTTTGAAAATTGATATAGCACTATAGGATGCCATTATACTTTTGCTAAATCAAATTTGTCTTAAAAAATTTTTTTTACCTTTGAAATAAATTTGGTAACTGGCCATCTGTCTACTTCGATTGCATCGACCAGACGCATTGCGTTCAGTGCTTCTGTGCATATCAAATTGTAAGATTGCGCTTGCTCCCAATGTGATTTTAACTCTAACAATAAGAAGACGATTAAGGCGCAGTCTCGATGTAAATCAGATCGGATGAGTGCTTTCTTTCAACGAAATTGTTTAAACAGCATACATATGTAGAATGCATTCGTATGTAGTTATTTGAATCATGAGTTACCGGCAATAATGTCGCTTGTGATTTAAGGTCTTTAAGCAGCATAATTTACTAGCAATAATATCAGTCCATTTCAAAGTCACGCATAAATTATATTTGAAATGAATTGGATAATTTATTGTTCTGATTAAGGGAGTGTATTAGCAACGGCCAGAGCTTATGTATTGTTCTAATTGTACATGGTTGATGATAGCATTTTTATTAGGCTTTTTACAAATCTGAACCAAATTTGTGTAATCTGTATCCTCATTAGTTGCTTTAGGAGGCGACAACTGTTTTTACTTGGAAATATCGATAGCAATATGTTTCCAAGTGAAAATAGCCCTGATTCGGTATTGCTGCATCTATTAATTTTTGCCCTATAACAGAAATTGTAATGATAATTCATCATACAGAGATGAGAAAACTCTTTGGGTTGCCATCTGTAGAACCTACTATTATTAAGTCAATCCAGTACAACAGGTTGTAGCACTTTTAAATGCCGTTCAAATTTCTAATAATAATGAAAAAATGAGTCGGTTAGAAAACATTAATTACAATCGATAATTAATTGTTAACACGTTGAAGACCGCAACGAAAATCGTATTTCACAACTGGAGACTGAAAGTCGTAAATTTTGTTTGGGTTAAAGAAATAGAAAAATGTTATATTTTAAAATATGGCTATGTCAAAATATTGAAAATGGAATTCTACGTATAGAATTCTCCTTCTATAATGAAAGTACTTATATAGAAAATAATTATGAATCCTACCTGAACTGATGGACAATTATGGGTTTCAGTCAAAAATAGTAATTTTCAGATCACACGATGATTATTATTTAAGCAGTCTCACCACCGAGAAATGTTCCGAACATCCAGCATTATATAAAGGGAAAAATTAGAAAAATTGTTAAAAATTATATGAACAAATCAATAACCAACTCTAAAAAAAATAGATTTACAGTTATATAATACTACGCATCTCTTCGGACAGAACGAAAACGCTTGATTTTTAGTGAATATTAATTACTATAAGTTGGTTTTTACATCGATGTTAATTTAAAGTAAAGAGTAAAGTAAAATTTGTAAATAAAATGAGTTGATTTAAATTTAATATTAAAAAGTAAATGATAATATTATTTGAAAAGCAAATTATAATAAATAGAAAAGTAATATTATATTATTTAAAAGGAAATAAATAATATTGATTTAAATTTATTATTTGTAATTTCTTTTACATGCTATTTTCTATTGCTTTAATTTTTCATATTTTGTTCTTTATTATATGACCTATTACTGGTTAGCCGTCTTTTAATTATAATTATATTGAAAGTATCCGTATCATTTTAATTACTGAATGTCTAATATTAGCCTCATTGTAATCTATGTTATAAAATCCGCAAGCACGTGTTAATAATAAATAGATTAACAATAATAATTCAATACTTTTTCATCAATAATAGATAGCAAATCATTTTGCGAAGTGCGAATATTAAACTGATTAACCTTTGACTTGACGTTGCGTGTGTACCTACTTGATAAAACGCAAGTACGCGATAATAACGCTTCGTAATAGACTGAAATATTAATTGTTTGAAATACAAACAGCTGTTTATTAATAACTGAGTATTTTTAAAATATATTAATTATATTATTGTTACGATAATTTATTAATAATACATATATCTGCATTAATTTTCATGTTTGAATTGCCTTTGAACAATTATTCTTATGACTAACACCATTATAAACAATGCAATCTATTAATTTTGAAACCCATTGTATATTTTAAACATATGAGTATGGGAAAAATAATAGCAGGGTAGGGCGGTGCACAAAGGTCCAATTTGACTTTGAGCAAAAGTTTTATGATAGAATAAGTTGGAAAAACAAACTAATTATATCACAACAAATAAATTAAACTAGCAACTATCTGACTGTGTTCAGTGAAACTTCCAGCCGATTCACCATTGTAGAAATTGGTTTTTCGCTGTTTTTCTAAAATTTGTAACCTGGTATTTTTTACCCAATAGGCGAGGTGAGTTGGGACGTCCAAGGGGCAAACAGATTCAATGTCTTATTCTTATTATATAAAGGTACTTTTAGTACTTTGATTTATAAAGGTGCCTTTTACTTTAGGTTCAATTGGTTCTTTTGATTTAACACCGCTCACGTGTTAACTTTTATAGAAGTTATATAAAAAAAACTGTTGCATCTAGTTTGAAATCAACAAAACATGTTATAAAACAATTAAATTACTTATATTCAAAAATTATATTAATGTAAGCTAAGCAACAGTGCTTACAACCAGTAAAACTAACAACGAAAGAAAATACTTTTGCCATGGATTTTCATTTTCATTCAAATTTATAGACCTACCTTATATGTTTATGACACAAAATTTGACTTTTTGAGGACGTTTTCTCAACAAAAAACTAAATTTAAAAGCTATTTAACGAAACTCGATAAAAACTCGAATTGGTTACTTGAGCGAGACGTACGGCCGAGTAATTTCCTTAGGATTAACAGAAAAGTGCAAAATTGTTTGTCCACATTTTTGCAAAGAATTTTGAACTATCTTTGAAAATTAAAAACTGGTCGAAGTTATAACTTGGGTATCGTGCTTATCAGTTTTATTGTATAGACCAGCCGGTTCTACCTATTTTATTGTTGAACAATTTGTTTGGCCAATTTGTATAGAGATAAGCTCTATAGTCTTATTTTAAAATATTATATCATAAACTTACGAATTACATGTTATAAGCTTACGAAAATCGATTAAATTATAAAAAGGCATTTGAAAAGTCTGATACATTATTAAAAAAAATATATAATATTTACACATAACGGGAAGTTTGTGCAACTTGGCGTAAGGATAAATGTTTCTTACACCAAGTTTGTGAATTTATCTGCATTGTTATTGAAACTTATATGAAAAAAAAAATAGGATAATACGAACAGTTCCGAAAGTAAACTACACTTTTTTTTTGCATACAGCTTTTATTTTCTGTATGAAATTTTGAGATTATTATATTTGATATTATTTGAGTCGATTGATATTTCTGTAATATTTTTTTGAACTTTAAACTGCAGATAATACAAATAAAATTTTAATTATGTACAATATAAATTTTATTGTATTTTATTGACATTGACATACAAATGTATCTTCTACTTTGAAGTCAATGAGATTGAGGAATCCTCATGAGATATTTTGTTGCAATCGATACCCATTGTTTTCAAATTCTATTTTTAAAACAAATTAGAAGCAGTGAAAGTTTATAAATTAATTGAAAACATTAGAATGGCATTGTACAATTTGTAACATCCGATTGTTTAAGATTTTATCAATTTACCAACGCGTGAAAAGAATTCTTGTAGAATTTAAAATTTGCGTTTAACAGTTAGTAATCAAAACCAATTAATTCAACTTCTTTACACTATTATTATTTCAGGTTATATTAATTAGAAATAAAAATGCATATTTAATTATATGGTTTGATAGGAAAACTTTTGATTAATTATCAATAATGTTCCGTTCGACACCGTAACTGGCTTTCTTTAATTACAGGAATCTCTAGTCGGTATTGAGATCTTTAATTTTAAGTAGATATTGACTTGATATTCACTATTATTTAATATGATTTCATATATAATATTTCATAAATTTCAACTTTGCTTTAAAGAATAGATTAGGATTGCTATGAACTAATTTTTGTTTTTGTTGTTTAGCTGAATACATAATTTTTAATCGTGATTAAATATTACCTTCATAAAATGCTCTCAATTACATTGAAATGGTTGTAGATATTCTATCAAATTGCTTTCAGCTTTGATTGATTTCATTTATGAATAGTTTAATATAATTTATTTATAAAGATCCGGAAGTTTATTTTCAACCAATATCCGTTCATCAATATGCAATATTCGAAAATATATTATTTATAAAATTTCGTATTTCAATGTTCACGGTAACAAATTTTTGGTGATGATTTTAGTTTAAAAACGTATCTAACACGTCGTCAAATTTTTTTACCTCAATTATGTGTTGAATACAATTTTGGCTAGAAAATCGCATCGATTTTCCTTATAAAAGTTATAAGCATGCGTTTTAATTTTTGAACCATTTTTACGGATATGCTTTCATAATAATTAAAATTGTTGAATCTTTACCAAAGACTAATCTGCACGATAATTTTGCTTCTATCTGATAATTGTGAATGGCTTTCCAATTTTTGAAATCGGTTCAGGCGATTTTGCAAAAACGTCTAAAGTCAAATATTGGCTTACATACACAAACATATATTTTTTGACGACCAATTTTGGTCGCAAACAATTCTGAATGACTTGAAACATCGAAAAAACTTTTTTGGAAATTGGATAATAAATAATAGAAATACTTAAATTTTAATTATTAACTTCCCGAAGGCGAAGTTTATGTTTTCATCAAAAAATCCCTTTCGCTAATTTTATGTTTTCTCGACGTTTCAAGCCATACTGGATCGAATGAGACCAAATTTGGAAAAAGTCTTTGTGTGTGTGTATGTGAACAGATTTTTTGTCGTAAATCGACGTTTTTTCAAAAACGGCTGGACCAATTCCAAAAATTTAAAAGTTATTTGATGTATCTCGATGAGGACTGTTAGCGTTTCTCAGTTTTGTGCGACGAACTGTCGAGCCGTTTCTTCGTAATTTTGGAAAAAGTGTTTAACTTTTCGTCTACATTTAAGCAAATACTACTGAATCGATTTTAAATAAATCAAAAACTGTTCGAAAGATATTAATTGCGAATGATCCTGATTAGTTTTAGGTGAAAATCTACCGATCCGTTTTCTTGTAATTAACTGTTGAAAAAAAAAATTAAGCCGATTTTTATGGAACTTTTGTGGCGATATATATCATAGTCTTATAGAACTTACTGAAATATTACGGCCTTGCGACAAGTAGTTTAATTTTAAATATTCATCAAAGTTTGAGAAAACGAGTAGTTTTTTTGACGTTTGTTAAAATATAAATTAGACGATTTACTTGATATAACGATAGAGTACCTGGTCTTAATAAACATACTAAAGCATTATTAAGTCTTACGGAAACTGGTCAGATTATAAAAAAATATTGAATTTTGAAAATTAGCTTTTAGAAAATACTCCTACCGAGTTAAGGTGTTCGATTTTTAATAATGTGTAATAAATCCACTTCGAATACTTTTAACCACTCATAAATTAATATCAGGGATTAAGCAGATTATGCACACATATCGGGAAGTTCATGTAACTTGCCTTAAGGCAAAATACCAATACCAACTTTTTTATAACCTCAGCAATGTGATGTATTTAATCATATGGTACATATATGTATGTTAAATATAACTTATCGTTTTTCTTTGTTTTTTTTATCGTTTGAATTTTGAATTGTTTCTTTTATCGTTTGAATTCAATTTGAATTAATTTATTACAGTATTTTAATTAATTTATGTGATTATGTGCTCATAAAAATGCTTACTATAAATGTGTTTTGCATGCACCCTGCATCCGAAACAAACTGCATCTAAAGCATCAACTGCAATAACAGGATGCGATTTGGCACAGTGCGTGTGGCATATATGTTTTATGTATCATAAGTCATAAAACCATAAAAGACAAGAGCATAAAAATCTATACGCTATTGTTTTCCGGTTATATTAAACGTTCTAAGAAAATGCCACAAGTGGCATGCCAGGGTAAACACTGCATAACAGGAATCAGATTAATATTGTGAAATCTGGAATATTACAAATGAGTAGAAATTCGATCAATAATAATAATATTATATTTTACGGTTTTGCTTAATGATACAACACTAGTAAAATATACTTTATGTATATTTATTTATGTATTATTATGTATTCATTTTTTATACCAATTTTAATTTTTTATTATTTCAAGGACTTGACGACTATAAACTGCAGGGTCTATCTAACTTTTTTTTTAATTTTGTTCTAAGAATATATAGTTTTTTTTGGTTTTTGCTTAGTTTTTTTTCTCAAAGTTACTTTTCATTAATAGCCGGAAGGATTGTACTTCCAAATAAAAAAAGAAATTTGAGCAAATGTTCAGTAGTTTTTATAGCATTTTTAAAAAACCAAAGTTATTTGGCGGACTCTATAGCATTTTGTTATGAAGCTTTTTAAAAATGTCGACTAGTAGGTACAGATAGGGTCTCGTTGTAAGATGAATTATTTCAATATTAATACATGATAAATATAATAATTCTAGACTATACATTTGCTGCTTATTGATTTCAATAGTTATTGATACTATTACATGCATATATTTATTTATGATACACTTATAATGTAATTTTATGATTACAATATACTTATATGTAATTTAATATTAAATGATTCACGGTTTTACCCGAATTATGCCTATTGGAGTGGGATTTTTTTTCTAGTAGTTATAGTAGAAGGAAAATTGCATATATTGATTATATTTTAAGTAATTAATGTTATCTGTAATTTTATATAAATTATTGCATTAGGTAATTAATGTTATATATAAATACTTATAATTATGTATAATAAATTTACTATTTTTATATTTTTTTGCGAATTATGATTGTCCGTCAATTTTATTATACTTCTTATATTTTAATTTTGATATGCGTATTGAATTTTATTGAATATTATTCAATTGATTTTTAAAATTTAATTTAAGAAATAAATTGAACAAAAACAATTTTTTTCAGATTATATTTTTGTTACTTATATTTATTTATTTATAAGCAAGTAGTAATCAAAAGTAACATAATTTAATTATATTTTTCCATATAACATTAAAAATAAGGATGCTATGATTTTGAATACCATTAAGAAGTTTATTAACTCTCCTTAGGGTAATTTATCGTAATCGCAAAAAAATCGAAAATGAAATATTTCTATACGCTTTGAAGCCTTCTGAACGTTAGAATACCTTAAAAAATGGATGTATGTGTGTGTTTGTAGTATGTGCAAATGTTTGAATACAAGTTCTGTCCACGATTTTGGAAGCGCGGATCAACCGATTTGAATGATTCAAAAAACATGCGATTTGTATGGGGAGATGTGTTAATTTTGGCAAAGGCAGGTCCAGCCGTTCCAGAGATTCAGAGCAAAAAGCACAAAACAACCAATTTTTGAGAAAACAGCACATGCAAATAAAATGATTAAAAAAAATTTAATCGTATTGATTGATTGTATTTTTGCGAAGGCAGGTTTAGCAGTTTCAGAGATGCGGAGCAAAAAATGCAAATAATTGTTGTTTTGAGAGAACTGCGCACCCGATTAGAGTGATTCAAAAAACATATTGCTTGTGTCGACGGTCTTTGTTTATGTTTTTGTTATTGTAAATAAACATAGATTATGGTCTTTGTCCAAATATAAGCACTTAATTATATTATATTTATAAAATACGACGATGAAATTTACATTGTTTATAATAATTATTTTAAAATATTTAAAACTGTTGTTTTTACTCATTGATATTTTTTTCGACGATTAATCACTTTTATTTCGCGAATGTTTATTACTGTACGGAAAGTTCGAGCAATTTACCTTAAGGCACAATGCCATGCACGACTAGTCTTTATTTAGTATATGATTTGTACTTTAATCAGTACTATTTTATACTACTTCACCTACCTATCTACGATTACCTTTATAATGCATTTATTGATTATAATTTTTTTACGATTATTACGATTTTATTCACTTAATATATGTTTATAAACCGAGAAGTTTCAATAATTTGCTTTAAAGCTTATTGCCTTGCATTACCAAATATAATAAGTAGTTTATGTGCTTTTGATATTTGAAATAATGTTCCGTGATTGTGATTGCTGTACGTAACCTATTTAAAAATGAAGGTAATGTTCAGGATTAAATGCAAAAGAAAATGCATTTTATACTTGATTCATTTATTCATTTAAAAACGATTCAACTAATGGTTAGTTTGCGTAGACAAAACATTACCTTGCAGGTTCATTATATAAGGATCATAAATCAATTGAGCTGATTCTGTGTACATGCACCATTCCGTCGTTACGCGTTGCCTACCGTAAAACAAATAATAATAAATCCTATGAAACAATCGTAAATTTTGAATTTAAAATTATACTGTAACAATATATCGTTCCACACGTATATATATATATATATATATATATATATATATATATATATATATATTTACGCCTGATAGAACAAATTCAGTCATGTCAGTGGGAGAATACATAAACCAGCTTTGTTAATTCAAAGGTAGGTTCTCAAAGACATAAAACAATTTATAGCCTGATCGAGTAAAAGCCAAGTCGACTATTCAATTTTATATTTCACGTTAAGTTTATGATCTAATCTATGTGTTTTGTTTTATAATGATTAGATGTTTTGATTTTTTAAAACGTTCGTAAAAAATATGCATTTTATTGCGAAGAAAAATAACATTTTATGGTATTTTAATCAATATTTTGGTAAGGGCTCTCCCGTAGGTAAGCGGTTAAGAGCGACGGGACTTGTTTCAGAGGTTCCGGGTTCGATACCCACTTCGAGCAGCCTGTTGTCAGGCAGCAGTGACAACGATTTTCACTTGGAATATAGGTAGCAATATGTTTCCAAGTGAAAATAGCCCTTGCCCGGCATTGCTGCACCAATAAAAAGTCAGCCCTATTAGCTTAATTCTAATAACAAAAATCATCAAATATGGATGGATTAACCATTGGGTTACCATCTAAAAAATACGAAGTAAGGAGAAGTTTCGCCCAACAGCTCATAGGGCGTAAGGTTCTGATTGCTGTTAAAAATATAATAAAAAAAATATATATTTTGGTAATATTAGAAAAAATATTAATAAATTATTGTTATTGAGATTTTGAAGAGTTTGAATTATTAGAATTGCTATTGACATAATATATTAATTTTTATTCTAACTAAAATATTCTATTTTTCTTCTACAATTAATGTAACATATTATAAGAATGAAACTTTTTCTTCCTAATTTATTATTAAATTGCTGTAATGATTGATTATTTAAAGTAGCGACGTGAAAAAGATTCCAATTACTGAAGATCTTCGACTTATGAGTGCTGTCTTTTTAATGTATAATAAAATATATCAGATATATTCCTTTGTACAACATTGGAAAGATGTTGGTGCATAAATATTTATTTTGAAATATTTATGATTATTTTCTTATAACAACATCAACTTTAAAGTTGTATATACTAATTTATAAAGCATAGGCACAAACATCTAATTTGACTTTGAGCAATTATATTGTAACAACCAAACCAATTAAATCACTACAACATATCAAACAAACAACTATCTGACTAGGCCAGTAAATCTAATCACAACTAGTTGTATGAATGTTTTTTTGGTTGTTTTTCAAAAAAATGTTACCTGTTTTTTTTTACCTCATAGACTAACAGGTCTAATGTCTTATTTTTAATTTTGAAGTAATTTTACAAAATAATAGTTACATTATTCAAACAATGCAACCTATAAATCACATTCGTACATTTTTTACATTGATAACGCTGTATATAACCCTGATCTTGTATCTTGTCAGAAATATTCATCAGCAGATTTGGAATAACTATTTATTTAATTCATTTCTTGTAAAATTGCTTTTATTTTAACTCAATTTACTGTTTTTTTATTGTTTACAGCTTTTCATCCTACTTAAATGTAAGCTTTTATAGAGCTTATTTAAAAAAACGGTTAAATTTATCTTAAAATTAACAATACATCTTATAAAACAATTTAATAAACATATACTTAAAAATTATGTTAAGGTTTTGTAAACTAAACAAAAGTGCTCACCAAAACAAATAACAATGAAAAAAAATATTTTTCTTATGGATTTTCAAATATGTAAGAATAAGGGTGATTATTGGATGTACCATACATCTTTTTCTCTCTACTTTTAAATATTGTTGTTAAAAAAAATTCCTAACTTTTTGATATATCGGTGGTGGATTTTTTTACTCGCGCACCTTTAGACACCGCTCTAACCTATAGCAATTTTGATTGATCCTAAACGATGCTTCTGTAAATCTAGGCAAAGAGTAGTAAATAATTTTAAAATAATAATTATAATCTTTTTAATAATCGTTTTCCTATATTTCAGAACACAATGCGACGCCCGTGGAGCCGCATGTCGAGACGGACGATGAAGGAATCGAAAAAGATTCGGATGAGGACTTTCAAACGCCGAACGTCACGGGTTCACAATTGGAACATGTACTCGAGGTAATGAATTTATTAATTTTGCTATTAATTCTTTTAAATAGTTTTATTACCATTACTTTATTAACTTTCCGTAGGGTAAGTTATAGTAATCGTCCAAAAATTGGAATTCTAAACATTTTAGCATACCTACCTTATAAGAAATGGATGTATGCGCGTGTGTCTGTGTGTGTGCGTGTTTCTGTTTTGTGTGGATACAATTTCTCATTCACGTTTTCGGAAGCACGGACCATCTGATATGAATAAAAAGTATTATTCTATTTCTATTGATGAGGAGACGTGCTAATTAGTTTTTGGCAAAAGTCGGTATAGCCGTATAGGAGACAAGAACAAACAGTGCTGAAAATAGATAATAAGGTTTGAGAGAATGGACCGTCCGATTTGAATGAATCAAAAACCATTCAATTTGTAATGATGGGAAGAAGTGGTGATTAGTTTTTGGCTAAGACGGCTTTCGCCGTTTCGGAGATGCGGAGCTAAAAGTGAAAGAAATGGTAGGTTTTGAGACAATGAAGCACCCGATTTGAATGATTCAGAAAATATTTTGCTTGTGAAGAAATGATTAGTTTTTGAGAAACGCATTTTTTTATTTCAATTTTGTTTTAAATTTGCAATTTTTTTTAAATATCGAAAATATGATTCGGATTTCAATTTGTATTTGAAAGCATTTAATATTCTTCGAATATTATATTACGGTACGGGAAGTTCCAGCAATTTGCTTTAAGACCCGATGACTTGCACCACTAGTTCCTTAATATTTGATGATATAAATTTATGGTAGCCTTAACTTGTTTATAAAACTAAAGTGTAGTTTAAGGAGAATTGTTTCACTTCTACTTTTTTAATTCAAACGTAAATCGTATTAAAATAACTGAATTAAATGAAACTGAACTTGAATTAAATTTATCAATACAAATCCTACTAGTAAATATAACAAATCTAACAACATCAAAATCAAACAAATACAAAAATTATCAGAAGGAAGGAAATGACTGAGTTTGAATTTATTTTTATTAAGATCCATAGAGGACACAATTTATGCTTTATTTATAATAAGATTTCGACATACGACATATTTTACTTTACTTATGTTGAATTATAATTTGGCCTTATTTATAAATTTCTGCATTTACTAAACAATTACTAACATACATATTGAGATTTTCTATTTGAATTTTTATGGTACTTTACTATTTTCGTTTTATCTCCTCTCGCAATTAAATTTTATTCACAAATAGAGTTTTTTTTTCAAACATATGTGGAACAGTGCATTTTTTAGATAAATGATTTTTGATTATTCATGATATTATATTTTGACATGATAATTAGATTTTTTATTTTGGGTTATACCCGCTATAATTTCAAATATCAAATATATTGCTTTTAATCTCAAAATACGATTTTTCGAGAAAAAAAGTAGTATTTTAATATATACAGCCCGAAATTTGTACTACAATTCCATAAAATAATGGGAATATATAAAAAACATATTTAATTATGATCAAGCCATGTAGAAATGTAATGACCAAATATTAAAACAGCACATTCAGGAAATGTTTTCTACCATATTCCATTCAACCCTATGATTTTCATATTCACCAGGACAGAGATTTCAATTTAGTAAATAATTTTTATAAGGGGCTTGATGAATCTCATTCCATACTGTACGACGAAGATCAGATAATAAATTCTCTACAGTATTGTTGGATGTTGTAACTTAGTTTTACTGCCTAAATGTAATTCATATCGCAATAAAGTTACTTTTATTATGACATAAGTAAATATTTATATAGATAACTAGAGCTTATATATAAAGTTTCCGGAAATAAATGTAAGTTATAACATACAGTGTGATGCACTTTGTGTTTATTGCCCGGAATAATTTTATTATGAGGTGCAACGCTATAATTATTTACTTTGTTCGTTGTTTCTCAAACCACTCAATTCCTTGAGTTTTGCAATTAATTGGAATATCAATGAATATTTTTGTGTAAAATCCTTGATGATCAGGCAACTGATCACGTGATCGACTGTTTAAGGATTCTGGAACCTCTCCTTCTCCTTGGTGATACGTGGTAATAACCAAAATTTCCTCACTTTTCCCTGCCAAACATCACGTGTATTTTTAGTTACACGAAAAAATTGTGAATTTTTTTATTTTTTTTCTACAAATGTTTGGATTTTTTATTCAAATGCAGGTAAAAAATAAATACACGTGATATCTTACTATACCCCCTCCCTACCCCCACATGGTATTATGTGATTTTTTGTGAACCCCCTCCCCCCTCCTCTTAAAAACCTCACGTGATTAATGAACCCCACAGCAATAACATTTTAATACTGAGTGCAGGTTAGAATTTTATTCTGAAATGTGGACCGAATCGGGGGACAACATCAATTATTAATATGATGTTGATATTATTAATTAATTAATAAACCATATTGACGTATGATACAAATTATACAAGTACATAATATTTAACCCATGTCAAGAAATGCTTTACAATAAAATTATGAATATAATTTTTCTGCTCAAGAGACTACCAAGAACAACTTTCGATTGAAACAATGATCTGCAAAAGAATTTGTTCGACAATATAATCTTATACCAATTAAATGAATGAAGAAAGCTAATTAATAAAAAAATGTATTAATTTTTGAATTAATAAAAAAAAATTCGTTATTAAAAGCAATGAAATAATTTTTGCTATTAACAACAAATATTTGTATAATTATTGTCTACAACAGTAATTTTAATACAAATAGTATATTAAATACATGGGATTATGGATGGGATTCACAATTGGGCGACTCTAATCGAGTAATATTTAATTATATAACTATTGCTTAACTATTTTTGCAATTCAATAGTATTTTTATTTACATGCCAATTAAATTAAATTTGGCATCTTATGTTATCATATCGTCAAAATAAAATAGTTTAAGTCAAAGTGATAAATCTTGAAGCAAAAGTCCGACACAGAACATGTCGAAACCTAGTTAATATCTTATTTTATTTATACACATATTTATTGTTTATCATATAAATATTAGAAAATGAATGATTAGTCGAATGTGTTTTTACATAATTTAAAGATTATTTATTTTAGTATTTGTAATACAATAGAGTTACGAAATGACAACCGAAACGTTTCGTAGGAGGGTGTTTCTATAAAAGCGATTTGAATGGGTTACATTCTCTATTTTCCAGAGGCTCTCAATTTTACAATGATTTATTTTGAACGTATTATATACTTAACAAAATTTAAAAAAAACTATACAATGGACATTTTATAATGTTATTATTATTTTATAATATAATGTTTTATTATGTTATTCATATTTATGGTTATCATATTTGTGGTTTTTAAATAAGCCTAAATAATGGATTTGATTTTATTGACTTGATTGAAGTCAATTTTTATATATTTTTAATATATATAATTGTAATTTAATATATATTAATGCTTATTAATTACTTAAACAAAATGTTTTTTAATGCTCAAGATTTTTCTTTCGTTAGCAGAAATAATATTTTCATACTTAATTAAAATTAATCAAAACGTAGATTTAATAAAAAAAATTTAATATGAAATGTTAAATGTGTAAATGAGGTGATAAATACAGTATTGAAATTGCACTCTGTTTGAGCTTTTTTATCATTTTTAATTTTGTACACTAATTTTTTCAAATGTGTATTTTATTTATTTCAAATTATTATTATTTTACTCTAATTCATAAAATATAGAAACATGAAAATTTAAAGAACTCAATAAAACAATGGACTGTAAACGTAATGGCTTATCGTAATCTATTAATCTTTGTTTAAGATGTCGTTTGAACGACATAAGTCATCTATATTTTTTAAATTAGCGTAAAATAATATTCATCATATATAAATTTCTTGTTACATAAAAATTCCAAATCATTATAGAGATCAATATTAATATTATCCGAGTAAAAAATAGTCAATTAATTTTCGTATTTTTAGAAGTGCGAGAGAGACAGCAAACATTTATTTTTTGCTCTATTTGATAATGATTTTGCAATTTATTATAAAACTACGCAAAATCGATCATTTCTAATATAAATAGTATAAATATGCAATTGATAACGAACTATATATCATAATTCAATTGCAAATGAAAACCAATGGCTTTATCTGGAATTTAATGTCGGTATTTCCAAAGTAATAAAGTTACTTGAACATTTTGCGTCGGTGAATTTGAAATTTATGAGGTCTCAACAATGTTATTATATATCTTACTTTCATTACATATAAACGCACACGCACTGGTATTAATTATTAACATTTGTTTCAGTCTCACTTTTAGTAAAATATCACTTATTGATCATAAAATGAGTTCATTCTTCGGTTACAATCATGAGTGAGTTTGATGGAATTACTCTGAATAGTCATCAACACTTTTACTTTTTAAGCAGTCGATAAAAAAGTACAAAATACAAGATTTTGTTAGATTTACATAAAAAAATTAATTTAATTTTAACAGGAAAAGTTAGATAGTTTTCTCTGCAATGAATCGTCTTCAAACTAGTGAACCCTAACCGCTAGGAATTTATTTATTTTTACTTGCCGTATCAAAATATTTCAATTTGGGGTTATTCTAATTTTAACGAAAAAAATAAAGAGTAGATAATAAATCTAATTAAAAATTGATAATTATATAATTAACAAATAAATGCATAATTATGCATCTACGTTTTCCCTAAAAATTCTCAGCCGATTTTGAAAATTTATACTATATAGATATATAGATACTATATTAAATATATTAAATATGTTAGGTTATCAAATATCGTATGTATTGTATGTAACCAAGAGCAAAAAAGCGGAAGGAAGATATTTGACAACCTAATATGATATCTATCTGGAAATTGTTTTGATCATTTTTGGTGGAGATCGAGCAAAATTTTTTTTAAAATTACTTTGTAAATTTTTTAAAAACTTTATAATGTGATAGAGTTTATTGTTTATCCTAATTATACAAATATTATAAATTTTTATAGGTCTACGAAAAACACCTTAGTTATAAAAATAATTAAAGTTTTAAAATGAGCCGCGTCAAAATCTAAAAATTTTATTGTGACAATTTTAAAAGTTGCTAAATCTCTTTTTTTTATTATTTGCTCATATTGATTATGCAACATGCTTTATGGCACAATGCCACTTACACCTTCTTTAAATTATTATTTATGGGTATCTATTTATTAATTCATTTTAAATCAAATTTAATATTTTTGTTTTCATTAAAATTAATTAATCATATTAGTTTGAAAAATCTTCTTTATTAAAGTGGTCTCCTGCCATGGTTAGTTTTCATCTAAAATTTATCTCTACACGTCTCTTTTAAATCTAATTAATTTAAAAAATGATTAAATACTTGTTCGACTATAATTAATAATGATGAATAATTGATTGTATATTAGAAAGTTATTTTCAAAGCTCGGATTTTTTAATTGGGGAGATCCAGACTACAAAATGCTGTGTATTCAAAACTCTGGCACTAAAGAAATGATTATTTTTTTCTTTGTAATTAATTAATAGTATTGCATGTGTCATGATCGACATGTACGCGGATCTTTATTATTAGTGGAGTAAATGAATTCAATAATCGGCCAGTGATGAGAAAGAAAGTTTTTGAGAACTTTTTCGATAATATCGAAATCATATATAATCATGATTATCATATATTTCATTATACCTACAAATATTTTTTTATTACAAAGTAAATTTTGCAACTATCCTATAAGCACAACAAGTAAAACATTAGGATTAGAAATAATGATTTAAAAATACATAATCATCTGACCATTAACAATTTGACAGTGATTAGGCTATAGTCTTACCTATCAATTGAAAATTAATGTAGAAGGATCTACTTTTTCAATTTATCCCTAATAGAATTCTGGGAAAGTTCTCTGGCAAGTGATGTTAGGTGATCCTCGGGTCAGCTTTTGTACTTCTCAGATTGAGTTCGTATTTTATCGTTTACCGTGCTGATGTTGAAGTCTTCAGCCATCCTGAAACATACTTTGGGACATTCAATTTTGTTTTAGGATTTAAATAATTTAGGATTAAAACTAATGACCTCAAAAATACATAATCATCTGACCATTGACAATTTGACAGTGATTCGGCGATAGTCTTTACCTATTAATGTAGAAGGAGCTACTATTTTAATTTGTCCCTGGTAGAATTTTGGGGGAGTTTTCTGAAAAGTGAGGTTAGGTGATGCTCGGGGCGGCGTTTTTTCTTGTCAGATGTTTGTTCGAAAAAGTTTACATCATTGCATTTAGGTAGCCCCCTACATTAAAATCATCTAAAGGCTACATTACTTTTAAAGAGTCATTAGTTATTTTGTTAATAATACTTGTATACCAGTTGTGACAAATTTTGTGGGTACCGTTGTGACATATATTCTTATCCATTTTGGAGTAAAGATCAAACAGATAAAAAATCTAACCTAAATAAGATCAAATACGAATCAAAAAAGGAAAATTCAATATAAGTAAAGAACAGAT
Source organism: Ctenocephalides felis (assembly GCF_003426905.1). Lineage (NCBI taxonomy): Eukaryota > Metazoa > Arthropoda > Insecta > Siphonaptera > Pulicidae > Ctenocephalides > Ctenocephalides felis. The sequence continues at coordinate 55,816,402 of NW_020538040.1, read as the reverse complement.
TTCACAAAGAATTCTTGTTAATTTTGTTTTGTTATGTTAATACGCTTTGTTTAAATGTTCATATTGTGTTGCGTTACATATTATTTGTAGTAAAGACAATAAAAGTCGTTATAAACGATTTTGGTGTTTATACCTATTGTTTTTAACCTATTTTTATTGTTTTAAATTTGCCTTTTCCTTATATAATTTGATTTTCTGACTTAAATCTATCGTATTTAAGGACAGTACTTCAATATTTTCACGTAGACAAATATTCAAATTACCATTTAATTTACTTTTCTTATAGCTAACTGGTAAATGAACAAACTACTTTACTATTATAAACTTAATACTGATAATTTTTACGAATTAACTAACTAACTAACTAACTATTATTTTGTATATTCGCACAAATGTTATTTAAATTCGTTCAGAAAATGGGGTTAATTTCTTCATTTTACAAGATATACTATTTGATAAAAATGATAAAAATAGTTGCAAATTTGGTATGTGATACAATGAATAATTTTTTATTTTTGCGGAAGAATTTTTACTTTGAAAATCGAAGCTGTACTCTAGACAGTGCAAAAAAAGTTTTATCGACACCACTATAATTTATATTAATACGATTTCATCTCTAGAGCATTTGCTTTCAAATTCACAAGTTGAATGTTATAAATTATTCGATTAAATTTTGATTTGTGATAACTAACATAATATAACAGGTAACAAATGGATTACTGTTTCAACAATGAATTTTTAATTCTATGTACTAGTATGAATGCGTTCTTCGTTATAACTTTTACTAAATGCAATCAATAGAATTGATGAAAAAATCGTGTTATGCCGGTTATTGGTGTCAAGTGTTATATACGACGTGATCAATTTGAATCGCTAAACGTAATTCTTATTGTTGTTCTATTGAAGAGCTGGTATAGCTGATTTTGAACATTTCATTACGATTTAAATTAGCCAATAATTTAACTTTGTGGCGTTTTATATGTACAATTAAAATGACAAACTACCGTTCAATCTGCCTGCCATATTGTGATTATATTATATCGAAACATGCATTATAAATATTTATTGGCGCAATAATCAGTCATCGTTCTGAACGACTAATCACTATTATCGTGTTCTCTACAAATGTGGTTAATTTTATTTAACTTTTGATATACGACATATTAAATATGCTGTCTGTATTTGCTAAATTTCATAATTTATATCTGAAGCTATTTTTAATAAAAATAATAATAAAGGAGTTCTAAATTTTTATAAAATTTCATGAAAACTGAATATGATTATGCACTCTCTTCGTGCAGTTTGACTATTTTGTATTGGTCAATTATTATTCGTTCGCAAAAAGTTGAGGATTACATTAATAGTGTTTGTTACTATTTGTTCCAACATCAATTTATCGGTAAAAAAAATTATTTACCTATTTTCATTTAATTCATATTAAGAGGGTATTCTGGTCTAGAGGTATGAATATTATTCGATTTTTTAAAGTTCGTAAAAACAATTTTTTCACTATGAAGTTTTTCTCAAGTTATTAATTTATGTTGAGATTTTAGAGAAAAAATAAAAAACTAAAAATAGTCAATAAGTTTTAATTCTAGAAGTTGATGAATTGGGGGTTTCATAAATATGGCGCTTGATCATGATACCCATGGTTTCAGTCCTTCAAATGATCTGAAGAAAAATATATATATACATTCTAATAATCTAGGCACGTTAAAAAGTGGTATTTTTTATAAAATAGAGAATGACTGTAAATTTTTTGAAATTCTCGATTTTTTAAAAAATAGTTATGTTTGGAATTTGAAGATGAGCGTTCATAACTGAAGAGAAGTTTATAGAGGATATTGTTTTAAAAAAAATTAGTAGATGTTGGAAAATCGTGAAATAGAAAATTGCGGAAAATGGTAGAATATTTAAGTTCATTCAAGATTAAGCTAAGTTTTTCTTATATTCTAATCTTATTAATAATAATTAACAATAATAATACAAAAATCATCTTTCTTGCATTATTGAGCACATTTGAACCTATTATTACATTTGTAAAATGGCGAAATAATAAACATTTAATATAATTTATTAAATTTGTTTATGTGTATGTTGAGGGCATAGTTTTCAAGAAAAATAGCTGTAACGAAGAATTCTGCGTTATGAATGTAAATTTGGATAATTTTCAAGATTTTTTAAGTATTTTACGAATGAAAATTGTATTTCAGAAAAATGAATATAAATAGCACTTCGAATAATAATGTCATCGAATTTTCGATTATTATTCAAGGGTTTAAATTTTTTCTAAATATTTGTCACAAGATTTTTGCGAAACAAAATGAAAAAAAACGAGAAATTTTAATTATAAAATATTGTAATTTTTAACTTCCCGTAGGGCAAGTTATAGTAATCGCAAAAAAATCAAAAATGAAATTTTTTATATATCTTTACGTTTCAGAGGTTTCTGAACATTTTGGCATACCTTAGAAAAAATGGATGTATGTGTGTGTGTGTGTGTGTATGTATGTATGTATGTGTGTGTGTATGTATGTGCGGATACAAATTTTCGTCGACGATTTCGGGAACACGGATCAAAAAACATTAGATTCGTATTGATAAGGAGACGTGCTGATTAGTTTTGGGCGAAGACAGGTCTAGCCGTTCCGAAGATATGGGGCAAAAAGTGCCGAAAACGGTAACTCAGTTTTTAAGAGAACGGAGCGTCCGATTTGAATAATTCAAAAAACATTTCACTTGTATTGACAAGATGAAGAATCGATAGAATTTTCATGAAGGTAGGTCTAGCGGTTTCGGAGATATAGAGGAAAAAGTAAAAAAATGAGCCATTTGACGGTCAAAAATGATCATTAGACATATGCACATCAAATTATCAGATATTTTATAGAGATTTTAACAATAAGTATACATTTTATTAACATTCCTATGGGTTCCGTACCAATGCTTATGCGTTAGACAGCGACGCGGCGCTTACGCGCTTTATATTTTGTCCCTATGTAGTTAAAGCAGTACGATTTCTTTGAAAAGAAAGTTCAGATCTTCCACAATATGTCAAAATAAAAAAAAAAAAAAATTCCAAAAAAAAAAATAAAAAAAAATTTTTTTTTTAATTTTTTTTTTTAAAGAAAGTAATTTTTTATCCAATTTATAGTTTCTCAAAAATCTTATTTTTTCAAAGTATTTTTTTTTCAAAAATGTTGATCGTTTTTAAAAAAATAATAATTTTTGGTACGGGAAGTTCCAGCAATTTGCCTTAAGGCACGATGCCTAAATTGCCTTAAGACAGAATTCCACTTACAGCTAGTTTTTTATTGATAACATTTAAAAATTCTCAATGTACTAGTATGCCCTATGTATAGATTTTCTAGAAGAGTTCTGACACAGAACCGTCAGTAGTAATTAGTTTAGACCGCACTTTAATATATTTTATACGCATTATCTATTATTTTGAATTTCGAATATAATTATGAACAAATGATTGCACAAACAGCCAAAGTGAACGCGTGTCCCCAATTAATTATTTTCTTGTTCTTGTTTACATTCTGGTATGACACTTATGGAACAACGAACGATATGGACTTAACACACTTCGACACAGACTGACAATAAAGATAATGAAGAAATTAAATGAGACTGACACATAAAATTTGAATCACAACATTACGATTTTTTGTTACTTTATAATCTTGAATTAAATCCTTGAGAATGGGTAATGAAATACTGACATTTTAATAATATTTCATTGCATTTTACATTTTGTTATTGCCCATATGTATATTTTGTTTATTATACGAGTACATTTTAGTATCTGGATTATTAAGAAGTCATACTCTGATATATCCGATTGTTTTAAAATTAATTTGAAAATTTAAAATTAATTTTAAAAAGTTATGTGAAAATACGGTTTAAATTAGAGATGGGTAACTCACTCCGGAGCTATCACTTCGATACAACTCCTCCCTCGGAGGGAATCCGAGCGGAGTTGTGTCGGAGATTTTGTCATATCCGACTTTCCTTAACTGGTATTAAATCTATGTTTTTGCTTTGGGAAGGAAGCTTTCTCATCTCACAGGCAGATTTATGACGTTTTAGGTATACGAGTCAAAATATTGCCATTGTGTATTTTCCAGAAAATACAAAAATATTACGTCAAAGATACAGAACAATGAAATTGTGTTCAAGTGTGAATAGCTCAAATGTATAATTTATTGAATAGAGTATTTCGGTTTCAAAGTTGTCGGATTTGTGGAATTGTTAAGCGGATATACCTCCACCCTGAAACGGAGTCAAATTCTTACCGATTCGGCTTCGGATATGATAAGCCCATCTCTAGTTTAAATAATATATAAATATAAGATACTTCGTATAGAGACCAAGTGGCCGATACTGCCGTATAATAGACCAATGTTATGGTAAGGCCATGTTTGTAACGTTTTACATATAAAATGGTACTAAAAACTGTCAAAATGCTATGTATTTCCTGTGCAGTCAGGCGTTTTGCACGTAAAATCTAACTTTACTCGTACCTTAATATGTCACATCACAAAGATGCACTTTTGATAAGATTCTTTTTTTGATGTTTGTGCGTTTTTTAGGATTGATTTTCTATCTAAAACGCCTGACCATACCATATAGCATTTTTACAGTTTTTAGTACCACTTAATATGAAAAATGCTACGTAACATAGCCTTGCCATAACATTGGTCTATTTTAATGTAATTTACATTCAGTTATTTTTTACATTCAATTATCTTTTTCAATCATTTTGACATCAAGTTTTATCTACTTTGAACACCTTTTATATGAAATATTTGCGCCTGCTAAAAAATACCGATAACAAATTTTATGATTATAACAAAAAATAAATTTTATGATTACAAATTGAAGCACAATTGCGACTGTCTGGAACAAAAATGTTTGAACTTTTTTGATATTCTCGATTTTTTTAAACATTTATAATCGGAATTTGAGAAAGTATTTCATTAGTTTATTTACAAAAAATGGCATCAAATGATGTATTTTTAAAAAATGATTGTTTTCTAACAATATTAGCTACAGCCAGACCAAATATCTAGCAATTTATAAAACCACTTAGTAATTTTGCTTTTATATATTTTTGAATACATGATGGAAAATAATAATAAAGTAAACATAATGCAGCATTAAATTTAATTCACTATAGGCTAGTATTCTCACCGTAAAATACATAAAATTATCATCACTCTTTGGTGAGATTTTTTAAAATTTTGATTAAAACCAAGGAAAATTAGAGCTACGGCTATTAAGAACTATGTTATTATTATAGTTCATAAAAAAATATACAGCGACATTAAAATAATAAAAATATATTTCATATCAATATGTAAATATGTTTCAACTAAGATTATTTTTGTCGGATAAGAGTCAGAGATTGTACATTTTGTGTCATATTTTCTCAGACAAGAAATAAAACTTTTTATTTCATTAGTTTGATTTGTTTTCATAATTATAGCATATATAAATTATTTTTTGTTTTGCTCTGTATGATAAATTAAATGATTATTTCAGAGTAAACAATAATAAATTATTACATTAACGATATTGAGAATGCAATATGTATGTCAAGAAATGTAGGATATTGGACACAAATATTTATTAACGAATGATGCATATACATGTTTATAATATAAACTGTTAAATTGATTCGTCAAATACTGAATAATACTGTAAACAACTCGTTGAAATCAATTAATGAAAGACAGTGTTACTCAATATTTATTTTATTCATTATTAGTAAATCATTGATCAATCGATATATTATTGTTTTGAATTGAATATAATGTTATCTATAGATTAATAATTATCGATTTTAAACGGAAGTACAATGCAAAAATTATATTTTTGACATAAGGCTGTCAATTTGAGAATAAATAATTCTGTTCCTGAAAAATTTGACACATGTGGAATTTTGCGCAATTATAGAGAATACAAAGGTTTCAACGTTTCCGAGTACAAGTGCAAATTTTACGGTTGATAAGAATAAACAATGTTTTATTTCTGAATTTAATGTTTTGCAACGTTATTTTTTGTTTCAAACAAATTTTTATTATAAGTAAAAATAACAGAGCATACATTAATTTTACCTAAAATCATGGATTTTGTAATTAAAATTTTTAAGCTAATACATTTTTGAAATAATTGAGATCAAAGATCAACAGTTCCCCAAATTTTGAGATTATAAATATCGTTTTTTGGTGTGAAATAGTAATTTTTTAAAAAGTGTTTAGTATTCTCCATTTAATGAATTATAAAAAGTTTAATACTTTGAACAAAAATCAATATTTTCAAGAATTTTATTCTTACAATACTAATTAAATTTTGATAATAATATTTAGTAATGAAACAAATAATAATAAAATCAAGTATTTTTAAATTTTATAGTATTTTTTTTGCACATATCAATTTTGTAAATAAGACATTAAAGTCTTGATTAACAAAAATAAATTATAACAAAAAAAGTATTTTTAAATATTAAAGATCTTTAATAATAATTTACTCAAAAATATAAAATTATATTCAAAACTAAAAATCTTTAAAATTCAAAAATGTCTAGCTTTTCTCACAACTCAATATTTGCTTATGCTTATTATTATGCGAACGCTTATTATTTTTAATTTTTTTATTAAATTAATAATTATTTAATTAATTTATTAAATTAATAATTTGCAATATTTAAAAAATTACTAAAAAGTATTTTGAATAAGTTAATTTTCAATGTATTTCAATTTAATAAATATTCTTAACAATTCCAAGTAATCGGTGATGGGAGACAATATTGTAGATCTATTTTAGCCGTTGATATTGGGTGATTTTTTTTTAAATTTTTCTGTCTTCAAACTATTGTTGCATATCAACTTTTATGTGATCTTTAATTACTGATTTGACAGCAATTTGTTAATAGGCATAATTCAGAGAATAATTAGAATTATTCTTTTTTTAACCCTTTCGCTATGACAGTGTTTTCCGCAGGAGTGATGCTGCTGTACGAAAACATCAACAGGCACAACAGCATATTTTAAGATTTTTTTAGTCATTATCAATAAAAATGTCTTGAAATTAATTACGCATTTAATGAACTAAAAATTACAATGAATAACTAGAATTCTCAATGCTTTAACTCAGTGATAAAGGAGAGGCCGACGCACTACATGTCGTCCATAGACGACACCCGTATACGCAGGTGAATAAGTGGATATTGTTCGTAGCGAAAATAGAGACAAGGTCCTTCATTCTAACTCCGCTTGATTAAGTTCTATTTATTTACTTTTCATGTAATATAAAAAAGTCGTCCAATTTATAAGCTCTTATATTTTGTCTATAAAATAAGAACAATGAAAGTTACAATATTTATAATAATCCATTAAATATTTCAGATGTGTACGCAGCATATTGGCTTAGGAGCAGAACCACATTACAAGGCGGTGTGTCGGGCACTTGTGGCAGAAGTATTAGAACTAAGTACCTTCCTAGCACACGTCTCCCAAGGAACCAAAGAATTAGCAGGCGACAATACTTGCTATGAACTAGATCTACTACACCACACAGAATGGGTAACTTTTCTTCGTTTTGCATATATTTTAAATGCTATAAGCATTATTTAGTTTAATCTAAATTTTAATCAGTGGGTGCAAATGAATGACTGAAACGCTTTCGTTGAACGAAGAATTTATGTAAGGTTATAGTTTTGATTTTAACAATTCATCAATTTTACGTGTTAGTATTTCTGTATATCTTCAACATGTAATCATCAACTTTTTAAAATAATTATCTAATTTAATTAAATACTGCATCATTAGCAAATTAAGTTTATTTTAATGAGCATAGAATTAAAAGATTTGGTGTTTAAAAACAATAGAAGTTAAACAACTTATTCAACATCGTATACTATTTTTTATTATACTATTAAATTTATTGAATGCATTTTGGAAATTTTATTAGATCAATAAAAGGAATCATTGTATTTAATAATATTGCAAAACGGTATATCTAAAAGGACCAATATTTGGTGAAATTCTTACAAATGCACAAGTTTTAATTAATAATGACACATTTAATAAACGTTTTTTTCTTTGGCCAAATGCCTCTCATAAAATAACAAATATTTTTTAAGTTTGAGGAATCTGCACTCAAATATCGATCGATTAAATTGGCCGCAGAATACTTTTCATTATATTTATAATTAGTCAAAAGTTTATTTTATGTACTGTGTGTTGGCTGCAATGACATAAATTCTCTCATATTTTTGCAATATTCTAAGTGTGGCTAAATTTCATAAATAACTAATATAGATTTTTGTAATTTCTAAACAAATTCAGCCCAATCGTAGGATGTCGAGGCGATATCATCAAGTACGTATTTGAATTTTACAACCATTTGTTTTTCTAAAGCATGCACTTTTTATATCTCGTAAATTTTTGTTATTTATATCTTTAAATCATTTCTAGCTTTCATAGTTAACAGTTTAAATGAATGAAACTTTCAATATTTCATGAATTGGAAATTTTGCATGATTTATGTTACGATGATCGTAAATCATTCGTTTTGTTTTATTTCTTATATGGAACATTTAAACAGTTCTGTTTAGTAAAATGACCATTCGGTTTTGATGGCCAAAAAAGTATTTGTTTAGATAGGTTCAAAGTGTTTAAGAAGTTCGTGATCTATCTGGATGCTGCCGAACTCTATTGAACACTTGCACTTTGCCGAAGGACCAGATATACTTAGCTGTTGGCTATATCAGACCGTTTGAAAAGATAATATGAATAAAAGATGATGAATAACTGTTTGATTATTATATATTTAAAGAATATTAAGACTTATAGATGATTAGATAGTTGATGTTTGAATTACATGTTATAGTTTTGAGTGTTGATTTACGACTGATCTTAACTGTATGAAATTTAAGTTGATACTAAATTATGTAGATTTTATAATTTTATATATTTTTCTGATTGGCCCATTTTGTGGAGTTAAGGACACCCCATTACAATTTTGGAACCAATCAGTGGTTATTACATTTATCAACCGAACAGGTATTGGTTGATAAATTGCATGATACGAAGAATTTAAACTGGATACAGGTAGTGCGAATTTCTTGGAAATATAAGGATGATTGTATGATGTAGTCAGGGACAGGTGATAAAAATTCTAGGAAAAATGGATTACTGATTTTGCGACAGGACGCGTAACAATGAAAGGGATGAATGAGGGTTTATTGTCGCTATCCTGCATGGAGATAATAAAATATAATTATTATACCAGGGTTGGCAATGACGCGTTAACATGCCCCCGGACTTAAAAAATTATGAGGAATTAATTATGAATATTTTTTAACGTTGCTTAATCATAGTTTTATGCCATTGCTTATAACAATGTTAATGTTTTGAAAGTTTATAGATAGCACATGACATGTGATGATAATATTGTAATAGATTGATTAATGATAATGATAATGGATATAATGTTAGATTATTCACGGACACTTTACTAGAGTCTTTAAAATTGTCCAAATGTTCAAAATGATTGTACTGACACTTCACTAGAGTCGTTAAAATGCCTAAATGTTTCGCATGATTATTGATAATTGACACTTCACCACACTATAATTATTTAATGTTTCAGATAGTTTTTGATTATTCGGTAATACACAAATTGTTTTTTATGTTTAATATTGATCATTTTCACTGTTTCACAATGTAATCACACAAAAGTTAGTTATTAGATTTTACAATGTCTTTGTTTAATTTTGCTTTTACCACTCGAATGATGATGCCGTCCTTAGGGTGCAGATTTGTGATAATGCCTAATCGCGGTCGTAGTGGTTTTAGAATTTAATCGAGGAGTAGTACCATACTACCGAATTTAGCTTACAATAAGTTTTGATGCGTTTTTGTGCGTTTTCTTGCGCAACCGCTTCTGATGATGTTGCCTTGTTCTCTGATGAAGTTGATAGCATATTGTCAGAGATTTCAAGCACGCAAGGATTTAGGATTGATGTTGGTTTGTCAATTAGGAAATGATATGGGTTTGAAGGATTGTAATTATTTGGATTGGAACCTTGTAAAGATAATAGTCTAAAATTTAATATTGTTTCAATCTGTGTTAATGATTCGCGAGATTTGCTAGAGTTTGCGGTAAATTGTTTTAAAGCTGATATAAAAGATTCCGCGATCAAATCGTATATTACTTCGATGTCGATAGCTTTGGTGACAAAACACACAAACCAATATGTATATGCTTTATACTTTTTATGGACAAAGTTATGGCGATCTCTTAATATCATAAGATTGAATATTTGCACTGTTGCAGCTAAGATTGATTTTTTGTTAATTTTTTGGTTTATAGTGATATTTTCAGAATTAAATTCAAACCCTGTCTTGGCTAAAGTTGTAATTGTTTTAACGCAGATATTAAGCCAAGTATTCTGATTGTTTAAAAGATTTTGATAGTTAGCATTAGAATAATTTACGTTGTATTTTGCTTGATTGTGTTTAGTAGTTAGATTTTGTTCATTTAAAATAAGTTTTTCTGTTGCATTGACTTTAGTTGATGAGTCAACGTCACAAAAGATGTTTTTAATAATATCGCTTTTGGATATTGAGTAAGATTCTTATTTGTTACTTGTTTTATTTGATTATTGAATTCTGATAATGGTGCTGAGGTAGTGTCTCTCATTACCGTAATTGATTCAATGTTGTTTTTAGGTTCAAGATGTTCAGCGTTATAATTAGCTTGATTTAAGTTAATTGTTAGATTTTGTTTATTTAAAACTAGTTCTTCTGTCGTATTAGCTTTAGTTGATAAGTTATGATTACAGAAGACGTTTTTAATAACATTGCTTTTTTGATATTGAGTAATATTCTCATTTGTTAATTGATTTATTATTTGATTATTAGAATCTAATAATAGTACCGACGTAGTTCCTCTTTTTGCCGTATCTGATTTAATGACGTTTATAGTTTCAGGATGCACAACGTTTTTAGATTTATTATTATTAGATTCATTGAGAGTTATTGATTCAGATGGAATCGAAATATAGTTGTTTAAAGTTTTTGTGTAATTGTTTACTATAATGGTTTTACTTTCGTACCGCGATTTTAGCAATTCCCAAACATTTATGTAGTTGTCCGCGGTAGCAGGTAAAGAATCGATTATGTTACCTGCTTCGCCTTTCAAGCAAGATTTTAGGTAAGAATATTTTTGAGAATTGCTAATATTTGGGTCAATATGAATTGTATAGAATGAATTATAGAACTGTAACCAGTTAATATCTGTACCGTCGAAATGAGGTAAATTAATTACAGCAAATTTATTATTGTTTGTTTGATATGATTTGTCACCAAGGCTACTATTTGAGCTAGGATCTGTTTTAAATGTTTTAATAATTGTTATTAAAATTACACAGCATTTAGTATAAGTATCATTGAAATCGTAAAATTCTGTATCTATCAAAAAGTCAATGTACTCTTCGTCATCAAAATGATTTGCAATTTGAATTAATATTTCTTGAAAAGTATCTAAAGAAGGTTTTAGTATTTCTAATATTTGTTTAAGCTCTGATATATCTAACTTGCTACTCTCATTTTCTCTTATTCTTTTACAAAAGCTATGGATTTGCGTCAAACGAAATTTCATAAACTCTTTTTTGATGTTTAAATTTTCTAAAGAATCCATATTAACACAGATCTACTACGCAAAATTCAAATAACGATAGGTAAAGATAATGAATAGGAAGGATTAAGAAAAAGGAGTGCTTAAATTAGACTGACCTTTGTTGTCGGCATTCCGTGTCCTCGCTTGATGTTAAGCTGATTTGGATTCAGCTGTTGTTTTCTTGATAATGCGCTGCAGTCCTTGATAATTATGCTTCTTGTTGTTTCACGATAATACACAAGGCACTTACACTGAGATTTATTGTTAATGTTGATGTTAGTTTGATTTAATTGTTTGAATTGTTGTTGATATAATCGTTGTTTAAATTTGATTTTAGATTAACGTTCATGCGATGCAATGTATTATGTTAAAAGATGATTTAACTAATTACACTGTGCACTATAAGTTTTAGATTTTAGATTAATGTTCATGCGATGCAATGTATTATGTTAAAAGATGATTTAACTAATTTCACTGTGCACTATAAGTTTTAGATTTTAGATTTTAGATTAATATTCATGCGATGCAGTGCATTATGTTAAAAGATGATTTAACTAATTTCACTGTGCACTATAAGTTTTAGATTTTAGATTAATATTCATGCGATGCAATGCATTATGTTAAAAGATGATTTAACTAATTACACTGTGCACTATAAGTTTTAGATTTTAGATTTTAGATTAATATTCATGCGATGCAGTGCATTATGTTAAAGATGATTTAACTAATTACACTGTGCACTATGAGTTTTAGATTATAGATTTTAGATAAAGGTTTTTAACTTAATATGCGATGCAATGTATTACACTAGAAGATGAAGATTTAAAAAATACACTGTGCACTAAGTTTTAGATTTTAGATTTTAGATAAAGGTTTTTAACTTAATATGCGATGCAGTATATCACGCTAGACGATGAAGATTTAAATAATACACTGTGCACTAAGTTTTAGGTTTAGATTGTTTCTTTCACTTTCACTGGTTGATCCGGTTCGAATGGGACCAAAAAATGTTTAGTAAAATGACCATTCGGTTTTGATGGCCAAAAAAGTATTTGTTTAGATAGGTTCAAAGTGTTTAAGAAGTTCGTGATCTATCTGGATGCTGCCGAACTCTATTGAACACTTGCACTTTGCCGAAGGACCAGATATACTTAGCTGTTGGCTATATCAGACCGTTTGAAAAGATAATATGAATAAAAGATGATGAATAACTGTTTGATTATTATATATTTAAAGAATATTAAGACTTATAGATGATTAGATAGTTGATGTTTGAATTACATGTTATAGTTTTGAGTGTTGATTTACGACTGATCTTAACTGTATGAAATTTAAGTTGATACTAAATTATGTAGATTTTATAATTTTATATATTTTTCTGATTGGCCCATTTTGTGGAGTTAAGGACACCCCATTACAATTTTGGAACCAATCAGTGGTTATTACATTTATCAACCGAACAGGTATTGGTTGATAAATTGCATGATACGAAGAATTTAAACTGGATACAGGTAGTGCGAATTTCTTGGAAATATAAGGATGATTGTATGATGTAGTCAGGGACAGGTGATAAAAATTCTAGGAAAAATGGATTACTGATTTTGCGACAGGACGCGTAACAATGAAAGGGATGAATGAGGGTTTATTGTCGCTATCCTGCATGGAGATAATAAAATATAATTATTATACCAGGGTTGGCAATGACGCGTTAACAAGTTCTTTTATGAATTTTGTGTTAGTGTGATTGGTTTTATACATATTTATTCAATATAAGTTAATATATTGAGAAAACATCATCGATCAGAGTCGTTAGGGTTGAATTGAAGAAGTACATGAAGATATGGAAATTGAGGTACAGATTAAATTTTTACAAAATTAAAGTCAATGACTAATATCATAAATGGTTTCAATGTCAACTTTATATAAAATGTTTTAATTGTCAATATAGATTTAGTTAATATTGACAGGATTCACAATTGTGGCAGATATTCGCCTAGTTGTGTAACTTATGTGTCACATATCAATATGATTCGGATTATACTTAATGTTGATGCTTAGACAATAAATATCGTATTTTTATAATTGTAGGACGCTATTTGATCAAAGCATCAATTTATAATAGACCTTTTAAACTTCTGGCTGTTACATGTATTTTAAATAGTCTTTTTGTTATTAGTGTATGGGTAAAAAATCTGCTTCAGGCTGCCAAACCTCACGCTTTACCGTTGATTTTGACATCGATTTAGTTTTTGACATGATTTAAAATTTTCTCATTAGATTCGGTGTTCCAAGAGTAATAAATTAGTATTACTTTAGCATAGTTTTCAGTGTAATTCATCGGTAGATCCATGATCTCCTGTCAAAGATGGTCTGATATTCAGAAGCAGAGGTAGCAAATTTTTGGGTACTGCAATACGAAATAGCAATTCAAATGATTATTTTGAGTGTAATATTTTACACACATGCTTTCAGGCGGCACACCTATTTGAATTAAATAATTGAGTTAATTATTACCAAATAAATATGAAGTAGATTGTCATAGTTTTAGTGATTTTAAATTAGTTGGTAAAATTAGAATTTTAAAAATTCTCTTATATAGAATTATATTTATTTTACATGAATTGGGCTTTACATTTCGTGTTTTTTTGCTCTATCAATTGGCATTTGCGCTGTTTGTTTTAATACTAGTCTTTTAACCCTCGTATTTTTACTCTAAAGTAAATTACAAAATTTGATGTGGAAAACTTGTTTCTAGTTATAGGGTTTTTTCTTTGAAAATTGATTTATTACATCCATTTATACGTTTATCAATTTTTAAGGCTCGATTTTGGATGCAAGTAATCAATGAACTAAGGATGGGCGTAAAACTGAAAAAGGTCATCCACAGCCGAGCTCCCATCGAATACGAGATGACACCGTACGAAATCTTGATGGATGACATCAGGTCGAGACGGTATCAGCTCCGTAAAACCTCTGGATACTTAGACGTTCCACACCGGCTGAAGAAAGATGCCCATGCACTCATATTAGACTTTATAAGGTCTAGGCCACCATTGAGAAAGGTAAGATCTAAGTAATTTTTGAGTAAACAACCTTGATCTGGTATTTAGTCAGAAATATTTATCAGCAGAGTTGGAATAGCTATTTATTTAATTTCTCTTGTAAAATTGCTTTTTAACCTAATTTACTTTTTTATTTGCTATTTCTTATTCTTTACACCTTTGCCGGTTAAGGCTCAGTTGGTCCTTTTCACCTCACGCAGATGTAAGCTTTCATAGAGGAAAAAAACTGTTGAATCTAACTTAAAATTGACAATATATCTTATAAAACAATTAAATAACTTAAAAATTATATTCATATCTCGTAAACTAAGCAACAGTGCTCACAACCAAAACAAAGAACAACGAAAGAAAATACTCTTGTAACGGATTTTCAAATATTGCAATTTTTCTCCCGATAGCGACGTCGTAGGAATCAAGGCGATGGCTGGTTATACATATTTTTCTTTTACTTGCAAATATTACTGTTGTAACTTGTAACTTAAGAAAAAATTCTTAACCTTACTAAATTTTATGATATGGTGGTGGACCTTTTCACCCTATGTCCTTCTCTTCTTAAAAACGGCAACAATTTTAATTTAATAATTTGTCGTGATTTAGAAAATACGTACACAGTTTGTCATATATCTCAAACCATCATTTGCTTTATTTTAACGATTTCTAATTCATTTATATTTACTTACTTTGGAACTGATTATAAAATCTAATACCTAACATGGTAAACAAATAGTTTTTGATGCGAATAAGATACGTTGTTGTTAATAAATTATAAATAAAATACTTATCTCTTTTCCAGAACACTTTGCATTTTATAAAGCCCATTGTGTGTTTTAACAGAATTAAATAAAAATACATCATAAGTTACGCAATAATGGAACAATAACGATTACAATTATAATTTGAAAACAATAGTGCAATTTATTCGCAAAATGATATTTAATCTGTTTCAAGACATTTCGCATATGAACTCGACACTTTCATAATTTCCTTTAGATGGATGATGCAAATGAACGAATTAACAATTGATGGTATTTAGTACTTGAACAAATTTACGTAACGGTTTATTTGCAAATAAAGACAGCATTTTTAATAAATTAGCATTTTCATTAGCATTCATATTTTGCCACTTGTATGTTAATTTCGCTTTAACATATAACTTAGCTCGATGGAATAATTAATAGGTATTTCAACTACTGCAATTTCCTTTTTCACTTTCGGTTGCTTCATGATGAAGATATGCAAAATGAATAATGATGAAATCGCTTGTCCGCAAATAATATTTACGATGTTTATAATTAATATAGATAATTAGAAAGATGATTGCAATGTTAGTATCTACTCCAAGAAGTAACAATAACGTGTCTAGTTGAAGCAAAAGATAGGTTTATACATTTGCAGTTTCACAAGAATCTGGTATAAATTATAATATCAACTTACAAATTTAATATTAATTTTTGCGTTGATCAAATAACTTTTTGCAGTAAATGCTATTCTAATTTTTGTTTTAATGACTATTATTTATTCATTAAAAAAAATCGGGATAAGGGAAGTAGAGCGGGGCTTGAAGGTCCGCGGGTAGAAAGCTACACCATTATTATCTCAAAAACAAGCACAGTATAGAATTTTTTAGTGATATTATTTTAAAGAAGTAGACAAAACGTGTCTAACCAGCTATCATCTTAATTCTTACGATATCGCTATCAGGAGATAAAGTGAAATGTTTCAAGATTCATACGAAAACTTTTTTTTCATTTATATTATTTTTTTTAGTTTATGATACCTGAATATACTTTTTAGGTATAGGTTATTTAAATGTTTTGTAATATGTATATTGTTATTTTTAAGTTAGACTCAGCACATTTATAAAAGTTTACATCTGTGTTGAGTACAAAGAACCAACTATATCTTTACATTGGCAAATGTGTAAAGAGTAAGTAATAGTAAATAAAAAAAATATAATTAGGTAAAGTAAAGCAATTTTACAAGAGATAAAATAAATTAATAGTTATTCAATCTCTGCAGATAAGTATTACTTTCGAAATACCAAATTAAGGTTATATACAATGTTTTCTTTGTGAAAAATATGCCCATAAAATTTATATCTATATTGGTTGAATATTGTAGTTATTATTTCGTAAAATCCCTTTAAAATAAAAGGAATTGAGTCTAAAAAATTGAATCTTGTCTGCTGGCTGCTCTTATTTACTGCGCCCATGCCGTAAAAAGGGACATAGACAAATTTTAGAAAAATCACACAAAAAACGTATTTTTATAATTAGAAGTTAACTGGGAATTTTACTGAACATATTTTGGTACTTGTTTGTTTGATACAATTTGTGTGTTGCATTTAGTTCATTTAGTTTAGACAGTTTAATTACTGAAAGTCAAATTGGACCTGTGTGCCCCTCCCTACCCTCTACTCAAAATTGTGTACAATATTTTAGTGGATATCGATTCTACTGACATTTTCTGGATTCTATATACATGCAAATTGATATTGTTGTAGAAAATTTAATAAACTAGAGCGAGTCAATATATTTTCAAGTGTATCTTTTGAGAAAAGTAAATAAAATTGTACAATCAAATGCACTCTGCTCTCTTGCTGTCAAATCAAATACAGCAGCTTTTATTTTCAATGAGCAATATGTATAAAAACACTATAAACAAGTGTTTTTTTAGTGAATTCTTATTTTTGAAAACCTAAGTAAAAACATGCATTTTTAAGTTATTTTTTATTATTTTTTCTTACGATAGAAATATTGTATTCTCACTAACTGCAATTTGAAGAATAAGCAACAGATTTGTCATATGATGTTTTTGAAAGGAATTAAGCAATCACACTGCGTCCCATTGATTCATAATAGTAATTTGGTTCGTTCGCAACGTATACTTTCATAAAATCATATATTTGTATTGTTTGCAAATGATGAGATGCTCAAGTTCGACGACATAATGCATATGCAGAAAGAATCCTGTAACAGATATTGCCCAATAGTAATTGACGTGAATGCACGTAGGTACACATTACGATCGATATCTGGCTCTCGGTAAAAATTATAATATGTTCTGCTGCGTAATGCAAATAATATTTGCGGAATAGTTCTTAAGAAATTTTTTCTCGGTTCAAATATAAATAGAAAGTTTACTACGCTTTGTGATTATTTTGTAATTAATAATTGCAATGCTAATTCAGTTTAAAACTTGCTCTATTTGCATACTAATATATATATACACACACATATATATATATATATATAAATATAAATATTAGGGTGGTCCTTAATATGGACGTTTTCGAATTTCTTTGCTCCCAAGGGCTCAAATACTTCCAAATTGATAAAAAACAATTCTCTGAAAGTTTTAGCTCTTAATATTGTCTTTTAGAGCACATTTCAATCAAAGTTTTGTATGGAAATAACATGAAACAAATTTCAAAAATTTTGCATGGCGTCAAATTTTCAGTAAAAAATGACACGAATTTTCACTTTTAATTCATTTGTCGCTAAGTTATACCTAAAATTTTTTTTTAATTTTCAATTTTTTTCATGCTATTTACATACGGTTGGAGTGTGGACTATGTTAGAGTTAATCTTAAAAGCTATAACTTTCAGAGAATTTTTTTTATCAATTTGGAAGCATTTTAGCCCCTGGGAGCAAGAAAATTCGAAAATCTATATTAAGGACTACCCTAATATACGTATATATTAGGGTGGTCCTTAAAAGGGTCATTTTCAAATTTTCTTGCTCCCAGGGGCTCAAATGGTTCCAAATAGATAAAAAACAATTCTCTCAAAGTTTTAGCTCTTAATATCAACGTTTAGATAGAGCGCAATTCAATCAAAGTTTCTATGGAAAGAGCATGGAAAAAATTTTGAAAATTAAAAAAAAATGTTTTAGGTGTAACTTAGCGACAAATGAATGAGTTTTATTCATTTATTTGTTCACTAAATTACATCTAACAAACATTTTTAAAAGTTTTGAAAATTTTTCCATGCTATTTCCATACAAAACTTTGATTAAATTGCGCTCTATCTAAACGTTAATATTAAGAGCTAAAACTTTCAGAGAATTGTTTTTTATCTATTTGGAACCACTTGAGCCCCTGGGAGCAAAGAAATTCGAAAATGACACTTTTAAGGACCACCCTAGTATATATATATATATATATATATATATATATATATATATGTATACATTATTGTTTGGTTAATTAAATTCAACTCAAGTTCAGAGCATCAAATATTTAACTGATTAAACTATGATACATTTTTTCTTATTTTGCTATTGCTATTTTGCTTTGCTATTATCAATTTTAATTATAAAATGTTTGTTTGTTCATAAAATTGAATACAAATTGGGGCGAATTTTTCGGCAAAATAGACCATAACATAACATTGTTATGGCAATGCTTATTTCTTGGTACTAAAAACTGTGAAAATGCTATGTATTTGCTGTGCGATCAGGCGTTTTGCATATAAAGCCATGTGTTATAAATGCACATCACAAAGATCCAGTTACGATAACATTCTTTTTTTGATGTTTGTCTTTTTTCTAGATTAGGTTTTAAATCTAATACGCCTGGCTGCACAGCAACCTCAGCATTTTTACAGTTTTTGGTACCAAGATAGAAGCATAGAAGATAGATAGCGTTGCCATAACAACTCATGTTATACATTCCCGATATATTCTTACAACTATTACTTACAAATTTCGAATATATTTGAAATGAGACTTGCCCAATTCACGAAGGCAACTTTGATCTATATTTGTATCAGAGGATTTTGTTATATTTAGGAACAACTTGTAACAAAATATAAAGGAGTAAATGTAGATGTAAATAATTGAAAAGCTTTGTTTTGTGGAACTGACACATTATTCTTATTATTTTGCCTGATTTGTCCGCAGCTATCATTACAAATCTTACTTTCATAAGTGTTTCCGTTTTTAAATATACTCACAAGCATGTAAACAGTTTTGTAAGAAAAATGCTACCAAACGTTTCGATATATAATCATTATTAAACATGGCCTAGTGATTTGTTGCAATCACCAAAATGATTATTTTCATATAGTACGGATTAATTTTGCTCGCAAGTCATTTATTGTTATTATTTACTAATGTTTTATTTTTTTTCTTACTTATCATTTTCTTTTCTTTTTATTTCTATTTATTTTGATTTTCAGTGTTTACACTTATAACTTATAGCTTTTGTAGTTATAATGAAACTAAAAATAATAAAAAAATATTAATATAAATACCGTGAATTACTTATAACACTTTTTCCAAATTTGGTCTCATTTGATTCAGAATGATCTGAATGAAATCTGATCGAGATAACATAAAATTAGCAAATTGGACATTTTTCTTCGGGAATTTAACAAAATAAGAATAAATAATAAAATATTCTTAGTACTTTGGTTTTTAAAATTTTGAAATCGGTTCAGCCGTTTTTGACGGCGGCGAAAAGTGAAAAATCGGCTCACATGCACACGTACACAAACACACATCTTATTCCAATGTCGTTTTTAAACGATTGACTTGAAACGTCGAAAAAACATAATATAAGCAAGTTAGATTTTCTGAAAAAAACGAACTTATTTTTGCCAAATTGAAAATTATATATCTTGTGTTAACATTTATAGCATTTCATCAAAATAAGTTAAGAAAAATCATACATCTTGTGTTATTAATTTATTCGGTACGTTAAGAAAATGTGTTCGCTAACGCACGCCTTATTGTACTGCTCGCTAGTATACATCTATATGCATGAATATCTACCTCGGTACACAAGCACATTGAATTTCTCACTGTCAATTTTTGGAAACCTCGAATTCTCTGAATGAGAGGTTCAAAATCTAATCAAATACTACAACTATACAAGTTGTACACATATACCATATATATATATATATATATATATATATATATATATATATATATATATTAAAAATTTATAATATATATATATATATTATATATATATATATATATATATATATATATATATATATATATATATACAGTGGCGTCGGAACCGTGTGGGCTGGGTGGGCTTGATCTCAAAATATGAGATTGTCTAAATTGTCCACTGGCTGTCTTTGAGCCCATCTATCAAAAATTGCCTCCGACGCCACTGTATATATATATATATATATATATATATATATATACTAACATTTGAATTCTTAATACGGTATCCAGAAAAATGTTAACAAAATTTGTACTTATTATTAAAATCTCTATAAAATATCCGATAATTTGATGTGCATATATCTAATGATCATTTTTGATCGGCTAAAGCCATTTATTCAATTTTTTCATTGGATCTTCGAAACTGCTGCACTCGCCTTCCCAAAAATTTAAATACTTTAAATAAATTCAATTAATTATTTTTTAAAATCGTTAATCGTATGAAAATCGAAAATTTTGGCATTTACTCCTTATCTTCGAAATACCTGCACCTGCCTTTGCCAAAACTTAATTAACACGTCTCCCTATCAATAGGAATCGAATGTTTTACGTACCATACACACACCCTCACAGACATTATATCTAAGGTATGCCAAAATGTTCAGAAGAATTCGAAACGTTAAGATATATAAACATTCTTTTTTTATTTTTTTTTGTGATTACTATATCTTACTCTACAGGAAGTTAAAAATCATAATTACTTTGCTTTTTATTATTGTACAATATTAAAATTCTTACTAATCAACACGTCTCTCTATCAATAGGAATCGAATGTTTTACATACCATACACTAAGGTATACCATACATTAAATCTAAGGTATGCCAAAAATGCTTAGAAGATATTGAAACGTAAAGATATACACACATTCTTTTTTAATTTTTTTGTGATTACTATATCTTACTCTACGGGAAGTTAAATAAAAGGTTTGCTTTTTATTATTGTACAATATTTATATTCTTACTAACAATAGGTTGAAATTTTAATTGAGTGTAAATAGTGTTGTTGATATGCAATGAGCAATTTGTATCATTCAATTTTAATGTAAATAGTGTTTATATCATTAACTCTACTAATACCAGATTTTTAATTTTATTTCCAGGTTTCAGAACGGAAATTAGCACCGTTGAAAGTAAATCTTTCACCCAGGGAACAACTTCTGCAGTCCATCAAGAGAGGCCGCCAACTGAAACACGTATCCACGCCGCTGAGAGGAGACGCGCCTCGTAAGTCGCATACATTCTTACTTTATTGTTCGCTGTATATTCTTCCAGGTGTAAAAAGTACAAGTCAAGTACATAATTGAATCTGAATGCAGTAAGCTCTCACAGATAATTCAATGACTGATACTGAATCATTTACTTTCTAGTATTATATACTGTATACTGCCGTTACTTAAATTAATAATCAATTATGATATTTTGGACATTCATTCATAACTATTTCTGAATATTATATTGATACCTTTCGCGATTTTAATCTATTATCAGACATGGTACAATTTTCTAAAGTAATCTCTCTGTAAAAACAAGGTTAGAGGTTAGAGGTTAAATACAATATTTTTACTTAAAACACAGCAAAAAATTATTGGTATATGATTTATATAATCTTTAGTATCAAAAACATGTTCATGAATTCATAATTCAAGTTATGGCATTGTATACTACAAAAAGTAAATGATTTAATATTTAGTATTTTATTTATATAATAGGTTGTCAAATATCTCCCTTCCGCTTTTTGCTATTGGTTTATAATACAAAAAGGCGGAAGGGAGATATTTGACAACCTAATATTATCTGTGAGAACGTACTGCATGCAGTATTAATAACTTTTATTTCGTCTTGCAGTTATATAAAACTATAATAGTAATTTTAAAAATGATAGTACATGCATATGTTATATACATGCATAATTTAGTATTAATTAAAAATGAATGGGTAGTACTGCCCTAGGGCAGGTCCGTGAGCCGAGTTAAACTCCAACTCGATTCAGAGAAGAATTGTGTGGAAGATTTCCCATTGCCATTTCACACCGTAGTGCCGGTGATAGGCTTATTTTCAAATGGAAACATATTTAAATTTAGTATTATAATAATTATTATTATGTATAATAATTATTAGTGATCTCCCCAAGGGCGAAATCATTTTGTAAGAGTAGCACATTATTTCAGTATTCTTTATAGTACATTTTTATATAAAATACTTTGGAAACTTGTGTTTTTGTACTTTTACGTTCTGTGTCTTCAATTCCCTTTTTTATACTCGAACAATTCGGCGATCATCTGCGTTCTACTTGGTCCTTTACATTTAAATATGAAGTAATGCGATATTTTTAATTTTTCGAAGAAAAAGATTATTTTCATAAAAAATATGATTTTCTAATAAGTATTTTCGACGTTTTAAGTTGTTCTGAAAAGTTTAACACCAAAATTGTAAAAATTATGCAGATTTGACTGTGTATGCGTGTAAGCCAAAGTTTGACTTTTTTTCAGAAAAGGCTACACCGATTTCAAATAATAACTTAATGAAACCCTGTGAGGTCTCATATTGATTAATTTTGCGCGACGATCGTAATCGTTTTCGCCAAAAATACTGAACCGATTATGCCAGTTCCAAAGCTTTTCGCAAATCATCCGTTACGAATCGTGCTGACTAGCCTTTGATGAAGGATCAGACCGGCTCTGTTTCTTTGTAATTAATTCATAATTTTTTTTGACGATTTTAACAAAACTTTTAACTTTAGTCTTAAACAACATTTTGAAATATTATAGGCCTATGAAAAGTGATTTGATTATGAAAATTTATTAAAATCTGGAATAATGGGCAATATTCTTAGGGCCACACACCATGTATGTAATAAGGAGCCGTCTATTAATTACCTGATCGATTTCTTAGGATTTTTGGACCCTTCCTTCCGCTTAGTGATACGTGTTGTTATTTAAAATTACCGCTATTTTCTCTTATTCGTTGTAGTCATGAATTTATTTTTGAGTGGAATAATTGTGCTAAAATAAGTTTGTGGTTTATCAATCATTTCTACGTTACTTGCAATTTTGAAAAGAAAAAGCGGATGCTCCATATCAAATGATAAGTTATCATTGAGTGGCTGAACTCCATTTTTTCACTAAACAGACTATTCATTAACTAATATGCTATTTTATGAGATAATGATGTAATGTACGTTCATGCATCTATTCTCCGTATAAGGGAATTTATTTTATTTACATTTAAATAATATTTAAGTTTTTTCAGTATAAAATTACTGAACGTTATTACTATTTTTTTCGTAATCTCGAGAAACTTAAGGTTTATAGAGTTCAATATTTTATTATCAGTATGCAAATATGAACTGGTTAGATATCGTTTTCATTCAATATGATATTATGTAATTGTCATTCTCTACACGTAATGGAAGTATTTTAATCCAAAACATGAAAACACGAAACACTTGCGATTCGAAAACAAGGACAATGACTGTCTGTAGAAAGCCACGGAGTGGCACATACGAATAGTTGAAAGTAAATTCATTATTGCTTATTTTTATTGCAAATAATTAGTTGTTTTCATTTTCACATTCTTTATGAAGTCGTTTAATTATTTAGTAGCTACAATTTATTATATCTATTATAAACGGTTTCATTTTATTGATTCAAATTAGTTTCTTCATTGTTCATAATTTATTTTATGTGGTTAATGATGGAATGAACGTTGAGAAAATTCTTATTATACACTAAAAAAATAACTACTAATGTTAAGTATAGAAAAGCAGTGCATATAAATCTGAAGTCAAAGTTTTTTTCAATTAAGTCATGATATTTGATTCGAATCAACGATTTTTATAATTTTATAAAATATTGCATGTTTCAGGTCAATCAGTTATTATTTAGAGTCAATATTCTATTTCTGACGAATACTATAGACTAAATACATCGGTTTGAATTTATTTTCATCTACAAATGTATTACTATTATAGTGATTAATTTGCCTATTTCTATATCACTATATTAGTCATGAAGAACATATCACCTTTTTCTCCACAAATTGGGCTTTTCTTGACAGTTTTTTTCTAGAAATCCAGATCTTGCCAATTCTATTTTTTCTTTGCATTGAATTTTGATGATTGAATTCATGCTGTTTTGTTATCATTATTTATATTGCATAAAAAGCTAAAAAAATATCTACTTTTGCTTCTGTTAGATTAGTAAACATTTCATATTCTACATTACAAATTATGCAAAGATTTTATTGCGTGTCGTGGGATTCTATACATATTTCATTATGTTACACATACAATGAAAGATTACTTTGAAACAACGAATTTTTCATAATGTAAAAATGGTTTCATTAATTATTAATGTCTTACAAACATGAGATTCTGTAATAAAATCTTTTAGACATTTTGTAAAATAGGTAAATGTAATCAGTACAACATTGAAGAAATGGTTATAGTTCTCGAAACTTCTTAGTTTTGAATAAATTTACTTGTTGTCTTGCTGGTATATGTATGATATTATTCTAAACTATTTCGGCTATGAATTTAATAATTAAAAAATTATTTTTGTTTTTAAAAGTTAAGTAAAATTGTAACTTTTAATGCAAAGAAAACTTTGATATTGCGAAACAAATATGTTTGATAGTAATTAACAAGTTTTTAAAACATTGGGCTTTTCGTGGATTCCTATTGATATGGATTGAGGCTTGTTGATTAGTTGTCCAAGGCAGATTTACCCATTCCGAAGAGACAAAAAGTGCCAAAAATGGTAATTCAGTTTTTTGAGAAAACGGAGCGCCCGATTTTAATGATATAAAAAAAATTTTACTTGTAATAATAAAATGGACTGAATAACTGATTAAATATTTGTGAAGGTGGCATACCTTTCGCAGATCCAATGAAAAAAAATATATGAAAAATAATTTGGCGTTCATAAATGATCATTAGATATATGCACATCAAGTTATGAGATATTTTATAGAGATTTTAATAATAAGTACAAAAATTTGTTTACACTTCTATGGGCTCCATACCAAGGTTTATGTATTTACTACCGTGCTTCGATATTATCGTATCAAAAAATTCAAAATTACCAAAAATCTAGTTTTTCTAAAATTTAAATTAATATTTTGGTACGGGAAGTTCCAGCAATTTGCCAAGCAAAGATGCCATGCATCATTAGTAAAATTAATATAAATTCAGTACCTACAAAAGGAAATGTAATTTTTTAGCTTAAGATTTGATAGGTTCTGTCTGTAGATTTCTACATTGTCAACAGTGAAAGTAACGCTAATTATTTGAAAATACGATGTACTCAAGTATAAATTTAATGAGCAATAGAATGCAGTTCCAAGAGAGTTCAAATAGTTAATTTACTTAAATATCGAGGATGTTTACTTGTGGAAGTGAAAACAAAGCAAAAAATTTCTCAATATTTTCATTCGAA
>NW_020538040.1:55764750-55789243 GCF_003426905.1 Ctenocephalides felis | reverse complement strand
TCAGAACTAAAGTCAGAATTAAAAATAAAAAATCTGAACTATTTTGGATATACAAAAAAATTTTTTTTGAAAAAAAAAGTGGAAAAAAAAAAGATTTTTTTCAAAATCAATTATTTTGTTAAGACAAGCAGAAAGTTCTTTGAATCATTTAAATCGGACGCTTAGTTCTCTCAAAAAACTGCCATTTTTTACACATTTAGCTCCGTTTCTTCGAAATGGCTGGGCCTGCCTTTGCCAAAAATAATGAACACTTCTCCCAATCATTACTAATTGAATGTTTTTAGATCATTCAAATCGGATGCTCCGTTCTCTCAAAAACACTATTTTCTGCACTCTTTGCCAAAAACTAATCAGCACATCTCCCTATCAAAGGAATCGAATATTTTTTAAACCATTCAAATCGGTTGATCCGTGCGCCCGAAAACGTGGACGAAAAATTGTATCCATACATACATACACACTCACACACACACATACACACCACACATCTTTTTTTTCTGAAGTATGCCAAAATATTCACAAACCTTCAAAACGTCGAGAAATGTAAAAATTTTCAATTTCGATTTTCGGCCCATTACAATAACTTATCCTACGGAAAGTTAAATAATTACAAATAGAAATAAATAAATCCCAAAAAACATGACAAAACTTCTCTCAAAATGAACTTTCGGATTGCGAGATACACTTTTGGATTGCGACAAATCTGTAACAATGACGCTCAACATCTGACAAAATTGTGCTTATAGCTCTCTTCGTGTTATACACTCACAGAGACGTTACTAAAACTAACCAATTATTAAATAAAGCCACTTTGTCATTTTGTCCATATATACCAATTAGTTCATATTGCCCCTAAAATATTATAAATTTTGTAGTAATGTTTTTTTTTTCACTTTATTTCAGCAATCAGAAATACAAAATAATTGTAGTAATGGTGTGCGGTAATAAATATAAATTTTTAGTGTAATATTATTAATTATTTATTAAACGTTATTTAACGGGATTGTTAACACATAAAATTTTAAAACAAATAATTACACACTTTAATATAAATATTTTTGCAATTTAATCAATTCAGTAAATCAATAAGAAAAGCTGAACAAAATGGCATGGCACTTCTGAATCGAAAGAACATGAGATGGTGGGAATATAGCGAACATGTACTTAAATCTCTTGTTGTTCATGTATGTTTTTGCTAGAATTCTGTACTTACTATTAGTGGCCCGTAAAAGTAGTAACAGATTCGTTAAAAATATGAAACCGTAAGGTACCTAAACCAAAACAGCTAGCCGGCTAGGAAGGTAGGAAGGTAGGAAGCACCGTCGTCGTCATAAGGAAGTTCTCCGGCGCGGTCCAAGAAGTCGTGTTCGGTACGCATTTGTAACGCGTCATTTTCATTCACCGCGGAACGGATTAGATTAACACATCTCCATCCGACAGAGGACAGGACGGACATGTTGATGGGAAAATACAGAAAAAGCAATAAATACAAAATGGGGGAAAAAAACTTCACTACATGCTGTGAAGAAGAGCCGCGCTCGGAAACATTCATGCATGTCCCATCAGGCGAGCGGGTTTGCGGAACAAACGCGGACTTATGCAAATGCTTAATTTTTGCGAAATTGCAAGTGATGAATTGATGTTGGTCTCTGCAACGATTGCAGATTTTGATTTGCTGTTGAATTATTCTCGTGATTGAACACATTTTACAATTATTAAGGCTACAAGAAGATTGAGGACTTTTCCGTGGCTTCGATACCTTGGATTGGCTTTGGATAGAATGCTGTCGAGTAGTAGTGACATTGGTTTTTACTTGAAAATATTGATAGCAATATGTTTGTAAAAATTACCCTTATCTGGCTCAAAGGTAATCACAGGAATCGTTCGACAGCACTATTAGAGACAAAAGAGACATTAAAATATATCAAAAATAGATAAAGCCAAACGTTGGGTTGTCTTTTTAAATTAAAAGTCATCACTACTAACTTTGAGAATTTATTCAATGTTGACGGAATTGGCATGATAAGAGATAATTAACTTCTCGTAGGGTAAGTTATAGTAATCGCAAAAAAATCGAAAATGAAATTTTTTATATATCTTTACGTTTCAGAGGTTTCTGAATATTTTGGCATACCTTAGAAAAAATGGATGTATGTGTGTGTCTGTGTGTGTGCGTGTATGTATGTGTGTGGGGATACAAATTTTCGTCGACGATTTCGGGAACACGGATGAAGCAATTTTAATAATTAAAAAAACATTGGATTCGTATCGATAAGGAGACGTGCTGATTAGTTTTTGGCGGAGGCAGGTCTAGCCGTTCCGAAGATATGGGCCAAAAAGTGCCAAAAACGGTACCTCAGTTTTTGAGAGAACGGAGCGTTCGATTTTAATAATTCAAAAAACATTTTACTTGTATTGACGAGATGAAGAATTGATCAAATTTTCATAAGGGCAGGTCTAGCGGTTTCGGAGATCAAACAAAAAAAGTAAAAAAATGCCATTTGGCGGTCAAAAATGATCATTAGACATATGCACATCAAATTATCAGATATTTTATAGAGATTTTAACAATAAGTATAAATTTTGTTTACATTCCTATGGGTTCCGCACCAATGTTTATCCGTTAGACAGCGACGCGGCGCTTACGCGCTTTTTATTTTGTCTCTATGCAGTTAAAGCAGTACGATTGCTTTGAAAAAAAGTTCAGATTCTCCAAAATATGTCAAAATAAAGAAAACATTTTTCAAAAAAAAGTTAATTTTTGTCCAATTTATAGTTTCTCAAAAATCTTATTTTATCGAAGTAAATTTTGTTCAAAAATGTTAATCGTTTTTAAAAAAAATAATAATTTTTAGTACGGCAAGTTCCAGCAATTTGCTTTAAGGCACGATGCCTTAATTGTCTTAACACAGAATTCCACTTACAGCTAGTTACAAATTTTTATTGCAAATGCGTGATGTGGATGGAAGAAAGCCAATGCCTTGATGTGCCAGGTTTGGCAGAGAAAAAATCCTCTCCGATTACAGGTTAGAGTCCATCTAGTCTAGATGATCCAGTTAAATACAGAGGGTCTCCCATCTACGAAGGAGTCATTAGTGAAGCTCACGATACTGCTATTGAAATCGATGAGTTTAATAAAGATTTTCTCAATGTAATTTATTGACCTCTTAGTTACAAAATAGCTGTTTGCATAAAACTGATTTATAACCTGTTAAAATGTCTTACAATTAGATTAAAGTCAAGATTCAGAAAGCTGTGAAGTCCAAGAACATTTATTTGGTTTTGATCACTACTACATTTTATAATCATTTACATTTGAATCTTAAAAGCAGTAAGCACTATTAAAACAAATTTTACCTGATCAAGCAATGAACTAATGTAATATGGTGGACCAATTTTTTATCATTCGTATGAAAGTTTAATTCCTTTGAAGAATTTTTGCTAATCTTATTCGCCAACTGCCGGATCGGACGATTAAAATTTTTCTCAAATTTGACATAGAAAGTGTAAATTTCATGGCCCATATTACACACTCTCCTTTCAAATATCTCGTCTTGATCTCGTGCATGACTAAAATCGACGGCCGGAGTCAAATTTCATGCCCGTTCAAGTCATATTACATTGTGTATTAGGGATGGCAGATAATAGTCGATGTTAATAAAGTATCGATGTAATCGTATCGTAGTTCAGCAGGGAAATATTTTGAAATAGTTTTGTGGATATGTAAAAAGGAATTATAGTTTTTGCATTCTTTCAGAGTATTTACAATAATTTTACTAATTAGCTATATTATCGAAATATTATTATTGGAAACTTAAATATGAAAAGAGTATGCAGATTTCTTTAACTTACTTGAGAGGAATCAGTTCTATTCATTTGTTATAGGATTAAAAAATGTTATGATTCCTTCATTACTGAAGCAGTTAAAAATATTTTATGCTTATGGCATAAAGTGAAATGATTAGATTGAGTTCCTGAAAAAAAACACATACTGGGTTTTCTTACAGAATGACAGAAGTATTATTTAACACATTTACTGCCAACCTTGTGTTGCTTATATTTCCCCTGGGCTAATTTTTTTTATTCGTTTAATATTAGATAAAACATTTTCTAGACATGTTCTCGGAAAATTAAACAAAATGTACCAAAATAAGATAATTAGGACTATTTCTGTATGAAATAATCACAGTCCAAATTTCAAAATTAAATTAATTACTCTAAAGTACAAGAAAGGCGAACGCACCTGTTGCGTTCATATGTTTGCACTGCAGTGAATGTGATAAAACGATTTTATGGAGTATGCAATTTTTCTACTGACTTGCGTGAAAACACTTGCTTTCTTAGTTAAAAGGATGAAATCATTCAATAAGAATTAAACCTTTGGATGAAATTTCTAGAAGAAAGGGACATGCTTGAGGTATGATTGAGATTATCAAAATTGTTTTAGCGGATTTAAGCTTAATTGTGGGTTTGCTAACAGAATAACTTAAATATTATTTAGGATGGCTTGAAATATAGTATAGAGAAAAATGCCAGGATGCCTGAAATAGCAAAGCAAATAAGATTTTCTCTGTTTTTCACGTGGGAAAAGGAATGGCATATTAGAGCATCGTCAGTTTTTGGTAAAATAGCTCCCTAACTTTGGCTATCGTCAAGTGCTAAATAGACCAATGTCATGGCAAGGCTATGTTACGTAGA
Source organism: Ctenocephalides felis (assembly GCF_003426905.1). Lineage (NCBI taxonomy): Eukaryota > Metazoa > Arthropoda > Insecta > Siphonaptera > Pulicidae > Ctenocephalides > Ctenocephalides felis. The sequence continues at coordinate 55,784,545 of NW_020538040.1, read as the reverse complement.
ACTATTTATACATAATGGTATTAAATACTGTCAAAGTGCCCTTTAGTTGCTATGCAGTCAGGCGTTTTGGATAGAAAACCTAATCTAGAAAACGCACAATCTTGTCATAACTGCATCCTTGTGATGTGGCATAATGATATTATGAGTGAAGTTGCATTTTATGTGTAAAAATCCTGATTGGAGGGACAAATACATGGCATTTTGACGTTGTCGTGACTAGGTTTTTAGTAGCATGTTATATGAGAAACGGTACGTAATATAACCTTGCGATAACATTGGTCTATTTTACGGCAGAATGTTTTATAATGTCTAAATGACTCAGGAATCTAATATTATTTTATTGATCAGGCGTTCTCTCAAAATCTGAATTACCATTTTTGGCACTTTTGTCCCACATCTTCGAAACGGCTGGACCTGCTTTAGCCAAAAACTAATCAGCACGTCTCCTTATTAATAGAAATCGAATGTCTTTTGATTCATTCAAGTCGGTTGATTCCTGTGATTCCACACACATAGAACCATTTTTTTAATGTGTACCAAAATGTTCGAAAGGTTTTGAAACGTAAAGATATATAAAAATTTTCATTTTGATTTTTTGCGATTACTATAACTTACCCTACGGGAAGTTAAAAACCCTGATCGACGATTTGAATCTTGATCATTATTGTACCTAAATCTCTATAACCAAGTTCGATGTTAATATCGATAATCTTATTGTTTGAGAAAAGATTGCCATTACTATCGAAAATTGTAAGTGAGCGTCGACAATGATAATAAATAAGTTTGCGATAAAGCAACGACACGGCGCATTATGAATGGATATGTGTGCGGCTGTCCATTGTCTCTTGTTTGATCTCGCTGCCACTGACCTGATGATGACCCGGCACATTTCTCACGAAACGGGATGAAAATCATAGCAAAGCGAAGGAAACAATAACTTTTCTTGCGTTAATACACATTTTATGTACATACATTAACTCGACATACCATTAAATTGACCGGCTAATTAACGAGAGACGACCGCCGTCAAATATTTTGGATGAATAAATGTGGGCCGTTCCAGATTAATTATGGGTTTGTGGAACACCTGAGATATTATTAGAATTTTGCATTAAATAAGAAAAAAGTGTTTAAGTATAAATATCAGATGATTACTTTTCCATGCTTCATGACTTGAGTTCTTTACCCAGGACATATTATTAGGTGAATGTTATTCAAATCAATTTATGTTTATGCAGGATCTTGAAAAATTTTACATCGATATGGGAAAATGAAACATATATTAAACACAATTTTAAAAATGATCTCTGTATGAATAAATGATAAAATAGTGATTTGAGAGCTTGGACATACTTTGTAATTATTATTATATAAAAACTGGATTAATGGAATTGATTGGTGTTTAAATTGTATATTATAATTTTTATTTTTAAACATAGTAAATAAAATGCAAATTACGGCTAAATATTTGATAAATGGGTAAGTTTACTTTCAGTGAGGTCAATTTGTTCGTGTTTTACTCTTGATTTGCAAAGCATCGCAATGCTAATTTTTTCTAACTAAAATTTTTGACGTCAGTTTTTTTATATAGCAAAAGAGGAGATTAGGAAAATAGGCTAATGAAAAATTATTACTTTTCCTGTCGATAAAAGTGTAAATTTACTCTCAATAAGCTCAATTTGTTTGCGTTTTAATCTTGAATTTCAGAGCACCGCAATGCTATTTTTTTCTAATTAAAAATTTTGACTTAAGGTTTTTTAAGCAAAGAAGGAGATTAGGAAAAATAGGCAAATGAGGAATTATCACTTTTCCTGTCGATAAAAGTGTAAATTTACTCTCAATGAGCTCAATTTGTTCGCGTTTTAATCTTGAATTTCAGAGCACTGCAATGCTATTTTTTTTTCTAAATAAAAATTTTGACTTAAGGTTTTTTTAGCAAAGATGGAGATTAGGAAAAATAGGCAAATAAGGAATTGTTACGCTTCCTACAGAACTCCTAAACCGATTTACATAGTTACAAAAAACGTTGGTTTTTGGTGAAGGCAGACCCAATCTTGTAGAAGATACGAAAAAATAGCTCAAATTATCTTTTGGATTTAAAAATGATTGCTTGATAAATTGATATCAAATATACAATTTTATCTATTTTCAAATTTTTAATGTGCTTGATGTTCGATACTCATGAAAATCGCTTTAATTGCAAGTAAAACTCAACCAGATTACTTTCGACCTTTTAGTTGAAAAATTAAAAATTGAATCAATCAATAATGGATCTAATTTAAAACTGCAGCTTAATGTGCATGAAATTTTAGTTTTTTTAATGTATTTGAAATTAAACTATTTAAAGCTATTTTATCGGTATAACTAGAACTTTTAATACTTATACATAATAGTGCCTCATTATTTTTTATACAATTCAGAGATCCGTACCAGTTATACATTTTTTCAGTTATTTTTAAATTATTTATTTTTATGCTTTACTTAATTAATTGTTGTACACTATTTGCTCGAATTTTACAGTATTGCATTTTAGAAGACATATATTTTCTACAGGTATTAATTAAAAATTAAATTTAGCATTAGATAATTTCTCTATTCAGCATTTCAACATTATAAGTTCTTAAGTAACTTCCTGTAGGGTAAGTTATAGTAATCGCAAAAAAATCGAAAATGAAAATTTTTATTTATCTTTACGTTTCAGAAGTTTCTGAACATTTTGGCATACTTTAGAAAATAGTACGGGAAGTTCCAGCAATTTGCCTTAAGGCACAATGCCATACACCTAGTTTAAATTATTTTTATGAAATTTGATGATTGATGTCAAAATCTAAAAATTATATAACGAACACTTCCATTACTCTACTTTCCTCCAACTGTTAGTGACATGTTGCGTGTTATTTGCTAATTTAGGATATTATATTAACTGTCAATTTACTTTTTTTATTTGCTTACGCAAAATGGATGGTACACATCATCAACTTTATAATTGACAATATTACATGATACGTGAAAGAAATAATTGACTTGACTTGATAATCATTTGACATTTCTCGACGAGGTCGAAAAATCATTGCTATTGTGTTCAGAACCACTTAATATAATTATGTACATATTACAAATATGTTTGTTTAAAACATCCTAATTTGTTTGTGTTTGTATTCATATGTTTGTATATGATTTTGACATTTTTAATGTTAATTAACAATTATGAATTTTAGCAAATATTATCTCTATTATAATTTAATTTCGCTTCCACTATGACTCTTATAAATAAAAAGACTTCAACTGAGTTGTTTCTTTATAAGCTCTCTTTACATGAAAATTCAACTTCAAAGCGTCCTAAACATTAATTAAAAATTGAATTTAAAATTGAATATTACTTTAACGCTACTCAAAGTTATAGCATTATTTAATTGACTCTCATATTTAAAATTTTTAATCTAAGTAAATAACATTGTATTATTTGCATTATAAAATTGATTATTATTATAACGTCTATTGCTATCATTTTGAGACCTTCTACTCTAAATTTTTAATCAACCGTAAATCATTTCTTTACTTGCTTATGTAAAAGTAAAAACTAAGTCAATTACGTTAATCAGAGAAAAAACATAAATGTTTTGTACAAAGAAAGATTTAATGAGTCACGGATGACATTATTACCGAATTTAACTGGCGAAATATAATTAGGAAAATTTAAAAGGAGAGCTGGTATTTTATACCAAACCAATTCGAAAAATCAAAAATCAACATTTAACTTCACAATCAATCTTGTATATTAAATGTATATTTTAAAAAATGTGTTATGGAAAATTGTTTTTGAGTTTTTATAAGAGTTGCTACATAATTATAAATAAACTCTAATTCCCGCATTTTGATTCAATATGTAATCGATTTTGTGCTGGTTTGAAGAGAAAACTATTTAGTATTTTAAAAGTAAAATTCAATCAATTTTAGTGCTATAAAAAGGTTCACTGAGGGATAATATTTATTTTACAAAATTTAGTAAATGAATATTTTAGGAAATGTTTATTTTTTTATTTTTTTTCAAAATTATTTTCTGTGTGCGTTAAATGAAGGAAATATTATAAATCCATGTACTACAAAGATTATAAATCAATGTACAAAAAAATTCTTATATTGAGTTTCCACAAATTGACGTTTTTGCACATTTTTATTAGTAAATGACATATTCTTATGTAAAGGAACTAAATTATAGCAGAGAAATTTTAGGCAGTAATTTTCTAAAATAATAACATAGTATAGAAATAGTATAGTAATTTCTTTTATTTGAAAATTATTGTTCGTTAAATTGATCAAATCTTTACATAATTGCGTATTCAATGATTTAATTTTGAAAAAATCGTTATCATAGTCCAAAACGAAATCAAACGAAGCCTGTTTTAATAACACCACTAACGAAGTCGTGAGTTTGAATCCTAGACAACCTGATATCGATGGAGTATCGATGTCCGTTTTCACTTAAAAATATAGATCAAAAATATGTTTCCAATTGAAAATAGCCTGAATTGCAGTTTAATTCAGCTCTCAGGAACCGCTCTAGGGCAGTACTACGCATTATTTTATTTTATTGCACTGTTGCACTAAAAATGGTTCATAGTTAGATAAAGAACTTGTTGAGTTTGAACGAGGTCTTACACGTGAAGAAATGTTTGTTATAAAACTTCATCATTAACAAAGAGTGCGGTGTATAATTATATCATTTGACATTATCTCCGCGGACGGACGTTGCGTTGGATTATTCTTATAGAAAACCGTGAACTCGTTCGACGAAAACGAGATGTTACGAAAATACAAAACACGAGAATTGCAAAGTCTACAAAATAATCACAAATTACAGATAATAATGCAGGTAAAAACCTTGCGAAATAACATAACGTCGAACACAATACCATGTCATGACCTTTTTCTTGCAACATTATTAGCAGATCACTTGGACGACTTACATTCGCCAATATGTGCGTTTAGGGAAAATTGACATCTTTTCAATCGTTATTAATGAATTATTCAAGATACTGTTGTAACAATTTTCAGTGAAAATTATAATATACTTAACAATTGACTGCCGCGACAATTTTTATTTTTAACTTCCCGTAGGGTAAGTTATAGTAATTGCAAAAAAACGAAAATTATAATTTTTATATATCTTAACGTTTCAAAGATTTTTGAACATTTTGGCATACCCTAGAAAAAATGCATGTATGTGTACGTGTAGTGTGCGGATATAAATTTTCGTCGACGTTTTCGGGAACACGGAACAACCGATTAGAATAATTTCAAAAACATTCGATTTGTACGAGGTGTGTTCAAAAAGTACCCGGAATTACTAATAATTAAATTTCGCGGGTCTGGAGTGTCTGATTGTCAAAATTTTTTTTTTATTGTGTTGGTATACATGCCCCTAAAGTATGATGAAATTTTCAGCTATATTCACTGTTTACTTTGTATGTGGTAGTCGCTAAGGTTCGACGTGTTTTTCTGAGCTCGGCGATTTTTACAATGGAAGAATTGAAAAGTCAAAGAATTTGTATTAAATTTTGCGTAAAAAATGAAATAAAGTGTTGCAAAGTGCAAAAATTCACCAAATATGGCTCCGTGTGACTTTTTCCTATTCCCAAAGTTGAAGAGACCCATGAAAGGACGGCGGTTTTCCTCGATTGAAGAAAATCGCTGAGAGTGCTCAAGGACATATCAAAAAGTGAATATCAAGGGTGCTTCGAAAATTGGAAAAAACGCTGGCATAAGTGTATTATATCTGGGGGGGACTACTTTGAAGGGGACCACATTAATGTAGACGAATAAATAAATATTTTTTTGAAAAAACGAAAATTCCGGGTACTTTTTGAACAGACCTCGTATATATAAGGAAACGTGCTGATTAGTTTTTGGCATAGGCAAGTCTAGCCGTTTCGAAGATACGGAGCAAAGAGAACCATAAATGGTAATTAGGTTTTTGAGAGAGCCAAGTGTCCGATTTGAATAAATCAAAAAACATTTTATATATATTGACTAAACGAAGAACTGTTCAAATTTTTGGAAAGGCAAGTCCAGCGGTTATGAAGTTTCAATAAAAAATAAAAAAACGCCTTGTAAAAAATGTTAGTTAATTTTGTAAATGATTAATATATTAGGGTTAGGTAACCTGTGGGAATCAGCATATCACATATATCGTCGTTACTTCATTTAATCATGAGAAATATCGTTTATTAGTTCAGGTCATCGTATTTGTGTTATGCAAATTGGTTAGAGAGTAAAACAAAAAGTCTATCTACTGACGCTCCCGAGTAGTGAGATTTGAAAATAATGAATCAGTAAAAGGGCTGGCAATCATCATCTGATCCATTCGAGTTTTTTGAAGCGAACCAACAATCAGCCAACCGAACATCCGCGCTTTGTATTATTAACTACGCACTGACAGACGACTTTACGAAATTTTTCATATTACAAATCCCTCGACACTGCGACGGCCGAGAGCTGATCCCAGAATTACCTAATTTACCTAATTATTATTGACATCTATTATTGAACTGCTTGTTGTTAATATTTCATCGAATAGTATCGATTTTAATTAAATTTTTATTTTTTTGTCTTGTGTTGTATATCAATTAAGAACAATTTTTCAATTAGGAATAGCCGGATTTGACTAATCAGTGGGAAATGTCTCACTAAACATCCCTGAATTGAGTTTTAGTTGAACTCATATCACGAACTTGCTTTACATGTTATTGTAAGATTTTACTTTTTAACACGTTATTACTACGATAGTATTAAAGAAATTACATGGGCCATGATAATTTTATTAGATAATTTAATTAAAAATGTATAGATTTTTTTTTTGCCAAAATGCCTATTTTTCACTATTTTGGCCTATTTTTCACTGGTATGGCCCTATATTTATTTATGATAGAAGGACTCAAAACATTTCGTTTTTCTCCAAAAAGTTAGAGATCAGTTAATACCTTGTGGTTCAGATAATCAGAAAATCCGAATGAAATTGACATAAAATTAACTGTTCCATATTTCCAACGTCTATATTTTGGTTCATTATATTTTTATTATCAAACTAGCAAACCCGACGAACTCCGTTTCGCCACCAGATGGGTTCGTGAGAAAGATGAAGAAATTTTTTGTTTGTTTTATATTTTAAAAGGAAAAATTTGATTTTATTATACAACAGTAACGAATTTATTTTGATTACAAAAATGAAGTGTTTTTTAGTTGAACTTTTCTAAGTAAATGAAAGTGAATCCGCAAATTATCCGTTTCCTTAAAGTGATCTTTGGTAAACAACATTTTTTGTTTTTTGGTCAGACGTTAACACAAACAAAACGGATGCTTTTCCAACTCGTGAACAGGCAACGTATAACTGCCCATGTGAAAAACAATGATTTTCTAAATAATCTATTTGAAATTTATCCCGCAAACACTAAGCGATTGGCCTTGCGGCTTGTTAGTTGTCATTGCGAACGCAAGGCGAACTGGAAATTGCAATCATTTGAAGTCAAATAGAAGACCAGTCGGAATCATTCGTATGTCACCAAATCGCCAGCAATTTTTGATTGAATGGTGAAATTCAGTGCGTGTACATTATTATTCTTTGAGGCAAGAATTGCTCGTTGACTTAACCAAGTATAATTCTGATAATTCTCACTAATGTCATTACTTGAATTTTTAATTACGGTGCGTGAAGTTCCAGCAGCTTGCATTAAGGCACAATGCCATGCACAACTAATTTTCTTAGCTATAAACCTTGCGGAGCCCGAGACATTTCCAACGAATGCAAAATTGTCGAAATTGGTTCGTGCGTTCTGGAGTTATTTCGTCAGGAAGGAAAACCCGGCTTATTTTCATATATATAGAAGATAATCTATTTGAAATTATTTAAAACAGTTATTGATTATTTTTATTACTCGAATTTTTAATTACGGTGCGTGAAGTTCCAGCAGCTTGCATTAAGGCACGATGCCATGCACAACTAATTTTCTTAGCTATAAACCTTGCGGAGCCCGAGACCTTTCCAACGAATGCAAAATTGTCGAAATCGGTTTGTGCGTTCTGGAGTTATTTCGTCAGGAAGGAAAACCCGACTTATTTTCATATATATAGAAGATAATCTATTTGAAATTAATTAAAACAATTGTTGATTATTTTCATTTCTCAAATTTTTAATTACGGTGCGTGAAGTTCTAGCAATTTGCTTTAAGGCACGATGCCATGCACCACTAATTTTCTTAGCTATAAACCTTGCGGAGCCCGACACCTTTCCAACGAAAGCAAAATTGTCGAAATCGGTTCGTGCGTTCTGGAGTTATTTCGTCAGGAAGGAAAACCCGACTTATTTTTATATATATAGAAGATTACTCTATTTTTTTTACCTTTGGATCGTGTACATACATATTGTTTATAGTTATTTAATCGCATTAGGCCAAATAAAATTCTTCAAGACAAACCAAAAAAAGAGAATTAATTTTTATTATAGGCCCGCAAACTTAGGGGGCATTCATTAATCACATGATCGATGTTTCGGGATTTTTGGACCGCCCTTGGTGACACGTCGTGATATTCAAAATTAACCCCCGCCATCCTTCGCCACTGAATATCACGCGTATTTTTAGTAACATAACATTTTGCGAATTTACGAAAAATTGCAAAAATTTTAGTTTTTTTTTGAAAATTTAGCTCAAAAATAAATACTCGTGATATCTGCTAGACCCCTCCCTCCTTCACGTGATTTTTCATCAAACCTCCCCTCCCCATAAAAGCTTCACATGATTAATAGTCGCCTCCTTATTACTTCCCAAAACAAAAGTTATATTTGTACCTAGTCTTAATTAAGATTTTATACTATTTATATTTTTATAACTTTTGATACATTCATATATTATTTAGAAATTCACGAAATTATCAATAATTATATATACCCTGTGTAAAATGTGAAACTCAAAATAAGTATCTCAATGTATAAATGTATAATTTTAATAAAATTTGGAATATTTTTAATTAGAATAAGGATATTATTATTGGAATAATGATGTTGGACTTTATATTTTCATTATTCTTTATATTTTTACTATGCTTGGAACAAAACATTTTAGTACAAATATTTTTGAAAATTGATATAAAACTAGAGTCTTATTATAATTTTTCTATATCGAATTTGTCTTACAAAATTTTTTTTACCTTTGAAATAAATTTGTTAACCGGCCATCTGTCTACTTCGATTGCATCGACCAGACGCATTGCGTTCAGTGCTTCTGTGCATATCAAATTGTAAGATTGCGCTTGCTCCCAATGTGATTTTAACTCTAACAATAAGAAGACGATTAAGGCGCAGTCTCGATTTAAATCAGATCGGATGAGTGCTTTCTTTCAACGAAATTGTTTAAACAGCATACATATGTAGAATGCATTCATATGTAGTTATTTGAATCATGAGTTACCGGCAATAAGGTCTCTTGTGATTTAAGGTCTTTAAGCAGCATAATTTACTAGCAATAATATCAGTCCATTTCAAAGTCACGCATAAATTATATTTGAAATGAATTGGATAATTTATTGTTCTGATTAGGGAGTATATTAGTAACGACCAGAGCTTATGTATTGTTCTAATTGTACATAGTTAATGATAGCATTTTTATTAGGCTTTTTACCAAAGCAAAATTTGTATCTCTATTATTTGATTTAGGAGCCGTCAACTGTTTTTACTTGGAAATATCGATAGCAATATGTTTCGAAGTGAAAATAGCCCTGATCCGGTATTGCTGCATCGATAAATTTTCGCCCTATAACAGAAATTGTAATGATAATTCATCACACAGAGATGAGAAAACTCATTGGGTTGCCATCTGTAGAACCGACTGGTATTAAGTCAAACCAATACAGCATTTTATAGGACTTTTAAGTTCTGATTGCAGTTCAAAATAATAATAATAATAATAAAAAAATAAGTAGGATTGACATTATCTAATTACAATTATTAATAAATTGTTAAGACGTTGAAGACTGCATCGAAAAACGTTATTCACACCTGGGGACCGCACTAAAAGTCGTCAATTTTGTATGGGTTAAAGAAATAGAAAAATGTTATAATTTAAAATAAGGCTAAGTCAAAATATTGAAAAATGAATTACTCATAGTTAATTATACTTATAGAATCCTCCTGCTTCAATGAAAACACTAATATACAAAATAATTATAAAACCTGGGTGTATACTAATATACAAAATAATTATAAAAATGGGTTTCAGTCAAAAATAGTAATTTTCAGATCACACAATGATTATTAGACAAGCAATATTACCACCAAGAAATGTTCGAAACTGGATATTACATAAAGGCATAAATTAGAATATTATAAATGGGAAAATTAGAAAAATTGTTAAAAATTATTTGAACAAATCAACAACCAAATCTAAAAAAAATAGATTTATTGTTATATAATACTACCCATCTTTTCAGACAGAATGAAAATGCTTGATTTTTAGTAAATATTAATTACTATAAGTTGGTTTTTACATCGATGTAAATTTAAAGTAAAAAGTAAAATAAAATTTGTAAATAAAATAAGTTGATTCAAATTTAATATTAAAAAATAAATAATATTATAATAAAAAATAAATATATTATTTGAAAAGTATATTAAGAAATTAAATAAATAATGTTGATTTAAATTTTATCTATAAAATTAATTACATTGTTTGGAAGTAAATTAATAATATTGATTTAAATTTTATTTTGAAAATTTTCTATTAACTATGCAATTGTCTATTGCTATAATTTTTCATATTTTGTTCTTTATTATATGACCTATTACTGGTTAGCCGTCTTTTAATTATAATTATATTGAAAGTATCTGTATCATTTTAATTACTGAATGTCTAATATTAGCCTCACCGTAATCTATGTTATAAAATCCGCAAGCACGTGTCAATAATAAATAGATTAACAATACTAATTCAATACTTTTTCATCAATAATAGATAGCAAATCATTTTGCGAAGTGCGAATATTAAACTGATTAACCTTTGACTTGACGTTGCGTGTATACCTACTTGATAAAACGCAAGTGCGCGATAATAACGCCTCGTAATAGACTGAAATATTAATTTGTTGAAATACAAACAGTTGTTCATTATTAACTGAGTATTTTTAAAATATATTAATTATATTATTGTTACGATAATTTATTAATAATACATATATCTGCATTACTTTTTTCATGTTTGAATCGCTTTTGAACAAATATTCTTAAGACTAACAACATTATAAACAATGCAATCTATTAATTTTGAAATGCATTGTATATTTTAAACATATGAGTATGAGAAAAATAATAGCAGGATAGGGCGATGCACAGAGTTCCAATTTGACTTTGAGCAAAAGTTTTGTGATAGAATGAGTTGGAAAAACAAACTAATTATATCACAACAAATAAATTAAACTAGCAACTATCTGACTGTGTTCAGTGAAACTTCCAGCTGATTCACCATTGTAGAAATTGTTTTTTTGCTGTTTTTTTTTTAAATTTGTAACCTGGTATTTTTTACCCAATAGGCGAGGTGAATTAGGACGTCCAAAGGGCAAACAGATTCAATGTCTTATTCTTATTATATAAAGGTACTTTTAGTATTTTAGGGGCAAACAGATTCAATGTCTTATTCTTATTATATAAAGGTACTTTTAGTACTTTAATTTATAAAGGGGCATTATACTTTAAAAAGGTTCAATTGGTTCTTTTAATTTAACACCACCTACGTGTTAACTTTTATAGAGGTTAAATAAAAAAAACTGTTGCATCTAGTTTGAAATTAACAATACATGTTATCAAACAATGAAATTACTTATATTCAAAAATTATATTAATGTAAGCTAAGCAACAGTGCTTACAACCAGTAAAACTAACAACGAAAGAAAATACTTTTGCTATGGATTTTCATTTTCATTATAGTTTTTAGACCCACCCTATGTATTTATGACACATTTGACTTTTTGAGGACGTTTTCTCAACAAAAAACTAAATTTAAAAGCTATTTAACGAAACTCGTTAAAAACTCGAATTGGTTAGTTGAACGAGACGTACGACCGAGTAATTTCTTTAGGATTAACAGAAAAGTGCAAAATTGTTTGTCCCCATTTTCGCAAAGAATTTTGAACTATCTTTGAAAATTAAAAACTGGTCGAAGTATATTAGTTATAACTTGGGTATCGTGCTGATCAGTTTTATTGTATAGACCAGCCGGTTCTACCTAATTCATTGTTGAACAATTTTTTTGGCCAATTTGTATAGTTATGAGATCTCTATAGTCTTATTCTAAAATATTATAATTATTATAAACTTACTAATTACATATTATAAGCTTATGAAAATCGATTCAATTATAAAAATGCATTTGAAAAGTCTGATACATTATTAAAAAAAATTATAATATTTACACATAACGGGAAGTTTGCCCAACTTGTAAGGATAAATGTTTCTTACACCTAGTTTGTGAATTTATCTGCATTGTTATTGAAACTTATATGAAAAAAATAGGCGGATACCAGTTCTGAAAGTAAACGACACTTTTTATGCATACGGCTTCTATTTTGTGTATGAAATTTTATTTGAGATTATTATATTTATGATTATTTGAGTCGATTGATATTTCTGTAATATTTTTTTGAACTTTAAACTGCAGATAATACAAATAAAATTTAAATTATGTACAATATAAATTTTATTGTATTTTATTGACATTGACATACAAACGTATCTTCTACTATGAAGTCAATGAGATTGAGGAATCCTCATGAGATATTTTGTTGCAATCGATACCCATTGTTTTCAAATTCTATTTTTAAAACAAATTAGAAGCAGTGAAAGTTTATAAATTAATTGAAAACATTAGAATGGCATTGTACAATTTGTAACATCCGATTGTTTAAGATTTTATCAATTTACCAACGCGTGAAAAGAATTCTTGTAGAATTTAAAATTTGCGTTTAACAGTTAGTAATCAAAACCAATTAATTCAACTTCTTTACACTATTATTATTTCAGGTTATATTAATTAGAAATAAAAATGCATATTTAATTATATAGTTTAATAGGAAAACTTTTGATTAATTATCAATAATGTTCCGTTCGACACCGTAACTGGCTTTCTTTAATTACAGGAATCTCTAGTCGGTATTGAGATCTTTAATTTTAAGTAGATATTGACTTGATATTCACTATTATTTAATATGATTTCATATATAATATTTCATAAATTTCAACTTTTTAAAGAATAGATTAGGATTGCTATGAACTAATTTTTGTTTTTGTTGTTTAGCTGAATACATAATTTTTAATCGTGATTAAATATTACCTTCATAAAATGCTCTCAATTACATTGAAATGGTTGTAGATATTCTATCAAATTGCTTTCAGCTTTGATTGATTTCATTTATGAATAGTTTAATATAATTTATTTATAAAGATCCGGAAGTTTATTTTCAACCAATATCCGTTCATCAATATGCAATATTCGAAAATATATTATTTATAAAATTTCGTATTTCAATGTTCACGGTAACAAATTTTTGGTGATGATTTTAGTTTAAAAACGTATCTAACACGTCGTCAAATTTTTTTACCTCAATTATGTGTTGAATACAATTTTGGCTAGAAAATCGCATCGATTTTCCTTATAAAAGTTATAAGCATGCGTTTTAATTTTTGAACCATTTTTACGGATATGCTTTCATAATAATTAAAATTGTTGAATCTTTACCAAAGACTAATCTGCACGATAATTTTGCTTCTATCTGATAATTGTGAATGGCTTTCCAATTTTTGAAATCGGTTCAGGCGATTTTGCAAAAACGTCTAAAGTCAAATATTGGCTTACATACACAAACATATATTTTTTGACGACCAATTTTGGTCGCAAACAATTCTGAATGACTTGAAACATCGAAAAAACTTTTTTGGAAATTGGATAATAAATAATAGAAATACTTAAATTTTAATTATTAACTTCCCGAAGGCGAAGTTTATGTTTTCATCAAAAAATCCCTTTCGCTAATTTTATGTTTTCTCGACGTTTCAAGCCATACTGGATCGAATGAGACCAAATTTGGAAAAAGTCTTTGTGTGTGTGTATGTGAACAGATTTTTGTCGTAAATCGACGTTTTTTCAAAAACGGCTGGACCAATTCCAAAAATTTAAAAGTTATTTGATGTATCTCGATGAGGACTGTTAGCGTTTCTCAGTTTTGTGCGACGAACTGTCGAGCCGTTTCTTCGTAATTTTGGAAAAAGTGTTTAACTTTTCGTCTACATTTAAGCAAATACTACTGAATCGATTTTAAATAAATCAAAAACTGTTCGAAAGATATTAATTGCGAATGATCCTGATTAGTTTTAGGTGAAAATCTACCGATCCGTTTTCTTGTAATTAACTGTTGAAAAAAAAAATTAAGCCGATTTTTATGGAACTTTTGTGGCGATATATATCATAGTCTTATAGAACTTACTGAAATATTACGGCCTTGCGACAAGTAGTTTAATTTTAAATATTCATCAAAGTTTGAGAAAACGAGTAGTTTTTTTGACGTTTGTTAAAATATAAATTAGACGATTTACTTGATATAACGATAGAGTACCTGGTCTTAATAAACATACTAAAGCATTATTAAGTCTTACGGAAACTGGTCAGATTATAAAAAAATATTGAATTTTGAAAATTAGCTTTTAGAAAATACTCCTACCGAGTTAAGGTGTTCGATTTTTAATAATGTGTAATAAATCCACTTCGAATACTTTTAACCACTCATAAATTAATATCAGGGATTAAGCAGATTATGCACACATATCGGGAAGTTCATGTAACTTGCCTTAAGGCAAAATACCAATACCAACTTTTTTATAACCTCAGCAATGTGATGTATTTAATCATATGGTACATATATGTATGTTAAATATAACTTATCGTTTTTCTTTTTTTTTTTATCGTTTGAATTTTGAATTGTGTTCTTTTATCGTTTGAATTCAATTTGAATTAATTTATTACAGTATTTTAATTAATTTATGTGATTATGTGCTCATAAAAATGCTTACTATAAATGTGTTTTGCATGCACCCTGCATCCGAAACAAACTGCATCTAAAGCATCAACTGCAATAACAGGATGCGATTTGGCACAGTGCGTGTGGCATATATGTTTTATGTATCATAAGTCATAAAACCATAAAAGACAAGAGCATAAAAATCTATACGCTATTGTTTTCCGGTTATATTAAACGTTCTAAGAAAATGCCACAAGTGGCATGCCAGGGTAAACACTGCATAACAGGAATCAGATTAATATTGTGAAATCTGGAATATTACAAATGAGTAGAAATTCGATCAATAATAATAATATTATATTTTACGGTTTTGCTTAATGATACAACACTAGTAAAATATACTTTATGTATATTTATTTATGTATTATTATGTATTCATTTTTTATACCAATTTTAATTTTTTATTATTTCAAGGACTTGACGACTATAAACTGCAGGGTCTATCTAACTTTTTTTTTAATTTTGTTCTAAGAATATATAGTTTTTTTTGGTTTTTTTTTGTAGTTTTTTTCTCAAAGTTACTTTTCATTAATAGCCGGAAGGATTGTACTTCCAAATAAAAAAAGAAATTTGAGCAAATGTTCAGTTTTTATAGCATTTTTAAAAAACCAAAGTTATTTGGCGGACTCTATAGCATTTTGTTATGAAGCTTTTTAAAAATGTCGACTAGTGGGTACACATAGGGTCTCGTTGTAAAATGAATTATTTCAATATTAATACATGATAAATATAATAATTCTAGACTATACATTTGCTGCTTATTGATTTCAATAGTTATTGATACTATTACATGCATATATTTATTTATGATACACTTATAATGTAATTTTATGATTACAATATACTTATATGTAATTTAATATTAAATGATTCACGGTTTTACCCGAATTATGCCTATTGGAGTGGGATTTTTTTTCTAGTAGTTATAGTAGAAGGAAAATTGCATATATTGATTATATTTTAAGTAATTAATGTTATCTGTAATTTTATATAAATTATTGCATTAGGTAATTAATGTTATATATAAATACTTGTAATTATGTATAATAAATTTACTATTTTTATATTTTTTGCGAATTATGATTGTCCGTCATTTTATTATACTTCTTATATTTTAATTTTGATATGCGTATTGAATTTTATTGAATATTATTCAATTGATTTTTAAAATTTAATTTAAGAAATAAATTGAACAAAAACAATTTTTTTCAGATTATATTTTTGTTACTTATATTTATTTATTTATAAGCAAGTAGTAATCAAAAGTAACATAATTTAATTATATTTTTCCATATAACATTAAAAATAAGGATGCTATGATTTTGAATACCATTAAGAAGTTTATTAACTCTCCTTAGGGTAATTTATCGTAATCGCAAAAAAATCGAAAATGAAATATTTCTATACGCTTTGAAGCCTTCTGAACGTTAGAATACCTTAAAAAATGGATGTATGTGTGTGTTTGTAGTATGTGCAAATGTTTGAATACAAGTTCTGTCCACGATTTTGGAAGCGCGGATCAACCGATTTGAATGATTCAAAAAACATGCGATTTGTATGGGAGATGTGTTAATTTTGGCAAAGGCAGGTCCAGCCGTTCCAGAGATTCAGAGCAAAAAGCACAAAACAACCAATTTTTGAGAAAACAGCACATGCAAATAAAATGATTAAAAAAAATTTAATCGTATTGATTGATTGTATTTTTGCGAAGGCAGGTTTAGCAGTTTCAGAGATGCGGAGCAAAAAATGCAAATAATTGTTGTTTTGAGAGAACTGCGCACCCGATTAGAGTGATTCAAAAAACATATTGCTTGTGTCGACGGTCTTTGTTTATGTTTTTGTTATTGTAAATAAACATAGATTATGGTCTTTGTCCAAATATAAGCACTTAATTATATTATATTTATAAAATACGACGATGAAATTTACATTGTTTATAATAATTATTTTAAAATATTTAAAACTGTTGTTTTTACTCATTGATATTTTTTTCGACGATTAATCACTTTTATTTCGCGAATGTTTATTACTGTACGGAAAGTTCGAGCAATTTACCTTAAGGCACAATGCCATGCACGACTAGTCTTTATTTAGTATATGATTTGTACTTTAATCAGTACTATTTTATACTACTTCACCTACCTATCTACGATTACCTTTATAATGCATTTATTGATTATAATTTTTTTACGATTATTACGATTTTATTCACTTAATATATGTTTATAAACCGAGAAGTTTCAATAATTTGCTTTAAAGCTTATTGCCTTGCATTACCAAATATAATAAGTAGTTTATGTGCTTTGATTTGATATTTGTTGAAATTGTGTTCCGTGATTGTACTGTAAACCTATTTAAAAATGAAGGTAATGTTCAGGATTAAATGCAAAAGAAAATGCATTTTATACTTGATTCATTTATTCATTTAAAAACGATTCAACTAATGGTTAGTTTGCGTAGACAAAACATTACCTTGCAGGTTCATTATATAAGGATCATAAATCAATTGAGCTGATTCTGTGTACATGCACCATTCCGTCGTTACGCGTTGCCTACCGTAAAACAAATAATAATAAATCCTATGAAACAATCGTAAATTTTGAATTTAAAATTATACTGTAACAATATATTTCCACACGTATATATATATATATATATATATATATATATATATATATATATATTTACGCCTGATAGAACAAATTCAGTCATGTCAGTGGGAGAATACATAAACCAGCTTTGTTAATTCAAAGGTAGGTTCTCAAAGACATAAAACAATTTATAGCCTGATCGAGTAAAAGCCAAGTCGACTATTCAATTTTATATTTCACGTTAAGTTAGTTTATGATCTAATCTATGTGTTTGTTTTATAATGATTAGATGTTTTGATTTTTTAAAACGTTCGTAAAAAATATGCATTTTATTGCGAAGAAAAATAACATTTTATGGTATTTTAATCAATATTTTGGTAAGGGCTCTCCCGTAGGTAAGCGGTTAAGAGCGACGGGACTTGTTTCAGAGGTTCCGGGTTCGATACCCACTTCGAGCAGCCTGTTGTGGCAGCAGCAGCAGTGACAACGATTTTCACTTGGAATATAGGTAGCAATATGTTTCCAAGTGAAAATAGCCCTTGCCCGGCATTGCTGCACCAATAAAAGTCAGCCCTATTAGCTTAATTCTAATAACAAAAATCATCAAATATGGATGGATTAACCATTGGGTTACCATCTAAAAAATACGAAGTAAGGAGAAGTTTCGCCCAACAGCTCATAGGGCGTAAGGTTCTGATTGCTGTTAAAAATATAATAAAAAAAATATATATTTTGGTAATATTAGAAAAAATATTAATAAATTATTGTTATTGAGATTTTGAAGAGTTTGAATTATTAGAATTGCTATTGACATAATATATTAATTTTTATTCTAACTAAAATATTCTATTTTTCTTCTACAATTAATGTAACATATTATAAGAATGAAACTTTTTCTTCCTAATTTATTATTAAATTGCTGTAATGATTGATTATTTAAAGTAGCGACGTGAAAAAGATTCCAATTACTGAAGATCTTCGACTTATGAGTGCTGTCTTTTAATGTATAATAAAATATATCAGATATATTCCTTTGTACAACATTGGAAAGATGTTGGTGCATAAATATTTATTTTGAAATATTTATGATTATTTTCTTATAACAACATCAACTTTAAAGTTGTATATACTAATTTATAAAGCATAGGCACAAACATCTAATTTGACTTTGAGCAATTATATTGTAACAACCAAACCAATTAAATCACTACAACATATCAAACAAACAACTATCTGACTAGGCCAGTAAATCTAATCACAACTAGTTGTATGAATGTTTTTTTGGTTGTTTTTCAAAAAAATGTTACCTGTTTTTTTTTACCTCATAGACTAACAGGTCTAATGTCTTATTTTTAATTTTGAAGTAATTTTACAAAAATAATAGTTACATTATTCAAACAATGCAACCTATAAATCACATTCGTACATTTTTTACATTGATAACGCTGTATATAACCCTGATCTTGTATCTTGTCAGAAATATTCATCAGCAGATTGGGAATAATAACTATTTATTAATCATTTCTTGTAAAATTGCTTTTATTTTAACTCAATTTACTGTTTTTTTATTGTTTACAGCTTTTCATCCTACTTAAATGTAAGCTTTTATAGAGCTTATTTAAAAAAACGGTTAAATTTATCTTAAAATTAACAATACATCTTATAAAACAATTTAATAAACATATACTTAAAAATTATGTTAAGGTTTTGTAAACTAAACAAAAGTGCTCACCAAAACAAATAACAATGAAAAAAATATTTTTCTTATGGATTTTCAAATATGTAAGAATAAGGGTGATTATTGGATGTACCATACATCTTTTTCTCTCTACTTTTAAATATTGTTGTTTAAAAAAAATTCCTAACTTTTTGATATATCGGTGGTGGATTTTTTTACTCGCGCACCTTTAGACACCGCTCTAACCTATAGCAATTTTGATTGATCCTAAACGATGCTTCTGTAAATCTAGGCAAAGAGTAGTAAATAATTTTAAAATAATAATTATAATCTTTTTAATAATCGTTTTCCTATATTTCAGAAAACACAATGCGACGCCCGTGAGGAGCCGCATGTCGAGACGGACGATGAAGGA
>NW_020538040.1:55682552-55763750 GCF_003426905.1 Ctenocephalides felis | reverse complement strand
AGCTTTTATAGAGCTTATTTAAAAAAACGTTAAATTTATCTTAAAATTAACAATACATCTTATAAACAATTTAATAAACATATCTTAAAAATTATTTTAAGGTTTTGTAAACTAAACAAAGTGCTCACCAAAACAAATAACAATGAAAAAAAATATTTTTCTTATGGATTTTCAAATATGTAAGAATAAGGGTGATTATGGATGTACCATACATCTTTTTCTCTCTATTTTAAATATTGTTGTTAAAAAAATTCCTAACTTTTTGATATATCGGTGGTGATTTTTTACTCGCGCACCTTTAGACCACGCTCTAACCTATAGCAATTTTGATTGATCCTAAACGATGCTTCTGTAAATCTAGGCAAAGAGTAGAAATAATTTTAAAATAATAATTATAAATCTTTTTAATAATCGTTTTCCTATATTTCAGAACCAATGCGACGCCCGTGGAGCCGCATGTCGAGACGGACGATGAAGGAATCGAAAAAGATTCGGATGAGACTTTCAAACGCCGAACGTCACGGGTTCACAATGGAACATGTACTCGAGGTAATGAATTTATTAATTTTGCTATTAATTCTTTTAAATAGTTTTATTATCATTACTTTATTAACTTTCCGTAGGGTAAGTTATAGTAAACGTCCAAAAATTGGAATTCTAAACATTTTGGCATACCTACCTTAGAAGAAATGGATGTATGCGCGTGTGTCTGTGTGTGTGCGTGTTTCTGTTTTGTGTGGATACAATTTCTCATTCACGTTTTCGGAAGCACGGACCATCTGATATGAATAAAAAGTATTATTCTATTTCTATTGATGAGGAGACGTGCTAATTAGTTTCTGGCAAAAGTCGGTCTAGTCGTGTAGGAGACAAGAACAAACAGTGCAGAAAATAGATATTAAGTTTTCGAGAGAATAGACCATCCGATTTGAATGAATCAAAAACCATTCAATTTGTAATAATTGGTAGACTTGATGATTAGTTTTTGGCTAAGACAGCTTCCGCTTCGGAGATACGGCCCAAAAATGCAAAAAATGGTACGTTTGACAGAACGAAGCAACCGATTTGAATGATTCAGAAAACATTTTACTTGTGAAGAAACGATTAGTTTTTGAGGAACGCATTTTTTTTTATTTCAATTTTGTTTTAAATTTGCAATTTCTTTCTTTAAATATCGAAAATATGATTCGGATTTCAATTTGTATTTGAAAGCATTCAATATTCCTCGAATATTATATTACGGTACGGAAAGTTCCAGCAATTTGACTTAAGTAACGATGCCATGCACCACTAGTTTCATCAATAATTGATAATATAAATTTATGGTAGCCTTAACTTGTTTACAAAACTAACATAGGGTAGAGGAAGAATGGTTTCACTTCTACTTTTGAATTTGAACGTAAATCATATTAAAATAACTGAATTAAATGAAACGGAACTTGAATTAAATTTAACAATACAAATCTTACTAATACATGTAACAAATCTAACAACATCAAAATCAAACAAATACAAAAATTATCAGAAGGAAGAAAGTGGCTGAGTTTGAATTTGTATTTATAGATTTCCATAGAATTTATAACAAGATTTCGACATACGATATATTTTACTTTACTCATGTTAAATTATAATTTGGGTTTATTTATAAATTTTTGCATTTACAATAATTACTGACAGTTTTTTCTAATTGAATTTTTATGGAACTTTACAATTTTCGTTTTATCTGCATGCTCTTGCATTTGCCTCTCTTTTTAGGTCTCTCACAATGCAATTTTATGCAGAAATAGAGATAGTTTTTTCACCAAACACATGTGCACTTTTTAAATGATTTTTGATTGTTTCCGATATTTTTATTCAATAAATAACAATTTTATTCAGAAATAGAGATAGTTTTTCACCGAATACATGTGCACTTTTTAAATGATTTTTATGATATTATATTTAATAAATAACAATTATATGATTATTCATGATATTATACTTTCTACATGATAATTACACTTTTTATTTTTCGATATACCCGCTCTAATTTCAAATACCAAATATATTGTTTTTAATCTCAAAGTACGGGTTTTCGAGGAAAAAAAATAGTGGTTCAATGTATGCAGGCCGAAATTTGTACTACAATTCAATATATATAATAAGTATATATAACTACTATAAATAATATCAAGCTTTGTACAAATGTAATGACCAAATATTAGAACAACAAGTTCAGGAAAAGTTTTCAATCATATTCCATTCAACCCTATGATTTTCATATTTACCAGAACAGAGATTTTAATTTAGTAAATAATTTTCATAAGGGGCTAAATGAATCTCTTTCCATACTTTACGACGAAGATCAGATAATAAATTCTCTACATTATTGTTGGATGTTGTAACTTAGTTTTACTGCCTAAATGTAATTCATATCGCAATAAAGTTACTTTTATTATGACATAAGTAAATATTTATATAGATAACTAGAGCTTATATATAAAGTTTTCCGGAAATAAATGTAAGTTATAACATACAGTGTGATGCACTTTGTGTTTATTGCCCGGAATAATTTTATTATGAGGTGCAACGCTATAATTATTTACTTTGTTCGTTGTTTCTCAAACCACTCAATTCCTTGAGTTTTGCAATTCATTGGAATATTAATGAATATTTTTGTCGAATCCTTTATGACCAGGCAACTGATCAGGAATCACGTGATCGACTTTTTAAGTTTTATACCTACCTCCTCCTTGGTGATAATCAAAATTTATTTAAAAAATGTATTTGTTATTAAAAACAATGAAATAATTTTTGCTATTAACAATAAATATTTGTATAATTATTGTCTACATCAGTAATTTTAATATAATAGTAATAAATACTTGGGATTTTGCATGGGATACACAGTTGGGTAGAGTCGCCCAAATATCGAGTAATATTTATTTATATAACTATTTTGCAACTATTTTTGCAATTCTATAGTATTTTTACTAGCAAGTCAATTGAAATAAGTTTGACGATATTATGTTATCAAATCGTCAAAATAAAATTTTGATATAATGATAAATCTTGACGTGTCGTCCATTTTCTGATGTAAACCTAGTTTATATGTTATTTTATTTATATACATATTTATTGTTTATCATATGAATATTAGAAAATGAATGATTAATCGAATTTGTTTTTACATAATTTAAAGATTATTTTGTATTCGTAATACAATAGAGTTACGAAATGACAACCGAAACATTTCGTAGGAGGGTGTTTCTATAAAAGCGATTTCAATGGGTTACATTCTCTATTTTCCAGAGGCTCTCAATTTTACATTGAACATATTATATACTTAACAATATATTTTTTTAAAAAAAACTATGCAATGGACATTTTATAATGTTATATCATTTTTTCATATTTATGGTTCTCATATTTGTGGTTTTTGAATAAGCCTAAAAAATGAATTTGATTTTATTGACTTGATTGAAGTCAATTTTTATATATTTTTAATCGGAAATGCTTATTAATTACTTAAACAAAATGTTTTTTAATACTCAAGATTTTTCTTATTGTTAGTGGTGATAATATTTTCATATTAAATCGTAATTTAATAAAAAATTTAATATGAAATGTTAAATGTGTAAATGAGGTGATTAATAAAAAAAGTGTAAATAAGGTGCAGTATCGAAATTGCACTCTGAGCTTTTCTATCATTTTTAATTTTGTACACTGATTTTTTCAAATGTGTGTTTTATTTATTTCAAATTATTATTATTTTACTCTAATTCATAAAGTATAGAAACATTAAAATTTAAAGAACTCAATAAAACAATGGACTGTATACGTAATTAATGGCTTATTGTTATCTATTAATTTTAGTTTAAAATATCGTTTGAACGACATAAGTCGTCTAGATTTTTAAATTAGCGTAAAATAATATTTTTCATATATAAATTTCTTGTTATATCAAAATTTCGAATTATTATAGAGATCAGTATTAATATTATTCGAGTAAAAATAGCCCATTAATTTTCGTATTTTTAAAAGTATGAGAGAGAGAGATACAGCTAATCCGTATTCAGTAATGGTTTAACAATTTATTATAAAACTACGCAAAATCGATAATTTCTAATATAAATAGTATAAATATCAAATTGATAACGAATTATATATCATAATTCAATTGCAAATGAAAACCAATGGTTTTATCTGGAATTTAATGTCGGTATTTCCGAAGTAATAAAGTTACTTGAACATTTTGCGTCGGTGAATTTGAAATTTATGAGGTCTCAACAATGTTATTATATATCTTACTTTCATTACGATATAAACGCACACGCACTAATATTAATTATTAACATTTGTTTCAGTCTCACTTTTAGTAAAATATTATTTATTTATTGATCATAAAATGAGTTCATTCTTTTGTTACAATCATGAGTGAGTTTGATGGAATTGCTCTGAATAGTCATCAATACTCTTATTTTTCAAGCAGTCGATTGATGAAAATGTACAAAATACAGGACATTTTTTTAGATTTAATTAAAAAATTAATTTAATTTAAGTAGGAAAAGTTCAGGTAATTTTCTCTGCGCTAAATCGTCTCCAAACTAGTGAACTAGCTAGAGAAAATTTATTTTTACTTGCCGTATCAAAATATTTCAGTATGGTGTTATTCTAATTTTAACGAAAAATATGAGGAGTAGATATTAAAACTAATTAAAAGTTGATGATTATATAATTAGCATATAAGTGCATAATTATTAGTCTACGTTTTCGCCAAAAATCTGAAAGAAATTTATACTAGATAGATACTTTGATAGATATATGATATCTATCTGGAAATTGTTTTGATCATTTTTGATGGGCATCTTTGTAATATTTTTAGCAACTTTATAATGTGATAGAGTTTATTATAATTTAGAAAAATGGTTTATAGTTATATTAGTTATAAAAAAATAAAGTACTGGATAATGAGCCGCGTTAAAATATCAAAATTTTATTGTTACAATTTTAAAAGTTCCTAAATTTTCTTTCTTGTTGATTAATTTGATTATTTGCTCATATTGTTCATGCAACTTGCCTCAAGGTAAAAAGTCATTTACACCTATTTTAAATCATTATTTATGGGTATCTATTTATTAATTCATTTCAAATCAAATATAATATTTTTGTTTTTAATAAAATAAATTAATCTTATTATTTTGAAAGATCTTCTTTATTAAAGTGGCTTCTTGCTATCGTTACTTTTCGTCTAAAATTCATCTCTACACGTCTCTTTTAAATCTAATTAATTTAAAAAATGATTAAATACTTGTTCGACTATAATTAATAATGATGAATAATTGATTGTATATTAGAAAGTTATTTTCAAAGCTCGGATTTTTTAATTGGGGAGATCCAGACTACAAAATGCTGTGTATTCAAAACTCTGGCACTAAAGAAATGATTATTTTTTTCTTTGTAATTAATTAATAGTATTGCATGTGTCATGATCGACATGTACGCGGATCTTTATTATTAGTGGAGTAAATGAATTCAATAATCGGCCAGTGATGAGAAAGAAAGTTTTTGAGAACTTTTTCGATAATATCGAAATCATATATAATCATGATTATCATATATTTCATTATACCTACAAATATTTTTTTATTACAAAGTAAATTTTGCAACTATCCTATAAACACAACAAGTAAAACATTAGGATTAGAAATAATGATTTTAAAAATACATAATCATCTGACCATTAACAATTTGACAGTGATTAGGCTATAGTCTTACCTATCAATTGAAAATTAATGTAGAAGGATCTACTTTTTCAATTTATCCCTAATAGAATTCTGGGAAAGTTCTCTGGCAAGTGATGTTAGGTGATCCTCGAGTCGGCTTTTGTACTTCTCAGATTGAGTTCGTATTTTATCGTTTACCGTGCTGATGTTGAAGTCTTTAGCCATCCTGAAACATACTTTGGGACATTCAATTTTGTTTTAGGATTTAAATAATTTAGGATTAAAACTAATGACTTCAAAAATACATAATCATCTGACCGTTGACAATTTGACAGTGATTCGGCGATAGTCTTTACCTATTAATGTAGAAGGAGCTGCTATTTTAATTTGTCCCTGGTAGAATTTTGGGGGAGTTTTCTGAAAAGTGAGGTTAGGTGATCCTCGGGGCGGCTTTTGTACTTGTCAGAATGAATTTGTATTTTATTATTTACCGTGCTGATATTGAAGTTATTATGTATCAACCATCTTGAAACATATTTTGAATTATTCAAAATTTCTTCATTTTAACATTTTTGAATTTTTAAGACGTTTGAGCTTACATTAATTTTAAGCACATGACACATTTTTTATATTTAACCTTATATATTATATTATACTATTAACTCTAAACATTTCAAGATTTATTATTAAAAGCTGTTTGAGCAATAGCTAAATTTTTAAATATTATTATTTGATAGTGGGGTGGTGCCAGGGTTACGATAGTCGTCATGAAAGCTAAACAATACTGATTTTGAGATAGGGTCTAAAGGGAGAATATAAAGTATGTTTGTCCGAAAAAGTTTCCATTATTGCATTGAGTCAGCGGTCACATTAACATCATCATCTGTAGACTACATTAACATCATCTGTAGACTTCATTATATAGATTATTTTATTCGATTTATTTTAATAATACTTGTATACAAGTTGTGACCATTTTTTTGGGTACGGTTGTGACAATCATTTCTTGTCCTATTTGGGTGAAGATTAAACAGATAAAAAAAATCTAACTTTACTATGACAAAATTCGAAACAGAAAGGAAAGGGATAATTTAATACAAGAAAAGATTCAAAGAATTCTTGTTAACTTTGTATAAAAAATATGTTTTGTTATATATTGTTATATTTAATGCATAAGCTTTATTTAGATATTTATGTTGTGTTGCGTTACATATTATTTTTATTAACGACAATAAAAGTCGTTGTAAACCTTTTTGATATTGATTCCTATTGTTTTTAACCTAGTTTTATGCTTTTATACTCGCTTTTTTCTTCTATAATTTGATTTTATAACTAATTCATCGTATTTAAGGACATTATTTTAGTATTTCCACGTAGATAAATGGTCACATTAACGTTTAATTTAATTTTATCACAGCTAACTGATAAATTACCAAAATTATGGCTAATCAAAAAAAGTGACACAATCGTACCCAATCTCCCCCTACTTATAATAAATGAAAATTATGAAAATTACCACTGTTATATACTTAATACTGATAATTATTATGAATATTTCATTGATTAACTTGTTGTTATGTCATTTAAATCCATTCAGAAAATGGGGTTAATTTCTTCATTTCATAACGTTTTACAAATACTATTGATAAATGATAAACTCATTACCAAAATAGTTGAAAATTTGCTACGTGATAAAATGAATTATTTTTTATTTTTGCGGAAGCATTTTTACTTTGAAAATCAAAGCTGTACTCTAGACAGAACAAAAAAAATTTTATCGACACCACTATAATTCATATTAATACGATTTCATCTCTAGAGCATTTGCTTTCAAATTTACAAGTTGAATGTTATAAATTGTTCGATTAAATTTTGATTTGTGATAACTAACATAATATAACAGGTAACAAATGGATTACTGTTTCAACAATGAATTTTTAATTCAATGTACTGGTATGAATGCGTTCTTCGTTATAACTTTTACTAAATGCAATCAATAGAATTGATGAAAAAATCGTGTTATGCCGGTTATTGGTGTCAAGTGTTATATACGACGTGATCAATTTGAATCGCTAAACGTAATTCTTGTTGTTGTTCTATTGAAGAGCTAGTATAGCTGATTTTGAATATTTCATTACGATTTAAATTAGCCAATAATTTAACTTTGCGGCGCTTTATATTTACAATTAAAATGACAAATTACCGTTCAATATGCCTGCTATATTGTAATTATATTATATCGAAACATGCACATAGCATTATAAATATTTATTGGCGCAATAATCAGTCATCGTTCTGAACGACTAATCACTATTATCGTGTTCTCTATAGATGTGGTTAATTTTATTTAACTTTTGATATACGACATATTAAATATGCTGTCTGTATTTGCTAAATTTTATAATTTATATCTGAAGTTATTTTTAATGAAAAAATTATAAAGCAGTTTTATAATAAAATACATATTAGTAAAAATAATGGAATAAAAGATTTTTCGTAGATAAAATCGCGAATGAATAATATGCTTTACATACTCATTATTTTTAAAATTATAAAATTTTAGAATTTTTATAAAATTTTTATTAATATATTTTTTTTAATCCATATTGAATGAATGAATTTTCTACGATTTTTGAAAGGTCGTAAAAACAATTTTATTCTATGAATTTTTTCATAAGTTATTAATTTATGTTTTGAGATTTTAAAGAAAACATAGTCAAGTTTTAATTGTAGAAGTTGCTGAATTTGGGGGTCTCATAAAATTAGCACCTAAAATTGAGGAAAATGATAGAATATTGAAGTTCATTCAAGATTATAAGTTTTTCTTATATTATGATCTAATTAATAATAATTAGCAATAATAATACGAAAATTATTTTTCTTGCATTATTGGGCACATTTGACCCTATTATTACATTTGTAAAATAAAAAATGCGAAATCATAATAAACAGTTAATATAATTTATTAAATTTGTTTATGCGTGTGTTGAGGGCATAGTTTTTTAAAAAAATAGCTGTTACGAAGAATTCTGCGTTAGGAATTTAAATTTGGATAATTTTTAAGATTTTTAAGTATTTTACGAATGAAAATTGTATTTAAGAAAAATGAATATAAATTTCACTTTGAATAAAAATGTCATCTATTCGATATTTCGTTTATTATTTGAGTAAATTAATTTGTCTGTATTAAATATTTTTATAAATATTTGTCACAAGATATTTGCGAATCAAAATGAACAAATTGAATGATTTTAATTATAAAATATTGTAATTTTCAATGTACGAGCATGTCTAGATTTAGATTTTCTAGGAGAGTTCTGATACAGAACCGTCAGTAGTAGTTAGTTCAGACTGCATTTTAATTTACTTTGTACGCAATATATATTATTTTGAATTTCGAATATAATTATGAACAAATGATTGCACAAACAGCCAAAGTGAACGCGTGTCCCCAATTAATTATTTTCTTGTTCTTGTTTACATTCTGGTATGACACTTATGGAACAACGAACGATATGGACTTAACACACTTCGACACAGACTGACAATAAAGATAATGAAGAAATTAAATGATACTGACACATAAAATTTGAATCACAACATTACGATTTTTTGTTACTTTATAATCTTGAATTAAATCCTTGAAAATGGGTAATGAAATACTGACATTTTAATAATACTTCATTCCATTTTAGGTTTTGTTATTGCCCATATGTATAATTTGTTTATTACACATTTTAGTATCTGGATTATTAAGAGATCATACCCTGATAATATGGTTTAAATTGTAGATGGGTAACTCACTCCGGAGTTATCACTCCGATACAACTCCTCCCTCGGAGTGAATCCGAGCGGACTTGTGTCGGAGATTTTGTCATATTCAACTTTCCTAAACTGGTATTAAATCTGTTTTTGCTTTGGGAAGGAAGCGGTCGCTTACTCGTCTCACAGACAGTTTTACGACGTTTTAGGTATACGAGTCAAAATAATGCCATTGTGTATTTTCCAGAAAATACAAAAATTTTACTTTAAAGACACAGAACAATAAAATTGTGTTCAAATATGAATAGCTCAAATGTATAATTTATTGAATAGAGTATTTCGGTTTCAAAGTTGTCGGAGTCGTGGTTAAGCGGAGTCAAATTCTAACCGATTCAGCTTCGGATATGATAAGCCCATATCTAGTTTAAATAATATATACATAAGATATTTTGTATAGAGACAAAGGGGCCGATACTGCCGTATAATAGACCGAGTTATGGTAAGGCCATGTTTGTAATGTTTTGCATATAAAATGGTACTAAAACTGTCGAAATGCTATGTATTTGCTGTGCAGTCAAGCGTTTCGCACGTAAAATCTGACTTCACTCGTACCTTAATATGTCACATCACAAAGATGCACTTTTGATAAGATTCTTTTTTTGATGTTTGTGCATTTTCTAGGATTGATTTTCTATCTAAAACGCCTGACTGCACAGCAACCATATAGCATTTTGACAGTTGTTAGTACCACTTAATATGAAAAATGCTACGTAACATAGTCTTGCCATAAAATTGGTCTATTTTAATGTAATTTACATTCAGTTATTTTTTACATTCAATTATCTTTTTCAATCATTTTGACATCAAGTTTTATCTACTTTGAACACCTTTTATATGAAATATTTGCGCCTGCTAAAAAATACCGATAACAAATTTTATGATTATAACAAAAAATAAATTTTATGATTACAAATTGAAGCACAATTGCGACTGTCTGGAACAAAAATGTTTGAACTTTTTTGATATTCTCGATTTTTTTAAACATTTATAATCGGAATTTGAGAAAGTATTTCATTAGTTTATTTACAAAAAAATGGCATCAAATGATGTATTTTTAAAAAATAATTGTTTCCCAACAATATTAGCTACTGCCAGACCAAATATCTAGCAATTTATAAAACCACTTAGTAATTTTGCTTTTATATATTTTTGAATACATGATGGAAAATAATAATAAAGTAAACATAATGCAGCATTAAATTTAATTCACTATAGGCTAGTATTCTCACAAGTTCAGAATTTATGAAATTACCGTAAAATACATAAAATTATCATCACTCTTTGATGAGATTTTTTAAAATTTTAATTAAAACCAAGGAAAATTAGAGCTACGGCTATTAAGAACTATGTTATTATCATAGTTCATAAAAAATATACAGCGACATTAAAATAATAAAAATATATTTCATATCAATATGTAAATATGTTTCAACTAAGATTGTTTTTGTCGGATAAGAGTCAGAGATTGTATATTTTGTGTTATATTTTCTCAGACAAGAAATAAAACTTTTTATTTCATTAGTTTGATTTGTTTTCATAATTATAGCATATATAAATTATTTTTTGTTTTGCTCTGTATGATAATTTAAATGATTATTTCAGAGTAAATAATAATAAATTATTACATTAACGATATTGAGAATGCAATATGTATGTCAAGAAATGTAGGATATTGGACACAAATATTTATTGACGAATGATGCATATACATGTTTATAATATAAACTGTTAAATTGATTCGTCAAATACTGAATAATACTGTAAACAATTCGTTGAAATCAATTAATGAAAGACAGTGTTACTCAATATTTATTTTATTCATTATTAGTAAATCATTGATCAATCGATATATTATTGTTTTGAATTGAATATAATGTTATCTATAGATTAATAATTATCGATTTTAAACGGAAATACAATGCAAAAATTATATTTTTGACATAAGGCTGTCAATTTGAGAATCAATAATTTTGTTCCTGAAAAATTTGACACATGTGGAATTTTGCGCAATTATAGAGAATACAAAGGTTCCAACGTTTCCGAGTACAAGTGCAAATTTTATGGTTGATAAAAATAAACAATGTTTTATTTCTGAATTTAATGTTTTGCAACGTTATTTTTTGTTTCAAACAAATTTTATTATAAGTATTGTGTAAATTTAAAAAATAACAGAGCATACATTAATTTTACCTAAAAAATTTTTAAGCTAATACATTTTTTGAAATAATTGAGATCAAAGATCAACAGTTCCCTAAAATTTGAGATTATAAATATCGTTTTTTAGTGTGAAATAGTAATTTTTTTAAAAAGTGTTTAGTATTCTCCATTTAATGAATTATAAAAAGTTTAATACTTTGAACAAAAATCAATATTTTCAAGAATTTTATTCTTACAATACTAATTAAATTTTGATAATAACATTTAGTAATGAAACAAATAATAATGAAATCAAGTATTTTTAAATTTTATTGTATTTTTTTGCACATATCAATTTTGTAAATAAGACATTAAAGTCTTGATTAACAAAAATAAATTATAACAAAAAAAGTATTTTTAAATATTAAAGATATTTAATAATAATTTACACAAAAATATAAAATTATATTTAAAACTAAAAATCTTTAAAATTCAAAAATGTCTAGCTTTTCTCACAACTCAATATTTGCTTATGCTTATTATTATGCGATTGCTTATTATTTTTAATTTTTTTATTAATTAATAATTATTTAATTAATATATTACATTAATAATTTGCAATATTTAAAAAATTACTAAAAAGTATTTTGAATAAGTTAATTTTCAATGTATTTCAATTTAATAAATATTCTTAACAATTCCAAGTAATAGGTGATGGGATATTGTAGATCTTTTTTAGCCGTTGACATTAGCATTTGTTTACAATTTTTCTGTCTTTAAACTATTGTTTGCAGATTAACTTTTATGTCATCTTTAATAACTAATTTTGCACCAATTTGTTAATAAACAAAATTTAGAGAATAAGTAAAATTATTATTTTCCGCAAGAGTGATGCTGCTGTACGAAACATCAACAGGCACAACAGCATATTTTAAGATTTTTTTAGTCATTATCAATAAAAATGTCTTGAAATTAATTACGCCTCTAATGAACTAAAAATTACAATGAATAACTAGAATTCTCAATGCTTTAACTCAGTGATGCCGACGCACTACATGTCGTCCATAAATGACACCCGTATACGCAGGTGAATAAGTGGATATTGTTCATGGAACATACTCGTAGCGAAAATAGAATAATTTTTTTTTCAATCATATTTACTGACTTTTAGTAAGATCTATTATTCGATTATAATGTTATATTACATTTTTCGCTTTTAAACCTTTTATAAAACTTTGTTCAATTTTCTTTTTAATTATCTTGAAAAAATCAATTATGCCAAGCAACAGTCAAGAAGTTTTTATATTTTTTTTAATTTTTTGTCGAAATTATTAATGTAAAGTGTGAAACCCGCTTTCAAACTCTTATATTCAGCCATTTTCTAATTCATAAGTGGGCGTCCATTAATCACGTGAGGTTTTTAAAAAATTTAAAAATTTTACAGTTTTATCACGTAACTAAAAATACACATGATGTTTGGTGGGGGAAGGGGGTAATTTTGAATATCGCCATGTATCACCAAGGGGAAGGGGGGTCCAAAAATTCTTAAAAACTCGCTCACGTGATTAATGGACGCCCCCTAACGTTATAGTTAAACCTGGGACAATCCGGGGCAAAAGATCTAAATTCGGAACAAACAATGCTTTTTAAAAAAAGCGCGACGGAATGTGTAAATCCGGGATTGTCCCGGCCAAACCGGGACTTAGTTAAATATGAATTTTATTTTAAGTTTTAAAATTTATGTAAAATATGTTGAATTTTACTGTCTATAATGTGATTAAGTGGGTTTAATTGTGTAAATCCGAAAATAGTTAGTTAATTATATGTTATACTTCATTTAAATTGTTATATCATTTCAGATATGAGATCAGTCTTTCATTCTAACTCCGCTTGATTCACTTCTATTTATTTACGTTTTATGTAATATAAAAATCGTCGTCTAATTTATAAGCTCTTATATCTTGTCTATAAAATAAGAACAATGAAATATTTATTTATAATAATATTTATAATAATCTATTAAATATTTCAGATGTGTACGCAGCATATTGGTTTAGGAGCAGAACCACATTACAAGGCGGTGTGCCGGGCACTTGTGGCAGAAGTATTAGAACTAAGTACCTTTTTAGCACACGTCTCCCAAGGAACCAAAGAATTAGCAGGCGACAATACTTGCTATGAACTAGATCTGCTACATCACACAGAATGGGTAACTTTTCTTTTTTTTGCATATATTTTAAGTGCTATAAGCATTATTTAGTTTTATCTAAATTTCAATCAATTGGTGCAAATGAATGACTGAATGGCGCTTTCGTTGAACGAAGAATTTATATAAGGTTATGGTTTTGATTTTGACAATTCATCAATTTTACGTGTTAGTATTTCTGTATAACTCATTTAAAATAATTTACAAATATGAACTGATTTCACCGAAATTATCAACTATTCTGAATAATAATCTTATTTAATTAAATACTGACCTTTAGCAAATAAAGTATAGTTAGCAAAATTTTAATGAGCATAGAATTAAAAGATTTGGTGTTTAAAAACAATACAAGTTCAGCGATTTATTCCCCATTCTATACTATTTTTATTATACTATTAAATTTATAAATACATTTTGGAAATTTTATTAGATCAATAAAAGAAATCGTTGTATTTATTAATATAGCAAATCGGTATATCTAAAAAGACCAAGATTTGGTGAAATTCTTACACATTCACAAGTTTTTATTCATAATGACACATTTAATAAACGTTTTTACTTTGGCCAAATGCCCCTTATTATATAAAAAATATTTTTTAAATTTGAGGAATCTGTACTCAAATATCGATCGATTAAATTGGCCGCATAATACTTTTCATTATATTTATAATTAGTCAAAAGCTTATTTCATGTACTGTGTGTTGGCTGCAATGACATAAATTTACTCATATTTTTGCAATATTCTAAGTGTGGCTAAATTTCATAAATAACTAATATAGATTTTTTGTAATTTTTAAACAAATTCAGCCCAATCGTAGGATGTCGAGGCGATATCATCAAGTACGTATTTGAATTTTACAATCATTTGTTTTTCTAAAGCATGCACTTTTATATCTCGTAAATTTTTGTTATTTATACGTTTAAATCATTTCTAGCTTTCATAGTTAACAGTTTAAATGAATGAAACTTTCAATATTTCATGAATTGGAAATTTTGCATGATTTATGTTACGATGATCGTAAATCATTCGTTTTGTTTTATTTCTTATATGGAACATTTAAACAGTTCTTTTATGAATTTTGTGTTAGTGTGATTGGTTTTATACATATTTATTCAATATAAGTTAATATATTGAGAAAACATCATCGATCAGAGTCGTTAGGGTTGAATTGAAGAAGTACATGAAGATATGGAAATTGAGGTACAGATTAAATTTTTACAAAATTAAAGTCAATGACTAATATCATAAATGGTTTCAATGTCAACTTTATATAAAATGTTTTAATTGTCAATATAGATTTAGTTAATATTGACAGGATTCACAATTGTGGCAGATATTCGCCTAGTTGTGTAACTTATGTGTCACATATCAATATGATTCGGATTATACTTAATGTTGATGCTTTGACAATAAATATCGTATTTTTATAATTGTAGTACGTTATTTGATCAATGCATCAATTTATAATAGACCTTTATACTTCTGGCTGTTATATGTATTTTAAATAAAGTCTTTTTGTTATTAGTGTATTGGTAAAAAAACTGCTTCAGGCTGCCAAATCTCACGCTTTACCGTTGATTTTGACATTAATTTAGTTT
Organism: Ctenocephalides felis; assembly: GCF_003426905.1. Classification (NCBI taxonomy): domain Eukaryota; kingdom Metazoa; phylum Arthropoda; class Insecta; order Siphonaptera; family Pulicidae; genus Ctenocephalides; species Ctenocephalides felis. The sequence continues at coordinate 55,748,282 of NW_020538040.1, read as the reverse complement.
TTGACATGATTTTAAATTTTCTCATTAGATTCGGTGTTCCAAGAGTAATAAATTAGTATTACTTTAGCATAGTTTGTAGTGTAATTCATCGGTAGATCGATGATCTCCTGTCAAAGATGGTCTAATATTCAGAAGCAGAGGTAGCAAACTTTTGGGTACTGCGATACGAAATAGCAATTCAAATGATTATTTTGAGTGTAATATCTCACAAACATGCTTTCAGGCGGCACACCTATTTGAATTAAATAATTGAGTTAATTAATACCAAATAAATATAAAGTAGATTTTCATAGTTTTAGTGATTTTAAATTAGTTGGTAAAATTAGAATTTTAAAAATTCTTTTATACCAAATTATATTTATTTTACATGAATTGGGCTTTACATTTTGTGTTTTTTTGCTCTATCAATTGGCATTTGCGCTGTTTGTTTTAATACTAGTCTTTTAACCATCGTATTTTTACTCTAAAGTAAATTACAAAATTTGATGTGGAAAACTTGTTTCTAGTTATAGGGTTTTTTCTTTGAAAATTGATTTATTACATCCATTTATACGTTTATCAATTTTTAAGGCTCGATTTTGGATGCAAGTGATCAATGAACTAAGGATGGGCGTAAAACTGAAGAAGGTCATCCACAGCCGAGCTCCCATCGAATACGAGATGACACCGTACGAAATCTTGATGGATGACATCAGGTCGAGACGGTATCAGCTTCGTAAAACCTCTGGATACTTAGACGTTCCACACAGGCTGAAGAAAGATGCCCATGCACTCATATTAGACTTTATAAGGTCTAGGCCACCATTAAGAAAGGTAAGATCTATGTAGTTTTTGAGTAAACAACCTTGATCTGGTATTTTATCAGAAATATTTATCAGCAGAGTTGGAATATCTATTTATTTAATTTATCTTTTGTAGAATTGCTTTTTTACCTAAATTTACTTTTTTATTTGCTACTTCTTATTCTTTACACCTCTGCCGGGTAAAGGTTCAATTGGTCCGTTTCACCTCACGCAGGTGTAAGCTTTTATAGAGGTTATATGAAAAAAAAAACTGTTGAATCTAACTTTAAATTAACAATACATCTTATAAAACAATTAAATAACTTAAAAATTATATTAAAGTCTCGTGAACTAAGCAACAGTGCTCACAACCAAAACAAAGAGCAACGAAAGAAAATACTCTTGTAACGGATTTTCCATATTGCAATTTTTCTCCAGATAGCAACGTCGTAAGAATCAAGGCGATGGCTGGTTATGCATATTTTTCCTCTACTTGCAAATATTACTGTTGTTTAAAAAATTCTTAACTTCACTGAATTTTATGATATCAGTAATGAACCTTTTCACCCGCGGACCTTCAAGCCCCGCTCTACCCTATATCCTTCTCTTCATAAAAATGGCAACAATTTTAATTCAATAATTTGTCGTGATGAAGAAAATACGTACACAGTTTGTAATATATCTCAAACTATCATTTGTTGTATTTTAACGGTTTCTAAAACCGTTATAATTACTTACTTTGGCACTGATTATAAAATCTAATACCTAACATGGTAAACAAATAGTTTTTGATGCAAATAAGAGACAATGTTATTAATAAATTATAAATAAAATACTTAACTCTTTTTCAGAACACTTTGCATTTTATAAAGCCCATTGTTTATTTTAACAGAATAAAATAAAAATACATCATAAGTTACGCAATAATGAAACAATAACGATTACAATTATAATTTGAAAACAATAGTGCAATTTATTCGCAAAATGATATTTAATCTGTTTTTAAGACGTTTCGCATATGAACTCGACACTTTCATAATCTCCTTTAGATGAATGATGCAAATGAGCGAATTAACAATTGATGGTATTTAGTACTTGAACAAATTTACGTAACGGTTTATTTGTAAATAAAGACAGCATTTTTAATAAATTAGCATTTTCATTAGCATTCATATTTTGCCACTTGTATGTTAATTTCGCTTTAACATATAACTTAGCTCGATGGAATAATTAATAGGTATTTCAACTACTGCAATTTCCTTTTTCACTTTCGGTTGCTTCATGATGAAGATATGCAAAATGAATAATGATGAAATCTCTTGTCCGCAAATAATATTTACGATGTTTATAATTAATATAGATAATTAGAAAGATGATTGCAATGTTAGTATCTACTCCAAGAAGTAAGAATAACGTGACTAGTTGAAACAAAAGGTAAAAGAGGTTTATACATATGCAGTTTCACAAGAATCTACTATAAATTATAATATTAAGTTACAAATTTAATATTAATTTTCGCGTTGATCAATGAACTTTTTGTAATAAATGCTATATGAACTTTTTCAATTTCTGTTCTAATAACTATTTTTTATATTCATTTAAAAAATTCGATACTTCTCTCTTCTGTCGCTGTCTGTCTTATAATAAGGAAAGTAGAGCGGGCTTAAAGGTCCGCGAGTATAAAGATACACCAACATTATTTCAGAAACAAGCAAAGTATAGAATTTTTAGTGATATTGTTCTAAAGTTATAGAAAAAAGATGTTTAACCAGCTATCATGTTAATTCTTACGATGTCGCTATCAGTAGATATAGGAAAATGTATAAATATTCGTACTAAAAGAATTTTCGTTAGTAGATTTTTTGGTTTTGAGCTCTTGTATTTAGTTTATGATACCTATATATAATTTTTAGGTATAGGTTATTTAAATGTTTTATAATATATTATATATTTATAATATATTGTGATTTTTAAGTTATATTCAACAGTTCTTTTTATATGACTTTTATAAAAGTTTACATATGTGTGGGATAAAAAGAACTAACTAAAACTTTACATAGACAAAGGTGTAAGCAATAAGAAATAGTATATAAAAAAATAAATCACGTTTAAATAAAGCAATTTTACAAGAGATAAAATAAATTAATAGTTATTCAAACTCTGCAGATAAATATTTCTTTCGTAATACTAGATTAAGGAGGCAATTCTGCCGTAACGAAGCTCAGAAAATAGCTCATAAAATAGCTGTCATGACAACGCTCGCTTATCATGGTTCTTGGTATTGAAAATTATGAAAATGTATATCTATTTACCGTGCGATCAGGGGTATTTTACCTTTAAACAAGCAAGGATTAATGTTATGATAAGATTTCTAGATGGTGCAGTTATCATAAGATTATTCATTGCTTGCTTATATGTAAAATACGCCTTATCGCACGGCAAATAGATAGACATTTTCATAATTATCAATACCAAGAACCATCATATTTCATATGACAACGCTATTTTATGAGCTCTGTTACGGTAGAATTTCCCTATAAGGTTATATACAGTGTTTTCTTTGTAAGAAATATGCCAGTGATATTTATATCTACATTGGTTGAATATTATAGTTATTATTTCGTTAATTCGCATTCAAATCAGAGAAATTGAGTCTCAAAAATTCAATCTTCTCTACTGGCTGTTCTTTCTTACCCCGCCCATGCCGTAAAAACGGACATAGACAAATTTTAGAAAAATCACAAAAAACTAATTTTTATAATTAGGAGTTAACTGGGAATTTTACGGAACATAGTTTGGTACTTGTTTGTTTGATACAAGTTGTGTGTTGCCATGTAGTTCATTTATTTCAGACAGTTTAATTACTGAAAATCAAATTAGACTTTGTGTTCTTCACTACCATATACTCAAAATGGTCTACAATATTTTAGTGGATATCGATTCTACTGACATTTTCTGGATTCTATATACTTGAAAATTGATATTGTTGTAGCAAATTTGATAAACTAGAGCAAGTCAATATATTTTCAAGTGTATCATTTGAGAAAAGTATATAACATTGTACAATCAAATGCACTCTGCTCTCTTGTCAAATCAAATATAGCAGCTTTTATTTTCAATGAGCAATATGTATAAAAACACTATAAACAAGTGTTTTTTTTAGTGAATTCTTATTTTTAAAAACCTAAGTAAAAACATGTATTTTTAAGTAATATTTTATTATTTTTTCTCACGGTAGAAATATTGTATTCTCACTAACTGCAATTTGAAGAATAAGCAACAGATTTGTCATATGATATTTTTGAAAGGAATTAAGCAATCACACTGCGTCCCATTGATTCATAATAGTAATTTGGTTCGTTCGCAACGTATACTTTCATAAAATCATATATTTGTATTGTTTGCAAATGATGAGATGCTCAAGTTCGACGACATAATGCATATGCAGAAAGAATCCTGTAACAGATATTGCCCAATAGTAATTGACGTGAATGCACGTAGGTACAAATTACGATCGATATCTGGCTCTCGGTAAAAATTATAATATGTTCTGCTGCGTAATGCAAATAATATTTGCGGAATAGTTCTTAAGAATTTTTTTCTCGGTTCAAATATAAATAGAAAGTTTACTACGCTTTGTGATTATTTTGTAATTAATAATTGCAATGCTAATTCAGTTTAAAACTTGCTCTATTTGCATACTAATATATATATATATATATATATATATATATATATATATAATACATTATTGTTTGGTTAATTAAATTTATCTCAAGTTCAGGGCATCAAATAATTTAACTAATTAAACTATGATACATTTTTTCTTATTTTGGCATCACTTGAGCACTGCTATTATCAATTTTAATTATGAAGTGTTCGTTTATTCATAAAATTGAATACAAATTGGGGCGAATTTTCCGGTAAAATAGACCATAACATAACGTTGTTGGTACTAAAAACTGTGAAAATGCTATGTATTTGCTGTGCGATCAGGCGTTTTTTACATAAAGGCATGTGTTATAAATGCACATCACAAAGATGCAGTTACGATTACATTCTTTTTCAGATGTTTGTCCGTTTTCGATTAGGTTTTAAATCTAATACGCCTGGCTGCACAGCGAACTCACAGCATTTTTACAGTTTTTGGTACCAAGATAGAAGCATAACCATAGTGTTGCCATAACAACTTATGTTATTGGTAGAATTGGCCCCATATACATTCCCGATATATTCTTACAACTATTACTTACAAATTTCGACTATATTTGAAATGAGACTTGCCCAATTCACGAAGGCAACTTTGATCTATATTTTTATCAGAAGCTTTTGTTATATTTAAGGACAACTTGTAACATAATATAAAGGAGTAAATGTAGATGTAAATAATTGAAAACCTTTGTTTTGTGGAACTGACACATTTTTTTTTTATTTTGCCTGATTTGTCCGCAGCTATCATTACAAATCTTACTTTTATAAGTGTTACCGTTTTTAAATATACTCACAAGCATGTAAACAGTTTTGTAAGAAAAATAGTACCAAACGTTTCGATATATAATCATTATTAAATATGGCCTAGTGATTTCTTGCAATCACCAACTTTATTATTACAAGTTATTTATTATTATTTATTAATGTTTTTTTCTTACTTATCTATGTATTCCTATTATCTTTTCCATTTCTTTTTTTATTTGTATTAATTTTGATTTTTAGTGTTTACACTTATAACTTATAGATTTTTGTAGTTATAATGAAAATAAAAATAATAAAAAAATATTTTATATAATATATACCTCAATCATAATCAGCACTACCTATAACACTTTTTACAAATTTGGTCTCATTCGATTCAGAATGATCTGAAGCGTCGAGATAACATAAAACTAGCAAATCGGATTATCTGGGTAACACAATACATTTTTTTTTCAGGAATTTAACAAAATAAGAATAAGTAATAAAATATTCTTAGTACTTTGGTTTTTAAAATTTTGAAATCGGTTCAGCCGTTTTTGACGGCGGCGAAAAGTGAAAAATCGGCTCACATGCACACGTACACAAACACACATCTTATTCCAATGTCGTTTTTAAACGATTGACTTGAAACGTCGAAAAAACATAATATAAGCAAGTTAGATTTTCTGAAAAAAACGAACTTATTTTTGCCAAGTTGAAAATTATATATCTTGTGTTAACATTAATAGCATTTCATCAAAATAAGTTAAGAAAAATCATACATCTTGTGTTATTTATTTATTCGGTACGTTAAGAAAATGTGTTCGCTAACGCACGCCTTATTGTACTGCTCGCTAGTATACATCTATATGCATGAATATCTACCTCGGTACACAAGCACATTGAATTTCTCACTGTCAATTTTTGGAAACCTCGAATTCTCTGAATGAGAGGTTCAAAATCTAATCAAATACTACAACTATACAAGTTGTACACATATACCATATATATATATATATATATATATATATATATATATATATATATATATATATACAGTGGCGTGGGAACCGTGTGGGCTGGGTGGGCTTGAACTCAAAATATGAGATTGTCTAAATTGTCCACTGGCTATCTTCGAGCCCATCCATCAAAAATTGCCTCCGACGCCACTGTATATATATATATATATATATATATATATATATATATATATGTATGTATCTACTAACATTTTAATTCTTAATACGGTATCCAGAAAAATGTAAACAAAATTTGTACTTATTATTAAAATCTCTATAAAATATCCGATAATTTGATGTGCATATATCTAATGATCATTTTTGATCGGCTAAAGCCATTTATTCAACTTTTTTTATTGGATCTTTGAAACTGCTGCACCCGCCTTCCCAAAAATTTAAATACTTTAATTAATTCAATTAATAATAATAATTAATAATAATATTTATTCAATTCAATTAATATTAATTCAATTAATAATAAATTCAATTAATTATTTTTTAAAATCGTTAATCGTATGGAAATCGAAAATTTTGGCATTTACTCCTTATCTTCGAAATACCTGCACCTGCCTTTGCCAAAACTTAATTAACACGTCTCCCTATCAATAGGAATCGAATGTTTCACGTACCATACACACACCCTCACAGACATTATATCTAAGGTATGCCAAAATGTTCAGAAGACTTTGAAACGTAAAGATATATAAACATTATTTTTTTTATTTTTTTTGCGATTACTATAACTTACTCTACGGGAAGTTAAAAATCATAATTACTTTGCTTTTTATTATTCTACAATATTAAAATTCTTACTAACAATAGGTTGAAATTTTAATTGAGTGTAAATAGTGTTGATATGTAATGAGCAATTTGTATCATTCAATTTTAATGTAAATAGTGTTTGTATCATTAACTCTACTAATATCAGATTTTTAATTTTATTTCCAGGTTTCAGAACGGAAGTTAGCGCCGTTGAAAGTAAATCTTTCACCCAGGGAACAACTTCTGCAGTCCATCAAGAGAGGCCGCCAACTGAAACACGTATCCACGCCGCTGAGAGGAGACGCGCCTCGTAAGTCGCATACATTCTTACTTTATCGTTCGCTCTATATTCTTCCGGGTGTAAAAAATCCAAGTCAAGTATATAATTGAATCTGAATGCAGTAGGCTCTCACAGATAATTCAATAACTGATACTAAATCATTTACTTTCCAGTAATTTATACCGTATACTGCTGTTACTTAAAATAATAATAAATTATGATATTTTGGACATTCATTCATAACTATTTCCGAGTATTATATTGATACCTTTCGCGATTTTAATCTATTATCAGACATGGTACAATTTTCTAAAGTAATCTCTCTGTAAAAACAAGGTTAGAGGTTAGAGGTTAAATACAATATTTTTACTTAAAACACAGCAAAAAATTATTGGTATATGATTTATATAATCTTTAGTATCAAAAACATGTTCATGAATTCATAATTCAAGTTATGGCATTGTATACTTCAAAAAGTAAATGATTTAATATTTAGTATTTTATTTATATATTATCTGTGAGAACGTACTGCATGCAGTATTAATAACTTTTATTTCGTCTTGCAGTTATATAATACTATAATAGTAATTTTGAAAATGATAATACATGCATATGTTATATACATGCATAATTTAGTATTAATTAAAAATTAATGGGTAGTACTGCCCTAGGGCAGGTCCGTGAGCCGAGTTAAACTCCAACTCGATTCAGGGAAGAATAGTGTGAGAGATTTCCCATTGCCATTTCACACTGTAGTGCCGGTGATAGGCTTATTCTCAAATGGAAACATATTTAAATTTAGTGTTATAATAATTATTATTATGTATAATAATTATTAGTGATCTCCCCGAGGGCGGATTCATTGTGTAAGAGTAGCACATTATTTCAGTATTCTTTATAGTACATTTTTATATAAATTACTTTGGAAACTTTTGTTTTTAGACTTTTACATTCTGTGTCTTCAATTCCCTTATTTATACTCGAACAATTCGGCGATCATCTGCGTTCTACTTGGTCCTTTACATTTAAATATGAAGTAATGCGATATTTTTAATTTTTCGAAGAAAAAGATTATTTTCATAAAAAAATATGATTTTCGACGTTTTAAGTTATTCTAAAAAGTTTAACACCAAAATTGTAAAATTTATGCATATTTGACTATGTATGCGTGTAAGCCAAAGTTTGACTTTTTTTCAAAAAACCTATTTCAAATAATAATTTAGTGAAACCCTGTGAGGTCTCATATTGATTAATTTTGCGCGACTATCGTAATCGTTTTCGCCAAAACGATTATGCCAGTTCAAAGGCTTTTCGCAAATTATTTGTTACGAATCGTGCTGAATAGCTTTTGGTGAAAATCTTACCGGCTCTGTTTCTTTGTAATCAATTAATACTTTTTTGACGAATTCAACAAAACTTTGCAAGACAATAAAGTCCATGGTCTTAAACAACATTTTGAAATTTTATAGGCCTACGAAAAGTGATTTGATTATGAAAATTTATTAAAATCTGGAATAATGGGCAATATTGAGCCTATTATTCTGTTCACACACCATGTATGTAATAAGGAGCCGTCTATTAATTACCTGATCGATTTCTAAGGATTTTTGGACCCTTCTTCCTGCTTGGTGATACGTGCTGTTATTTAAAATTACCGCTATTTTCTCTTTGTTTTCGTTGTAGTCATGAATTTATTTTTGAGTGGAATAATTTTGCTAAAATAAGTTCGTGGTTTATCAATCATTTCTACGTTACTTGCAATTTTGAAAAGAAAAAGCGGATGCTCCATATCAAATGATAAGTTATCATTGAGTGGCTGAACTCCATTTGTTCACTAAACAGACTATTCATTAACTAATATGCTATTTTATGAGATAATGATGTAATGTACGTTCATGCATCTATTCTCCGTATAAGGGAATTTATTTTATTTACATTTAAATAATATTTAAGTAATTTCAGTATAAAATTACTGAACGTTATTACTATTTTTTTCGTAATCTCGAGAAACTTAAGGTTTATAGAGTTCAATATTTTATTATCAGTATGCAAATATGAACTGGTTAGATATCGTTTTCATTCAATATGATATTATGTAATTGTCATTCTCTACACGTAATGGAAGTATTTTAATCCAAAACATGAAAACACGAAACACTTGCGATTCGAAAACAAGGACAATGTCTGTCTGTAGAAAGCCACGGAGTGGCACATATGAATAGTTGAAAGTAAATTCATTATTGCTTATTTTTATTGCAAATAATTAGTTGTTTTCATTTTCACATTCTTTATGAAGTCGTTTAATTATTTAGTAGCTACAATTTATTATATCTATTATAAACGGTTTCATTTTATTGATTCAAATTAGTTTCTTCATTGTTTACAATTTATTTTATGTGGTTAATGATGGAATGAACGTTGAGAAAATTATTATTATGCACTAAAAAAATAACTACTAATGTTAAGTATAGAAAAGCAGTGTATATAAATCTGAAGTCAAAATTATTAAGCAATGATATTTGTTTCGCTTCAACGATTTTTTCAATTTTATAAAATATTGCATGTATCAGGTCAATCAGTTATTATTTAGAGTATATTCCTGACGAATACAATAGACTAAATATATCGGTTTGAATTTATTTTCATTTAAAAACGTATTACCATTATTATGATTAATTTGTCTATTTCTATATCACTATATTAGTCATGAAGAAACTATCATCTGTTTCTCCACAAATTGGGCTTTTCTTATCAGTTTCTTTTCTAAAAATCCAAATCTTGCCCATTCAATTTTTTTATTGTATTAAATTTTGATGATTGACTTCGTGCTGTTTTTTCACTATGCCGATTCCAAATAGTTTTGCTTTGCTATCATTATTTATATTGCATAAAAAGCTCAAAAAATATCTACTTTTGCTTCTGTTAGTGAACCTGATACATGATTTTTAGCGGTTCTACTTACAATTAGTAAACTCTTCATATAATATTCTACATTACAAATTATGCAGAGATTTTATAGCGTGTCGTGGGATTCTATACATATTTCATTATGTTACATATACAATGAAAGATTACTTTGAAACAACGAATTTTTCATAATGTAAAAATGGTTTCATTAATTATTAATGTCTTACAAACATGAGATTCTGTAATAAAATCTTTTAGACATTTTGTAAAATAGGCATATGTAATCAGTACAACCTTGAAGAAATTGTTATAGTTCTCGAAACTTTTTATTTTTGAATACATTTACGTTTTCTTGTTGTGTGTTTGATATTGTCTTGCTGGTATATGTATGATATTTTTCTAAACTATTTCGGCTTTGAATTTAATAAATAAAAAATTAATCTTGTTTTTAAAAAGTTAAGTGAAATTGTAATTTTTAATGCAAGGAAAGTTTTGATATTGGGAAACACATATGTTTGATAGTAATGAACAACTTTTTAAAACATTGGGCTTTTCGTGGATTCCTATTGATATGGAGATTTGTTGATTAGTTGTCTAAGGCAGGTTTACCCATTCCGAAGGGACGAAAAGTGCCAAAAATGGTAATTCAGTTTTTTTGAGAAAACGGAGCGCCCGATTTTAATGATTCAAAAAAGATTTTATTTGTATTGATAAATTGGACTGATTGATAAAATGGACTGAACAACTGATTAAATTTTTGTGAAGGTGGCATACCTTTCGCAGATCCAATAAAAAAAATATGAAAAATAGTTTGGCGTTCATAAATGATCATTAGATATATGCACATCAAGTTATGAGATATTTTATAGAGATTTTAATAATAAGTACAAAAATTTGTTTACACTTCTATGGGTTCCATACCAAGGTTTATGTATTTATTACCGTGCTTCGATATTATTGTATCAAAAAATTCAAAATTACCAAAAATCTAGTTTTTCTAAAATTTAAATTAAAATTTTGGTACGGGAAGTTCCAGCAATTTGCCAAGCAAAGATGCCATGCATCATTAGTAAAATTAATATAAATTCAGTACCTACAAAAGGAAATGTAATCTTTTAGCTTAAGATTTGATAGGTTCTCTCTGTAAATTTCTACATTGTCAACAGTGAAAGTAACGCTAATTATTTGAAAATACGATGTACTCAAGTATAAATTTAATGAGCAATAGAATGCAGTTGCAAGAGTTCAAATGGTTAATTTACTTAAATATCGAGGATGTTTACTTGTGGAAGTGAAAACAAAGCAAAAAATTTCTCAATATTTTCATTCGAAACCTTACAATTAGTTTGAGACAGACAAGTGATTAGCCGTCGATACCCATATTGACATCGTATCACACCAAGAGAGCGTATCATGCGAATTCTCACGAACATCTAATAAGATTCCGTTACACGGTACGGCCACGTTACATGGCTAGTTGTTGTTTGACCATCCATTTACCTTATGTAATCGACTTGTGTTTGCATGCATTTCACGATATGTGCCCTCATGCTGAATGGAACTCTGCCTGCCTCCGCATTTAATCTATCAGACCGGCGGAAATATTATTTGATCAGAATATTTGCAATTTTTGAAAAGTATGATGATCATGAAAATCAAATAAAAGAAATGGTTAATTCCATTGTATTTCGTTAAAAAAAATAAACATTCGATCTGACTACGGTTAACGACTTCCTCAACGGAAAATGTTTTTACTACAGGCCTTCAATTAACTTCCGCCAAATTTAAATTCTTGATTTCGCTTTAAAAAAAGAACGAAGTGTTTGAGTAGGTGGCTGAAAATTGTGGTTTCTGTACTTTTCCCGATATTAAGGTTTAAAAATAAAGTGTCTTTTAGTGAGGTGGCATCTATTAAAATGTGCCTGGTTGAGTCTCTATTTCTTCTATAGCATTTACAGTAATATGTAATATGAAATTATACTTGGAATCATATTACTTAAAAGTAAAACGGCAGGTAGAATTTGTTTCCATAAACTGCATTTTTGAGTAACTGTTCAAACTTGTAATGGACAGAAAAACTGATTTTGTACTGAAGTTTTACAAAAATATTTTTTTATATATTTTTTGTTATTTTACATACTAGATTAGTGATCACAATATAATGCCCAAACAAGTTTTGTTTTCATAACCAACATTATAAATTAAAATGTCCAAACAGTAACAAATAAACATGATGAGAAAAAATGAGTCACTGGAGATGAGGCGAAAGATCTCTTGAAACGTTCAACGCGTTTATATATATATATATATATATATATATATATATATATGCGGTTCCCGTGACCTCAAGGAATAATTAATATAATTGTTTTTCAATTTTCTTTTCTCGTCGCTCTATCCATCATGCAATTAACTCAAAAATGTATGGTATATATATATATATATATATATATATATATATATATCAAACAACTTCATCCTACTTAAATATATCACTTTTTCTATTCTAACCCAAGATTTTACCAGGTAATATATGGAAAGCTGTATTGTTAAAAACTGAGAAATATTTTACTTCACGTATTTCACAGATAATTTAAATAATGCTTCAGATATATACATTTCATAGAGAATTTAATTTAAATTTGATAATGTCAATGCAGTTTCAGCAGTCAAATACCGAACGCTTAAATAACATAAGTGCTAAGGAAAAAAATCGAAAAACGATTCTTTACATATATATACATGTATTTCTAATTATTTCTTTCATAAACCTTTTTTATCTTCTTTTATAAACACAATATTATTTCTTATATATTATGTTATAACTGACCAAAAATATTATACGTATTTTTGCGATAATTATCATTATAAAATATTATTATAAAAAAGAGTCTATGATATCTCTATTTACAAATGCTTAGATTGAAAATAATGAATGACTTTATTGAATATAGATATAACACATGCGTGTAACCGTTGAATGATTTATATTAAATAACATAAACATTGAACAATAATTTTTGAATAACATATTTTTTGAATATTCGGAAAAGAGTTCTTTGCGTGTACGTTATGATCTCAAAAGTCGATAAACTATAAATTGTTATATACACAAAATACAATAACGAATCTTCATATCATATTATGTAAACTAAAGACTTCAAAATACGTAGATCCATCGCAAGCTCTTTATCGCATAAAAGATAAAATACACAAATATTTTCGCCGAGCTCCTTTGTTTTTAACTATTCGGTATTCGGCCGAACAGTAAGTTACTATTCGGTATTCGGCCGAATATCAAAAATGGTGCCGAATATGCCGAATACCGAATAGAAACCGAATATTTGCTGCTTAGCAAATAATTATTTATTTGCTATTGAAAACCTAATTATATAGTAATGCGGTTGTTCGAACTTATTTTCTCATTCGCAATACTATAGATTTTTTCATATAATACATTTTATTTAATATTATGTCGTAGGAAACATTTGAAATTTAAAAGAATTTGAATCAGTACACATGCACTTCATACAGGAAAGCTCTGAATTCTAGATACTCTTCGGTAATAATTAAAATATGGATAAGATTTTGTACTTATTATTTATTCATTTGACTGCAGTTTAAAAGCACTTGTGCAAAATAATTAAAGTTAAATTGTGTAAAATATTTAGCGATGTGTCTCTATGTCAAGCAATGGGAAGCGGATATGATACGCAGTTTTGGTTTAAAGATAATATTTCATAATCGTGCTTTCAAATAATTGTTTAAACAATTTATTATTATCAATGTACTTTTACTGTACATATTTGCATCAGGCATTTTTAACTCTGAAATGGCTAGACCTGCCAAAAGTCTTGTCGGCGAGAATTGGCATATAAATCGGCCAAACCATTCTCCCGAAACAAATTATATTCCAAAATTCCAACAATCAAAGGGTTGTAAAACGCCAATATGAAAAGCCAGAAAAGTTACGTTAGTTAGTAGTAGATATTTATATGTTCGCGGTATCTATGACCTAAGATACAGTAATTGCCTCCAGCGGTATGTAAAAATGCAAAATATTGAATATGTACATATATGTACGTCTTCTGGCAATTACGTGCAATCATCTGCAAGAGTTACCACTCTCAAGATCATTATTCTCATATACATTCTTTTCCGAAGAAAAAGTTTCAGTTCGTTGTAACATGATATATATAGAATAAATATAATTTTAAATTTAAACTGACCTATTTAATTTTTGCTCGACATTCAACTTTGAATGATAATAGTTTGCGAAAATCGTAAATATATTTAGGTTTATGTTATATTTGTATAATACGTAGAATTGCTTCCATAGATTAAAATTTATCTCTATGATAACAAAAAGATTTCGCCATAACAGCAATTTCCAAGTTTTATTTGCCTACGCCTTTTTATAAAAAAATGTCTTTTTAACTCCACCTCTTTATATAAAAATGTACACACTTGTTATAAATATGTAAAATATGTAAGACAATCGACTGTAAATTTTGTGACAAGATAAAAAATTGTGTAACATTTCCTACTAATAGAAATAATTATTAGTTAATGTTCAAGTGATTTTAGGCATTTTGCGTACTAATATTTTTTTTTCGAGATTATTTTCTGAAATTCGTGTAGATATCATTTCCACAAAACTAAAATTTTGAAGTTATTTAAAAAGCGAGTACGTACTTACATTAGCTTGAGTTTTGAAATTACATGCTTCACGAAAATGATACAAATTGGAGTTTGTTAAAATAAATAATTCAGAAAATAGGTCTTAAATTACCATAATAAATTATTTGGTTATGACAAATCAAACAAAGTTTATTAGTTTATAAACAGAATATGTTGCGGATGAATCATAATTTTAGTGATTAATATGAAATCATTATATTTAACATCAGGTTGCAAACTTGAGAAGTGTAAGTCATGTAAATTGTCTTATAAAGATTATACGATTATATATATTTAAACAGACTCATTTTATTCAGCACTTGATTTTAATCATGGAAAATTTAATCGCAATGTAAATTAAATAATATAAACGTTTTGTTGGAATGAAGTTGACATTGTTTATGGAATAATTTCTAGTTAATATTTTAAATAGTTTTATTAGAAATGTTAATAATAATATTAAGAACAATTGAGTTAAAAAGTAGGACTTATAATTTGAAAAATAGTTAGTTATTTTTTTTAATGAAAATCGACATTTTCTCCATTATTGTTTATATTTTTCACATCGATTGTTTTAATTGAGTTTTATTATTTTTTATTACGAAAAATTACAGATATTTAAGTAGTATCTGCACTTGTTGCCTAAATTTAAATTTTTCTTTGTTCTAGTATCGTTAAAAATACAATAGTTTACTTGTTCTTAAGATCTGAACAAATATTATAACCAGTTCTCAATATAGTTATGAGACTAGTATATGAAAAGTTACGTACTGGAGTGATTTCTATAATTACGACTAGCTTTTTTTAAAACTAACATTTATTTTGCTCAATATTTTTGTTTAGTAAAATGACCATTCGGTTTGAATGGCCAAAAAAGTATTTGTTGAGATAGGTTCAAAGTGTTTAAGAAGTTCGTGATCTATCTGGATGCTGCCGAACTCTATTGAACACTTGCACTTTGCCGAAGGACCAGATATATTTAGTTGTTGGCTATATCAGACCGTTTGAATAAAAATAAAAGATGTTGAATAACTGTTTGATTATTGTGTATTTGAAATATTAAGACTTATAGATGATATGTTATTGAGGTTTGAATTAGATGTTTTGGATTTGAGTGTTAATTTACGACTGATCTTAGCTATGTGATATTTAGGTTGATACTAAATTATGTAGATTTTATAATTTTATATATTTTTCTGATTGGCCCATTTTGTGGAGTTAAGGACACCCCTTTACAATTTTGGAACCAATCAGTGGTTATTACATTTATCAACCGATCAGGTATTGGTTGATAAATTGCATGATACGAAGAATTTAAACTGGATACAGGTAGTGCGAATTTCTTGGAATTATAAAAATTATAGTATGATATAGTTAGGGACAGGTGATAAAAATTCTAGGAAAAATGGATTACTGATTTTGCGACAGGACGCGTAACAATGAAAGGGATGGATGAGGGTTTATTGTCGCTATCCTGCATGGAGATAATAAAATATAATAATTATACCAGGGTTTTTATCCATATAAAATTTTATTATTTTGTTTTCTATAAGCTGATTGATCATTCTCTCAATTTTTATTAGTGTTTAACTTCCCGTAGGGTAAGTTATAGTAATCGCAAAAAAATCGAAAATGAAAATTTCTGCATATATAATTACGTTTCAAAAGTTTCTGAACATTTTGGCATATCTTTTATAATTAGAGAAAATGATTGTATGTGTGGCATGTGTGTGTTTGTATGTTTGGATACAATTTTTTGTCCACGATTTCATGCGCTTGGATTAACCGATTCGAATGATTCAAAAAATATTCGATTCCTATTGATGAGAAGACGTGTTGATTAGTTTTTGGCAAAGGCAGGTCCATCCGTTTCGAAGATACGGGGAAAAAGTACTAAAGCTGGAAAGTCAATTTTTAAGAGATCGGAGTGTGATTGATTTTTGATTGATTCAACAATCATTTCACTTGTATTGCAGGAATAACGAATTGATTAAATGTTTGGGGAAGGCAAGTCGAACGGTTTCTGAGATATAATAAAAAATGTTAAAAAAATGTCATTTAGCGGTCAAAAATGATTATTAGTCATATGCACATCAATTAGATATATTTTATAGAGATTTAGGTACAATCTTTGTTGACATTTATATAGGCTCCTAAAACAGCTAAATGCTGAAAAGCGCGAACGCTTTGTTTTTTTTTAAATTTTTATTGATTCACAATATTATCAAAACGGTTAAATAAGATTAATATATTTTTTCAAAAAATTGTTTTTTTTCAAAATTTCCAAAATTTTTAAAACTTTTAAAAATATCAAAATACGCCCCAGGAAGTTGCCTTAAGGGGGGCGATACATGTAACAAGAAAAAAAAATCGATTTTTTTTTCATAAATCGTTACAATAACATCTCAAAAATATGCCTGTAAATATTCAAAACAAAATTATCATTATTTATACAATAAAAACTTATTTAAGTGCCACGCCTCAACTCGACGCTTGAGTGCTATTGCACTCTTATCTGTTTCTGTGTCAAAACTTTAAACGCGTTTTTCTCAAAACGACATTTTTGAAATTTGCGGGCGGGATAACTCAAAAAGTTCTCAACCGATTCCAATGAAATTTTGCACACATCTACTTTACAGTAATAGCTTCTAGTTAAACCTCAAACATTCCAAAAAAATTTTCAAAAATTAACCCTTTTACCAAAAAAAACCATTGAAAAAAAGGTGAAAAATCGAGCTTTTCTAAGGTGTGCCAATTTACGATTTTGTGACTTTTTAAATTTTTTTTTGGTTTAATGTTTTGGTTTTATGTTTTATGAACACGTACAAACTAATTTTTTTAAATTCAGATCACCGTACGAAAAGTGAGAACGCCCGCAAATTGATGGCGTTTTCCGAGAGGGTCTTGGCAGATTTATTTTTACGGCAGCCATTTAAAAAAATAAAATTAAAAAAAAATTTTTTTTGTATATATAATAAATAACCCTAAAAAAGTTCAAAAAGATTCAATCATTCCTTCCCAGTTTAAAAAGTCTTCAAAAAAATGGTAAAAATTAAGGCGATTACATGTATCGCCCCCCTTAAGCAACTCAACTTATTGATGAGATAAATGCCCTCCAGCAAAATGATCCCGAATGGATATTTTAGTTATTTTATTATTATATTTGAGATTTATAATTTCGAGGAAAAATCCACTACTGTTTAATTTCAGCGGTGGGTTTCGAACGCGAAACCAGTGGCTACTCGACAAATTGTTTGCAAAATTTGAAAAAAATGTTTGCTGTTTTTCGTATTAAGGGATTCGATGAAAGATATCTGGTATGTTATAAACTAGATAGTTTATGGTTAACTGCCTTCAGATATAGGCGTCCGTAGCGACGATTCGTATCGAAATTGAATACAGAATCGAAGGAAGAGATTCAATATAAACAATAAATAGTCCGATAAGCGTGTAAGTCAATAATAAACAATGCACGAAGAAGTGCTCTGTCCGCATGTGATGTAGTGGGAAACCGCCGCCGCCGCCGCCGTTGCCGCCGCCGAGTACCCAATCGAGCGCGACCGCTTCTACGGCGGCCGTCATCGTCAGTCGTGAGTGTACGTTCATCGGCTTTAGGTCATTCGCATTTCAAAATCTATGTGTTCTACATATGTTATTTTACCTGTATATCTCGTTCGTAGTTGGTGTCAGTTTTTTTGTGATTCATATTTTTTGTTGTCCATGAAAGTGCCGCTCAAACAATGGTTAGTGAAGTCTTGAGGCAGGATAGCATACTGTTCGTTGAGGATTCTCACAATCAAGGTATAATCAGGGTTAGATTCAACTATAAGTGTAGCACTTAAGTTATTAAGTTAACGAGTTCGGTATGAGATTTATTTGGTAGCTTTTAACTTGATTAATGAAATATTTATGAAATAATGTAATAATAATAGTCTTATACGTTTTGGTTATTAAGGGATTTATGACTGTTATGTTTGTTGTTATTAAGAATTTGCACTCGCTTATTCTTATCATCCACTGGCCCTTGTATTTTAAATCGATTAGACAGTTTAATTGAATGAAGTCATATTCTTTTTTTCTAAATATTTGTTTAACATCTATCGAAAATACAATTTTCATAAGCTATTCGGCAAAAATTAATAAACATAACACATTTAAAAAACGCTTACACATACATATATTTGCACATTCACATTAACTTATATTGCATTGCTTAAATAATCTCTCCAATGAGAGATTTACAAATAGAAAAGGGGGCTTCCATTAATCACCATCATTCCATTGATCAATTTTGTAAGGATTTTTGGACCCCCTTCCCTCTTGGTGAAACGTGATGATATTCAAAATTACCCCGTCTCCCCACCAAACATTACGTGTATTTTTAGTTACGAGAAAAAAATTTAAAATTTTTGTTTTTTTTGCAAAAAAATTAAGTAAAAATAAATACACATGATATCTTACTATACCCCTCCTTCCCCCACGGGATATTTTGTGATTTTTTGTCAAACCTCCCATACCCCTAAAAACGTCACGTGATTAATGGACGCCCCGAAACTAAAATGAATTCGAAATAATTTAAATTGAATCTGTTGGCCAATTTCTTTTGAGTCGCTTCACTATTGGATAATTTAGTAGGAAAGTTAATAATTTGTTGGAACGGTCTTCAATTTTCAATAGATGTTTATGGTATTTGTCCTTGATAACATCTTTCACAAATGGGTGGTTCAAATCATTGTGGAACTAGCTGTAAGTGGAATTCTGTCTTAAGGCAATTAGGGCATCGTGCCTTAAGGCAAATTGCTGGAACTTCCCGTACCAAAAATTATTATTTTTTTAAAAACGATTGACATTTTTTAAAAAAAAATATGTACTTCGAACAAAAATAGATTTTTGAGAAACTATAATTTTGACAAAAAATTACTTTTTTTTGAAAAAAAATTTTTTAAAAAAAAATTTTTTTTTTAATTTTTTTTTTGTTTTTTTTTTATGAAAAAAAATTTTTCTTTATTTTGACATATTGTGGAAGATCTGAAATTTTTTTCAAAGCAATCGTACTGCTTTAACTGCATAGGGACAAAAAAAAATTTTTACGTGTAAGCGCCGCGTAGTCGTCTAACATGCAAACATTGGTACGGAACCCATATAAATGTACACAAAAAATTGAAATTAATATTATAATCTTTATATAATATCTGACAATACGATGTACATATGTCTAATGATCATTTTTGACCGCCAAATGGCTCATTTTTTTACTTTTTCTTCCATATCTCCGAAACCGCTAGACCTACCTTCATGAAAATTTTATCGATTCTTCATCTTGTCAATACAAGTGAAATGTTTTTTGAATTATTCCAATCGGACGCTCCGTTCTCTTAAAAACTAAGTTACCGTTTTCGGCACTTTTTGCCCCGTATCTTCGGAACGGCTGGACCTGCCTTCGCCAAAAACTAATCAGCACGTCTCCTTATCAATACGAATTGAATGTTTTTTGAATTATTCAAATCGGTTGATCCGTGTTCCCGAAATCGTCGACGAAAATTTGTATCCGCACATACATACACACACGTACATACATACACACACACATACACACACATACACACACACACACACACACATACATCCATTTTTTTTAAGGTATGCCAAAATGTTCAGAAACCTTTGAAACGTAAAGATATATAAAAATTTTCATTTTCGATTTTTTTGCGATTACTATAACTTGCCCTACGGGAAGTTAAAAATATAGTTGGAAATATACCAGGAGGAAACGGTAATAGTTCTAATCGTTTTAGTCTCTGCATGAGGACAAGTTAGAATTGCTGGCACATCCCCAAACTATGTCTGCAATTTACTATCCCCATAGTTCAATTCCATATGGTCATATGGGTTTAAGTATAGTTTTATAAAGCAGGACTTTAATGTCGAGGGATAGTCTGGATCTTCTACTAAGAAGCGAATATAGTTTTTAGTAGCCAGTTTTTAATTTGAAATCACATTCTAATGTAATATTCTCAGTAGTTTGGAAAAAATGCTAAATCTTTTTTGTTCCCTTGGATGTCAATAATCTTGGCATAAAGTTCGCAAACATTGATATCTTCCTAATTATTATATTTCTTAATTATGTTTTTGGTCACATTGTTTGTGAGTTATTATTTGTTTTATTAATGAACGGTTATAACAATCCGGTGAAAAGCTATAATGCGTGAGACGAACTTAGTATTCGTGGTTATGTTAATCAAAAACGTGCTCAAACCAAAACGCAGATGAACTGGTATAGAATAATCATTCTTCGACGTAATGAATTTATATATAGGATAAAGCGGGGCTTAAAGGTCTCCGAAATATTAAAACCAAAATCCACCTCCGAAATATCAAAAACAAGTAAAGTTAAGATTTTTTACGGAAACACATTTCTACAATGATGAATTACATGGGAGTGTTACTGAACATAGTCAGCTAGTTGTTTGTTTGATATGTGTTATTTGTTGTGATATAATTTGTTTGGATTCAAATTGTATCTTTGTGCCTCGCCCTACTCCAGGTACAAAATTGTAAAAAGAATCTTTATGTGGATCATTAATTTCTATATAAAACAACCGACCGAAACGAAATTCTAGAAACCAAAATGAACTGAAGAAAAGTATCAACACAACTAAATGTTCGAATGTTTATTGCGATCTCGTTTCTCTTGTGCTTATTAACTTGCATTTTTCTGTAATAATTGTTTATTAAAATTTGATTAATATGGTATACAATCAAATGAAGATTAATCATGCCTTATCAGTTCAATCTGCCTACTTCCTTATTCAACACTGATATGTATTTGCGAGATCATAATGAGAATATATAAGACGTTTTAATGACATTTTTGTTTAAACATAATGAGTAACATTGTACATAAAATCTCACGTCCGAATAATTAGTTATTCTGTGAGATTTTTCTTCGTTAAGTTGACATTAAAATGGGCAATATAACGAGTGAAAACAATTTAAAAACTCTAAAAAGCAAGGTGTCTCAATCAACGATGTCGCTAAGGTGTTTCGGCTTGTTCCGTTTTCTCAGAAATACTGTATAGTTCAAGTATTTTCACTTGGCGGACCTTGTATAATAGACCAAGAGCCCGTGGGCGGATGACAGTATGTATTTTACGACACCTGAGATTTTGTGCATCGATTCCTCTATACCTATCCTACATGAGATGGGGACTGACTAAGCCCAAAGTGGCGGACACAGCTACTGCGCAGCTGGTAAAGGTACCTTTTTTTCGCCCATATCCGAACCATTTTACGACGGTTGCCGTTTCGAAAATTTGAAAATATAATATTATTACTATCGTAAAATACCAATGGCAGACGATTATCGCGCGGTTAACATGGTGGCAGACGATTTTGAAAATGCAGAAAAAAATTTTTTTGAATGTATTTTACGATGTCTGCCATTTACATATATTATTCCTTATAGTATCAAAACCTTATATTTATCACGGCAGACGTGTACCTGGTGGATCAACATCAGCAGAGTTAAAAAACTCAGCTACCATTTGGCGTGATAGTATGCATAAATCTCCATGTTTTATACCGATATAAGCAATTCTTTCATAATGATAATACAAATTAATATTTGTTAGTTTATATGTGACATTTAATAATGTTGATGAGCGGAAAAAAGATTTTTTACGCTAAATTCGTAAAGATTAAAGTATACAAACGATAACAACAATTATTGTAATATTTATTCTATTTTTTTATTTATTTTAGTCTAATTTCAAAATATTGTATAAAAATAAAATTAAACAATATTATATATATATATATATATATATATATATACTTTCTTCATTTATTATAATCTCGGAGCCATATCTCGCTTTTGATGATTCCTCATCATCCGCTGAATCAGATTCTATAAAATAATAAATCAGATGTAAAATAAAAATTATTTGAAAATCCAACTGAAGATGTTTGATAAAGACGAGATTCTCCGACCATACTTAAAAAAATTAAGCTGAATAGTATTAAAAAGATATTGTATTTGGGTTCTTTGTTAAGTGTAGCAAACATTTGTTGAAGATCGATTTTTTTCAGAGAATTGTAAGGTCTTTTTTTTGTTAAAGAAGGCTGGATTGAAATCACAACCAGTAAAAGCATGACAACAAATTGAAATTCTGGCAAACAACTAACCAGTTCACTTCGTGATGTTAATATATCTCTGGTTATTTTCAACCCCATTTAGCATCCAAATATTTGAATTACTATATTTCTTAGTTATGTCATATTACCAATTCATATTACCAATATTATACTGATAGTTTGCAGTATCGAAGGCTCTAATAGGAATATTGCAACGATATGCTCAGCGATGTTACGCGCGTGATTGATAATGTTTGTGTCAGGTTCTTCATGTGAAGTACAACAAAAATATTCAACAACACACGATTGGACATTTGTGATTATCAT
Source organism: Ctenocephalides felis (assembly GCF_003426905.1). NCBI lineage: Eukaryota > Metazoa > Arthropoda > Insecta > Siphonaptera > Pulicidae > Ctenocephalides > Ctenocephalides felis. Next base: position 55,724,940 of record NW_020538040.1, on the reverse strand, counting down.
TGTATAATTGACAGTCTCAGAAATTCAAATAAATTAACAAAATTTAAATAAAAAATATCGATCTTCAACAAGGGTTTGCTACACTCGGTTTAGCAAAAAAGAAAATTTAACAGGAAACCACCTAAGATATTTGCCAAATATATAATGCAAAAAGACCTAAATGACGTGGTTCTTGGACGGTACAAACTATTCATTAATAACTATAAAGTTTACAATGTCAATGAACAATTCAGCAGAAAAAATTCTAAATTTTGGTGCAAGTTCAATCTCGTGTTCTATCAACAATTTTTAAGAGCCCACTATAACTATATTAGGAATAATATCTATAACAAGCAACCAACATTGTTGGGCGCATTAAAGTATGGTCGGAGAATCTCGTCTTTATCAAACATCTTCAGTTGGATTTTCAAATAATTTTTATTTTACATCTGATTTATTATTTTATAGAATCTGATTCAGCGGATGATGAGGAATCATCAAAAGCGAGATATGGCTCCGAGATTATAATAAATGAAGAAAGTATATATATATATATATATATATATATATATTGTTTAATTTTATTTTTATACAATATTTTGAAATTAGACTAAAATAAATAAAAAAATAGAATAAATATTACAATAATTGTTGTTATCGTTTGTATACTTTAATCTTTACGAATTTAGCGTAAAAAATCTTTTTTCCGCTCATCAACATTATTAAATGTCACATATAAACTAACAAATATTAATTTGTATTATCATTATGAAAGAATTGCTTATATCGGTATAAAACATGGAGATTTATGCATACTATCACGCCAAATGGTAGCTGAGTTTTTTAACTCTGCTGATGTTGATCCACCAGGTACACGTCTGCCGTGATAAATATAAGGTTTTGATACTATAAGGAATAATATATGTAAATGGCAGACATCGTAAAATACATTCAAAAAAATTTTTTTTCTGCATTTTCAAAATCGTCTGCCACCATGTTAACCGCGCGATAATCGTCTGCCATTGGTATTTTACGATAGTAATAATATTATATTTTCAAATTTTCGAAACGGCAACCGTCGTAAAATGGTTCGGATATGGGCGAAAAAAAGGTACCTTTACCAGCTGCGCAGTAGCTGTGTCCGCCACTTTGGGCTTAGTCAGTCCCCATCTCATGTAGGATAGGTATAGAGGAATCGATGCACAAAATCTCAGGTGTCGTAAAATACATACTGTCATCCGCCCACGGGCTCTTGGTCTATAAGTACTTGATACTGCTTTACCGGTTGGCCTTTGGATTGTGTGAAATTGTAGACTTCTGCATTGTTTACTTGGACGAGAATGTCAAATGCGTGGTTCATGGGCAGCCAAAATATATTTGGAGGGCTTTGTATGCAGAACCCACATGAAATACTGTTGTTATCGTTTCCTTGGACTTCTCTTAATTATTTACCTTTTAAAGAAATAGAAATTACATGTATAAATCATCTTGATATAATCTTACACCTGCAAATCATCTTGATATAATATTACAGATAAGAGAGATGTTGTCAGATATGTTATTGTGCTACATAAGGCCCTCATGGCGCATTTGTTTTATAACAACATATGCAATTTAATATGATTCAATTAGATACTGCGATTTTTTTAATTATGAAACTATTTCGCAAATACTACAGTCTTTCATTTTATACTTCTTAATTGTTTTACATAGTTACATTTGTAGAAAATTCCGGGCACCATCTTTTCCTATTCTTTGATCAGTCAATCATTTGAAGAACGAGTTTGGAATTTATTTTTTAAAAACTATTCTCACTCTCTATGATAACCATGTTTATGATTTAGATTTATTTTTAATGCCACTCCTCTATCTACTGTCAAATTGCCAATTATCTCTATTATTCATATATTTTTGCCAATATTTTAGGCGACATATAAAATCTGTTTCTTATGGTTTGAAGAGTTTAAATTCAAACTTCACAAAGTTTAGTAATTTTTATTCTGTATAAATGTTATAAACTTTTTTTATTATTCCGACACGTAGATGTCCAAGTGAATGTTGAAACTGTGTTTTGGCTGCACTTTTCTCTATCAACAGCTTTCCATATATGAAATACTGGTTTATAGCTTTTTTTTAAATATTTTAGCATAGTTGTTTTAAGTGTAAAGTCAGATTTATTACGCACTTATTTGCAATTGTGTAGCTCGAAGAAATCAAACCAATTGAATTTTGCGATTTTGTCCTGGACATTTATTCTTATTGTTGGTGGTGATAGTCAGAAGCAGAGCTTTTATAAGTCAATTTGCTGAATTTGCATACATTCCAAAATTCTCGTTTGAACGCAAAACTATCATAATACAATTTTTGAATCGTGATCGTTTTTTAAACTATTTTTGTATGTCACATTTTTTTTATTAATTTACATGTTTTTCCAAAAATTAGCAATAATTCAATGAACAGTAATTAAATTATATGGATTTACATTTGTTATAAGCACGAAATTACTCTTATGACGCATTCACAGTTATCTTCGCGTTATGAGATGCATATTACTGAATTATTTTTGTGATCTACGCATTCCGAGTTTTTTATGTCACATATGCGGCGTTCTTTAGACTTTCTCTTGCAATATGATCTAAATTTACCGTAAATTTTATTTTGCATGAATTTGAGGTATTCGCAATTAATCATAGGGTTTCTGTTTATATATTTTTTTGCTAAACAATTTTATTTCTCTGTAGATATCTATGTAACTGGCGAAATGATTAAAAGATTAATAGCCATAAATATTAAAATTAAAAAAAATATATTTCTTTAATTTGGCTAAATGCACAAAAACATTGTATTTGTATTCGACGGTTTACATCAATTATTGTTTTGCTTGAGGTAGTTTTTCAAAATGAGGTGCATGTGCAACTTCAACATTTTTGGGTTAAAATAGTCCAAAAACCAATGATGACTTCTATCCTCTGTTACAGAAGACATCAAACAAATCAATCAAATAATTCTGCCAATAATTTTTTTTTCGATACTAAACTTTCTGTTAAATCTCTCAAAAAATGTGTCGATTTTATGGTTCAAGTCTGAAAATGGGGGTTAAAAATTGTGTTAAAATAATTGATTAAACAAATTGTGCTTCTCTTGCTATCGGAAAAATTTAATTATTTTCTGAATAATCTAATTGAATTGTAATAGATGTTTTTTTTGCATTTGAGCTTGAATGGTTCTGAGCAGAAAAACTAGCAAGGAAAAACTATTATTAATTAATACTATTATTAATTTTTATATGTATTTACTATTGGTGTTGATTTTTTGTAACAACTGAAGTTTTTTATGTGTAGGATTTATAATCAACTATGAAAAAAATTAATAAATTTTATGACTAGCATGCTATATTTTATCATTTTGATTTTCGTGTGCAATATAGTTTCTTTGTAATCAAAGGATGTTGATTAGTGAAATGAAAACATGAATTTAATCCGGAAAATTTATTCTCACATTGATACTAAAAGTTTTTCTTTGAATCATGATGGCAATGACATTAATTTAAATAAAGTCAGTATGCATTTCTATAAAGTAAATGTATTTGCGTGAAAGTAAAATACTCGCAGCCTTGATCTTATATTATATCAAGATACTTGAAAGGTGTTAATATGCGTATATTTAATATTGTTTTAGTACTTTTATTAAAGACATATACAAATTCAACTTGCACAAATAATATTACTTCTCTATTTCTACCTGTAAAATTATTAAGCAAAAAGTGACTGAAATAATAGTTGGTGTATAAGCAAAAGAGTTAGAACAATTTCATGGTTTCATTAATACTCTCCAAGAACTTGAAAATGAATATAAATTATTATTGTTACAATATATAAAGGTGTACAACATTATTCAAATTAAAATTCTCAATTGTTCTTCTACAACAATGAGTTTATTTAGAGTTAATTCTAGTTGAAACAATTTGCAACACGCGTCTATATATAACAAGTAAAAAAAACTTGTGCAAAGAATGATAAAAAAATAGTTGAACAAATATTTGAAAATAACGTGTTCTGTATGTACAATACCGCTTGAAATTTAAATACGCTAATTTAGTGTTTCCGAACATTGAACAGAATGTTTAACACGTACATAATGCAATTGTGAATTGTTTTTAACATTTGAAATTGTTATGTAATGAACATAAATATTACTTGGTTATAATTTTCTAAACCCATTGGTAATGCAATTACAGGTTTACAATTAAATTTTATACAGATTTGATTTATGTTTTGCTAATTTAAATTTTAATAACGTAATAACGTAAATCTACTTGCTGTATTGTAACCATTAATTAGTGGATAATTTATATTGGATTAAAATTTTAAATTATATTTAACTTGACATCATTCGATCATTTGATTAATGATATATATTTTTAATGATATTTATTTATTTGCATTCAAATCATTTAGAAAACTAGTGTGGTGTTTTGAATTTGCGTAGCTCATTAAACTTAATAAAGCTAACTAAGTATAATATAACTGACTAGATCAATGATGTTAATTATAACTTTGTTTCAATAATTTCTGAAATTTTTTTAAGTCGTGGAATGTTGAAAGTATACATGTATACGTGTTATTTTTGCAAGCATCATGACCAATTTTATTTACTTCAAAATAAAATCTGTAAAAGTGCATACAAAAACACAATATATGCTATTGTAAATATTGCATTATCATTTTTATTATTCACTGTAAACGTACATATCGCGCGGCCAAGTTTTCAAAACTTTAATTAATTTTTATAATTAAACTGCTTCTCATAAGCCTATAATATTTTAGTGTGTTTGGTTTTACTATCAACTCTATCGCCATTTCAAGTTTCATCAAAGTCTCAGAAGATTAAACCTGAGGTACTCCTTGTTAGTCCTATGATGGTCTTTCACTTTTAAATATAAAATCCAAAACTTAGAGTGAATTTAGAGTCATTAAATATTTTATAATTATTTTTCATTGTTCTTTAGTGAAATAGGCGTCAATTTATTCAATTAATCTAATAAAGTGCAAATCTAACAAAACTATTGAACCTTCTTGAATCTGGTTTATCTTTTATCTCTATATTACCAATTATTATTCACGTTACCAGAATTATTACAACCTTTGTGATGAATTATTGACATTAACTTATGCAAAGTCTCTAATTAAATTTTTTACCGTACTTTTAAAAACCGTAAAACATTGTCTACTTAACCAAAACAAACAAGTTTTGAAGTTTTGAAATCTTTGTGTAATATGATACTGTATGGTCTCATTGTTATAGTTTTGCAGTGATATTTATAAACTTGGAATTGTTTTTAATAATTTTGTTTAATTTATGATATCGTGACAAACGTTGAAATTATTCAATAAACCGCCTACATATAAACAATTAATCATTTTCGTGGTCGACAAAAATAACAAGTATCGGTTTACACTACATCGGTTTACCAACATCAATAATATTTGTAATGAAATTGATTGATTTACGACAATATTTATATTGTAGAAATTAATCTACTGATCAATGAGCTGCGTTAAATTATATTTTATTTTGTTTTATCCTGGATGGTAATAATAATTCATGTAATTGTGATAATATATTTTTATATCATTTTCTTCTCAGAAATTTAAATTCTTATTTTGGTATTAATTGTAAGGTGACCATACGTTCCGGTTTGGCCGGTACAGTCCCGGATTTCCTTCTTGTGTCCCGGGTTTTTCTTAAAGCAATATTTGTCCCGGAGTTTGATTTTTTTCAGGATGTCCCGGTTTTTCGAAAATTAATAGTTAAAATAACAAAAATTAAGAAAACAAACTAATGGATGCTATTTTTTTTCAAATTAATTATGAAGAAAATTGAATAGAACATATAGATAAAAAAATATAAGATATATTATAATATCATAGATAAACAAGTATTCGAAGTAAGTCGAAGGATAAAGGTCTTACTAAAAGTCCGCAATTAAAATTTAAAAAAATCATTTAAAAAAGCAGTTTTTTTATTGTATCCTTCAATAGCATTTGTTATATAAACGACTAACACCCCCGCCGTCCCGGATTTGCCTTAAAAAAATATGGTCACTTCAGTTAATTGGCAATAATGATTAATAATATTTTTGTTCTAGAAACTATTAATAATATTTTAAAACAACCAGAAAAAAAATCAAAAATTTTTAACCGTACTATATAATAATGTTCCTATAAATGTTTAAATTGTTGTAAGAATTGTTTATTTCCATCTTTATGAAACGCAGTCGTGTACGGGAGTTATTTGTTTCATATTCATAAATATCTTATATAATGGTCATTATTAATAATAATTATTTTTTATCCTTATATAATAAAAAGTAATTGAAATATGCAATTTGAAACAAATAATTTGATTTTATCTCCTTTTATTTTCATAATAAATTTTAATTTATTATTGCAGCAATAATCTTCTCTTATTATTGATTCATCTTCATTATATTATTTTCTTTGTATAAATATCTTTACTGAAGTGCACAGGGTCATGAATAATTCAATATTGAATCATTTTAATCTTCGGTTAAGTAATACAGTAATGACTGTAATTAAAATTGAATAAAAAATTATTCGTATTATCTTGATTTTTTCAATACTTTTCATCTTATAATGCGTAGAAATAATTGAATAATGTAGTATTTTATAAATATTTATATATAGAGGGTTTATTTTAATATTTTACAATTGTTACTGAATTATGATGAATGCTGATTAGAAATAATCTGATTTAACTTTTCATTTGTAATTGCGTTTTAAAATATTTTTTTTTAATTAAAAATTCGTTAAAAACTCGAAATCACAATTCTTATTGATTAAGTGGATTGTATACATATCTAGTATATATCTATATTGCAACTTTGGCTCAATGCCACTGACACCTAGTATTTTAATTAATCGCAGACTAATTAATGTACTGAAATGTATTATTGCTGATATTAATACAAAATTATAATGTTTCAGGAATCACTTAACATTTATATGATCGTAAGTTTCATAAGTAATATCAAAATAAAAATTTACCGGTATTACGAAGGACTTTATTATAGAATATTTAGCGAAAAATATAAAATTAATTAAAAAATCAAATAAGTTTTGATATCATTTACACGTGAAATCAAAAATATCAAATAAAAAAAAATAAAAAAAAATATATCTGAATCGGGAATTGAACCCCGGAGCAAAAATTAGAATTCCACGACGATAGCCATTCGGCCAATCTGCTGTTGATAAAGAAAAACATCGCAAGCTATGCATGCCGCGCGCTGCTACAATGCAAACTTTAATTAATTTTTATAATTAAACCGCTATTCATAGGCCTCTAATATTTTACCACAGTCAGTTTGGGCATCAAATCTACCATTGTGCCAAGTTTCATCAAAATCCGAGACGAGCAACGCGCGGGTTCTCCTTTTGAGTTCATCTGAATCATATCTAGTATATATCTACATCAAAATTGAATAATTTATTTCAAACCAATTTTGGAATTGAATGGAGACAACCATTATATTCACATTTTAATAAACTTTAATGAATTATCGAGTTAGAATTAGAAAAATAACAAAAATATAAAATTTTGTTGAAAGCTTTGTTTGAAAAAATTATTATAAATTTGTTTGTGATGTTAAGCAATAACATTTATTACCGAATTTTAATTAAATAAACGATTTTCTACGTAGTTCATAATTCACACTTTATGTGAATTATAGCTGAAACTTATTTATGGAAAATTTCATTAAAAAAAATTATTTTACAACTAAATTACTGCGTTCATCTGAAACATATCTAGTATATATCTACACCAAATTCAATAACTTATTTCGAACAATTTTTAACATTGAATGGAGACAGTCATTAAATAGAAACTTAATACCTTCACATTATTTTAATATACTTTAATGAGCATGTGCAATTTATCGAGTCAGAATTAGAAAAGTAACAAAAATATATAATTATGTCAAAAACTTTGTTAGAAAAATTCAAATATCTTTGTGATGTTCATTGGAACTAATGTTGAGCAATAATGTTCATTGACGAACTTCAACCAAATAAACGATTTCCCACGTAGTTCATAATTCACACTTTATTTGCTGAAACGTCTTTATGGAAAATTTCATGAAGAAAAATTATTTTAATACTGAATTAATTAATTTAAGTTTGTAGAAACAAATATAGAGCAATAACAATATGTAGACATTGCAAGAGTTTTGTAACACAATTTTCTCAGTATGAATTCGGGACCAAATGTGTTTAAGATTTACTTAATAGAGTCATTTATGAAAGAGCAAACAATGAGAACAGAAGCCATGAGAACTTGAGATCACCAGTCTGATGTCGTCTTATGTAACATATTCGGATGTAGTTGTGAGGGAATTGTTGCGTGTACTTTTACTATTGCACTCTATAATACCGCTATGTTGTTCTTAAGACAAAAAATTATCACAATTAGAATGGTCGTGCATCAACCAGCCAAGGTCGGTGTATGGACTCTATGAAGATAAAAGTTAAGAAACAAAATTTCCATCAGAGTTCATACATAAAGTACATAAGATGATCTGTACAAAAGTACAGAGTTCATACATAAAGTAGGATATGTTGGATTTTCAGGATAGTGATTTCATTTTTATAACATTTTATTCAGTGGGGTTTGAAAACTCAGTCAACCCTCTGGTAAATTTCAGGTCACATTAAAATTTTTTCGATATCTTGCCAAATAATTGTTTTTTTCGTGAGATGACTCAAAAATCTCAATACTACAACATTGTCAAGACAGCTAATATCATTATTTTGGTAGACTTTGGTTGACTTTTCAACCTGAAATAATATTTTCATACACAGAAGTGCAAACATTTAGAGGCCTCCATGACTTGAAAGTCATTTAATTGATTAATACCGAAAAATTGCTTAAACAGATTTTTTTGTTTTTTCTTTGCATATGTAAGCTATTAATTACTGTTTTTCGCTATTTTTTGGAACTTCAGCTTATAGAGTGTTAACAAACGCATTTGTATGACCTCTGCATTGCACCCACAAGGTTTTCAATTCAAATCATCTGTTGCATACAACCTGATATCATGCAGAACTGCGAAAGTTCATCTTTATCTAATTTATCAAATAGTCTACATAAAATAATTAAGGACATACAGTGTTATAAAATATATGTATAAAGCAGGTCATCCTAAGAATTCAATCATGACGCTTACATTATAAGTCGTGATTATATTATAGTCACAAGAAATGGGCATAGATGTGGATAGCATCTATTTTAGGAAAACATAAAAATACTAACAATTACATAGTTTTACATATTTACAAAATTGCTCTAAATGTTCGCAATATATACATGTCACAAGATAGACAACCCTTATATTAGAAAAACCACTTTTGCATATGTAATGAAAATCGTAGTTGAAATTTATTAGGGGAAGTCCAGAAAGTGCAATAGTTTCGTTTCCATTTTTTATTTTCATGTTCGAAAAGTATTTTCATATCATGAAATAGAATTTATAAAACTCGGTTTTATTGTAATTATTTTTATGTAATTTAATACAGTGAAGAAAGAGAGATGTTTTTATTAAAAACTGTATTACTAACATAAAGTTCACCCATAGGTAACTGATCTTCATATTTGAAACATGATAATCTTATTATTATAAGTTTTTTATTGTGACGAAATTTAGTTAAACTTGGTTTTACTACGAAATTCTTACATCTGTATTATATGTAAGTTTATTGGAATTCAATCTCAAACTCTTCAGTTAACGTCCTAGTCTTCAATCAGTGGAAAATAACTATAATAATTTGAATTAATCAAATAATCTGTTGCAAATTATTTGAACAAAATATTTTATCTAAAGCACTTACAATTTGATGTTTTTATATTAAACTTATAACAATTCACACAATTTTTATTAGTGTAATGTAACTTTAAACTCAACTCATATGATATATAAGATGCACAATGATGCAAAATGCATATCATGTAGTCAATTTGTTTTATGTGTAGTGTAATTTATTTCACGTAATCAATTTTATTATTAATACTTGTTATAACTTTCCTATAGCAGTAGTTCCTTTAGAAGTTTCATAGATGTAATATCAGATCTGACGTGATGGTTTTTATGTCTTTTCTTGTAAAATGACACAAGTTAATTTATTATAGCATTTCACAAACAAAATGAAAATTGACAAATACTCGTAACCATTAAAGTGCAAGACAAATTGTATAATTAATTTCATATATAATAGTTGCTGTATAATTCTGTTCGGCAAAAGCTTATAGTGATGTTCCAGCCTTTCTTTTGACATTATCAACCTCAACAATCAATTCTTTTGACATTATCAATCTTATTGTATTATTAAAGTTTCTCTATTTTTTTGCAAGGATGATACTGCGGATTGGCATATATCTATTGCTCATATAAAACAAAAATTGAATCCATAATAGCCTAGTGTGGATTCAATCACCGTCGCGGACATAAATATACTATTACTACCGATTACTGTAATTGAGGAAATTTATCACCAAATGGATACCTGAAGTGAAATATAAATATAAACTTTTTATGATGTCTTCTCACGGCGGTCATTGAAATATTATCCAAGCATAATAATTTTTCTCGATTCACGGCGATGTGTCATAAACAAAGTGACATTCTTATGTGTGTCATTAGTGATGGCTTCTCCATTATTCAATCTGTGATTACAATCTGCTGCGGCTAATTAAGATCACTCATCTTCTTAGGTTAGCTACTGTCTCTGGTAGTGCAGTACTGGCAAGAGAATTTCTCAAATTGTATAGTGAATAAATATATGTGTGTGTTCGACTCTATTTTTTGCGGTTTTGTGTTAGCAAGTTCTAGAAAATAATTGCTACGTTACTTTTTTACAACTTTATTACAACCGATTTTTTTGTTCTTTGTGCATTACCCCTGTTTTTAGTAAGACGTGAGTATCTCATAAAAACAGAATTTAGTATTTATTTTTGTACTTTATATAAGTTTTATCGAAATATCACAAATCAGATCTTAATTTCAAACTAATCACATTTTTCGAAAGAATATCTATTCTTATTTATTTTGAACGTTTTAAGATGGATCGATTAGGCAAAATTAGTACGAAGATTTTTTTTTGCTGTTTTTCAACAGCAATCATAACTTAACAGTATGATTTTAAAACGCCGCTTTTCAGAAGCCAACCCAACGATTGACCTGTATATATTATATTAATTTTTCTAATACTGATATATTTTTACATTGCCAGGGAAGGGTTATTTCTACTTGGAAACATAGTACAATCTATATTGTCAGGAGAAAACGGTCATTACTACTTCTAGGGTGAACTAGCATGTCAATGTTACTTTAATTTTAGTTTTATTTAAACATGGTGTCAATATATAGAAATTATTGATTATATTGCCAGAATAACTTTAAAATGATTTAAACTGCATTAATGTAGGTTTTTGAATAAATTAGAATTGACGGAGCAATTCTGCCGAAAAATAGTCTAATATTATGCCAAGGCAATATTGCGCTGCGTTTTTCATATAAAATGGTACTAACATTGTTAAAATGCTATGTGGTTACTGTGCAGTCAGGCGTTTTAAATATAAAATCTAACCTAGAAGTCGCACAAGTGTCAAAAAAAATCTTATTATAGGTGCATCTTTCTGATGTGTCATAACATATGAGTGATCTTAGATTTTATGTGTTAAACGCTTGATTACACAGTAAATAAATAGCATTTTGACCATTTTCAATACCTATTTGAAAAATGAAAAACGAAGCGTAACATAGCTTTGCCAAAACATTGGTCTATTTTATGTCAGAATTAGCATGCTAGTTAACTTCCCGTAGGGCAAGTTATAGTAATCGCAAAAAAATCGAAAATGAAAATTTTTATATATCTTTACGTTTCAAAGGTTTCTGAACATTTTGGCATACCTTAGAAAAAATGGATGTATGTGTGTGTGTGTGTGTGTGTGTGTGTGTGTGTGTATGTATGTATGTATGTATGTATGTATGTGCGTGTGTGTATGTATGTGCGGATACAAATTTTCGTCGACGATTTCGGGAACACGGATCAACCGATTTGAATAATTCAAAAAACATTCGATTCGTATTGATAAGGAGACGTGCTGATTAGTTTTTGGCGAAGGCAGGTCTAGCCGTTCCGAAGATACGGGGCAAAAAGTGCCGAAAACGGTAACTCAGTTTTTAAGAGAACGGAGCGTCCGATTTGAATAATTCAAAAAACATTTCACTTGTATTGACAAGGTGAAGAATCGATAAAATTTTCATGAAGGTAGGTCTAGCGGTTTCGGAGATATGGAGGAAAAAGTAAAAAATGAGCCATTTGGCGGTCAAAAATGATCATTAGACATATGCACATCAAATTATCAGATATTTTATAGAGATTTTAACAATAAGTATACATTTTGTTAACATTTCTATGGGTTCCGTACAAATGCTTATGCGTTAGACAGCGACGCGGCGCTTACGCGCTTTATATTTTGTCCCTATGCAGTTAAAGCAGTACGATTGCTTTCAAAAAAATTTCAGATCTTCTACAATATGTCAAAATACAGAAAAAAAAAATTTTTTTCAAAAAAAAAAAATGTTTTTTTAAAAAAAAATTTTTTTTTTCAAAGAAAAGTTATTTTTTGTCCAATTTATAGTTTCTCAAAAATCTTATTCTTTCAAAGTGATTTTTTTTCAAAAATGTTAATTGTTTTTAAAAAAATAATAATTTTTGGTACGGGAAGTTCCAGCAATTTGCCTTAAGGCACGATGCCTTAATTGCCTTAAGACAGAATTCCACTTACAGCTAGTTTATTATATAAAATAGATTGCTTCCAATATCTCCAAAACAAGTAAAGAATAGATATTTTTAACGATACTTACCTGGTATTGCATCAAATCGGGCCACAATCGGCCATATCAGGTGATCCATGGCCACATTTTCAAAATTTGAACAAAAGTATTTTTTTACGTTGCTAGTTTTCTTGGTTTTGAGCGCTGTTGTTTAGATTATGTTACCGGAATATGATTTTTAAGTATAATATGTATTATATTATAGTTTTTAGTTTTGTTGTTATACCTAATAATTAAACTGTATCGCATTGATTAAACAATGTAGCTATTTTGACGTAAAACTCGCTTGCAATTGAAAATGAAACTTTGATTTCTTTGCTCCCGACCTCATTTTTTTACTTCTGTTTATGGTCTATGGTAAGCATAGCAAAAAAACTTATTTCTAATTTTTCTGAACATAGTTTGACAGTTGTTATGTGTTGTGATATAGTTTATTTGGTTTTCACAGTATAACTACTGAAATAAGAATTGTACCATTGTGTACTGCTTTATGCTAATTGAAATGGTGAAATGAATAATATCAGAATAGTTAAGCATTAGGTGCAAAAAATTTATGCTCATTATACAAAATTAGGTTTATTTTCTATATTTACATTCTGAGATGAATTAAAATGCATAAAGAAAGTAATAATATTAAATAAATTTTTTATGTCCATCATATTTGCTAAAAATCAATTTGAGCAAGATGTTACACTACTATTCCTCTGTCTATGCGTTGAACTCAAAGAAGTCGGATGCCACTGTTCCTATATTTTACTGATGACCGCGACGACTCTGTTATTCCGTTTAGGAAATAGAATGTGCGATTTTTGCTATTGGTTTTATGGCAACGGCATCTAGGTCAGTCAATATTATGATCTCTAAAAATTGCCATTCGATAATAATACAGACTTACGCTTTGATGCAGAACCACTAATTTACTCTATTTAATTTGATAATTGAATATAGAATGATTTAAATTGTTCACTTAATTAATTATATTCATCATAATTGAAAACTTTTGATTTACTAAATATACCAGCAAAATTTTAAATTGATCAATTTTTAATAATACTTGATTTTTTTAAATTATTACATGGTTTATTTAATAATGTTCACAGCTGTTAATGATGTAATGAATTCAATGTGATACGCAGTTTTGATTACTTAGTAAATAAAATCAATTTACTTTAAATTTTCACGTCATAATTATTGACTGCTTTATAATTCGAATTCGACATACGTGCTTAAAAATTTTCAACCATGCTTAAAAAATGAGTGAAATTATGTAGAAATAAAGCCCATAAAAGCTCATAAAGTCTCATAAAACTTATAAATATAACTTATATATGTGTGTATGTATATGCATATATTTGCGTATGCGTTTGAGTTCAAACATTTTATTTTATAAATAATTTATAAGTAAATAATTTTTACGACAAAAATGATAAAATATTGGAATTAATATGGTAAAATACATAAATTTATCACTAATGAACTAATTTTACAATATTTTTGTATTAGGATGGGGCTTGACACAAAGGTCCAATTTGACTTTGAGCAGTTATATTGTTATAACTAAACCAATTATATCACGACAAATAATACATATCAAATAAACAAACAAGTAACTGATTATGTTCAATAAAACTCCCAGCAAAAATACAACATTGTTAAAATATTTTTTTTTTGTTTTTCAAAAATTTGTCACCTGATCTTTTTTACCCTATAGGTGTTTATCTCCCGATAGCAACGTTGTAAGAATCAAGGCTGGTTATACATCTTTTTCCCTCTACTTTCAAATATTGTTGTTATTTTTTTTTAACTTGTCTAGTTTTGAGATTCCGTTGGTGGACCTTTTATATCCGTGCTCACTTTAGAAAAACGATATTGCTACGAAATCACTCACTGTTTCAATATACTTCGGGCTGACTGGATTTTTTAAATCACTTGCAGCCAAATATTCTAAAAGAAAATATATGTTCATATATGTTGGGCATAAATCTAGAACGCGTGCAAAAAATCGCTTTCATTTTATTATTTTTGTTCTTCTATATTATGTAGTTCCTTGAGGATTTTGATTTCCCAAGAGCCGTACGACCATTACAGTTCCTTTATGTTCTGGTTTCTTGTTTGATAGTTTCTACGATACCAACTGTTATGGCTCTCCTTATATACATTTATAAAGGGACATGTGTAATAGATTGAGTA
Organism: Ctenocephalides felis; assembly: GCF_003426905.1. Classification (NCBI taxonomy): domain Eukaryota; kingdom Metazoa; phylum Arthropoda; class Insecta; order Siphonaptera; family Pulicidae; genus Ctenocephalides; species Ctenocephalides felis. The sequence continues at coordinate 55,709,855 of NW_020538040.1, read as the reverse complement.
GACTTAAATAAAAAAAAGTTGAAAATATTTTTTTAAGCAGAATCGCGTTTCTTATTTATTTACTTCATAATTTACATGCCAATCTTTCATTTACAATTAGTGTTGCTGTCAGACATCTGTAATAAATGTGTTAGCTATTTGAATTTGCTTTATTTTATAGTTAATTTTATAATATAAAATGTCGTTTCGATTCGTTAAACGAATTTTTAATCTCTGAACTACAACTATTTCAATTCTACAATTATGTTCGATATATCTGTACTAATTATGAATAATATTTTGTTAAAAATTAATATTAAAGCCATTTGATTGTTGAACAGGTTATAAAATTATGTCTGTATTCAAACATAATGAGAATATATTTAATGAAAAATGTCATTTAATGAACATTTTCAGTAAAAATACTTTTGCTTTTGTTCCAGATATTTAATTCCATGTAACACGTGTTTTTACTTGACTTTCGAATCTTTCAAAAATTGCAACGCATCAAAATAATAAGACATTTAGGAGGTAGAGTAGAGTGGGGCTAAAAGGTCCGCGCGTAAAAAGGTCCACCACTAATATTTTAAAAACAAGTAAAGGTTTTTTTAAGTCAGATTCAGCCGTTTTTTTTCATATAACCTGTATAAAAGCTTACACGTGGGTGAGGTAAAAAAGACAAACTGAACCTTTATTCTGGCAAAAGTGTAAACAATAAAAAATTCTTGATAAGAAAGTAAATTAAGTTAAAAAAAAGCAAATTCACGAGAGATAAATTAAATAAATAGTTATTCCAACTTTAGCTATTTCGGACAAAATGGCCAAAAAGTACATTTCTAAAATTATGAATTAGCTCCGAGTTCTTCTGAACATAGTCAGATAGTTGTTTGTTTGATATACGTTGTTTATTGTGATATAATTGGTTTGGTTTTTACCATATTAGAACTTTGTGCCACGCCCTACCCTATATAATAATATAATTCATATATGAAAATTGTATTATAATTTATCATTTTATTTCTTAATGTTTCTTTCTCTAAATATATAAATTTCACAGAAATTCTTAATTTATAACTTTGATAGGATTATGCTTCACGAACTGAAAATAATTTTACAATAATCCGTACGAATTTTGGGTTCAATTAAATTTTATTTTGTAATACCTGTTAATTAATTTTTAATGAGCACAACGCGGAGAATTTATCTGATATAAAAATGAATGTACAAACCATTTCACAATTCATATAAAGCCAAATTATAATATTTCATAAGTGTTTAAGTTAATATAGTATTAATTCCTTCCAATATCAATTCCTTATTCATGAAATTATAATTTCAGAAAAAGTATAATTAATTTTTCTTTTCCTTACTTATATACGATCTTTTCTATATTTGGAATAAAGTTTCAAAGTCGTCTCATAATGGCATTTTAATTAACTTGAATATTTTCTGCTGTTCACTGTACTTGAAAGAATTTGCATAAAATATTTAATTTAAATTAAACGTTTCTTCTGCATCTATACGTAAGAAGTATAAATTAATGTGTTCTTGACCATATTGCACATACATGTCTTTCAATTTATACGTAATATAAAAACGCTTCCATAATAAAATATGTTTAATTAATTAATTTTCCGTGGAATAATGCATTGAAATCATTGCAACCATTTCATCTTAAGACCTTTTATGAGTTAGGATCTGTCACATTTTGTAAAGCATGTCTGAACAGATTTTGGCTTTCTCAAAGAAGGTTTGATTTGTATTAATGATGAGCAATTCTATTGGTTTTACGTAATGACCTAGTGGTTTCAGAGAAAAAGAGTTTGAACGGCCATTTTGAGGCCTTGAAAATTTTTATAGATTTTTGTGCTATATTAAGTTTATATCCATAAAACGACTTATTCATAAATTTGAAGAGATGCTAAATTTTTATATGTTTACATACTGGCAAAGTTTATTCCATGACATCATACTATTTTGGGGTCACCATTAGGGGTGCGGGGGTTGCATGAAACGTAGTCAAATAATTAGTTTTTTATTATATAAAAACAATAGATAATTAGGTTAATATATGCATGTTTTTTTGTTACTTATACTTTTTCATAGTTACTTATACTACTTGCGTATAGATGCAGAATAAACATTTCATGGCCATCGTAAAATCTTCAATAGTCCGTCCAAAATTTTCATTCACATTTGTTTGTAAAATGGCAGAATGGTTTTGGTCACCTGAAACTATCGTAAATCTGTATTTATATTATAATGTAGTAATGATTAATACTTTCGCTACGGAATGAATGACACTGCAGTACGGAACAGCGAGCCGCCCAGTAGCGCTACTGACCAGACCAGACTCAACAAAATATACTTCACGATTATCTAATTATCAATTAAAATGTATTTAACCATGAAAAAAATCACTTCTAAATAACGAAAAAATTACAATAACAAATTGGAAGCCGCAATAATTTAACTCACGGTGATAAATTTTGAAGCAGGGGTCGACACCCGTACACACAGATCGTCGTAGCGAAAGGGATAAAATAATTATATACTAGTCGTACAATAAAATTAATGCATTTGTATTGTGATTTAACTCTTCATCGATCTGATAGTAGATACAAGGTCAACATTTTAGTAGATTTTTCCACAATGTGATGTCATTGAGACCCCTAGATCTAAGTAGCCTCGTTGTTTTATGATACTATTTATTTGTCCACATTAACAAGAATAGCTTAACCAAACAATTACTTCTTTTGCTTTCCACAGCAAAACTAGCTTGAATTTCGATAATCGAATCCAAAATCCAATTTTCTAGTTTTCATGTGCTGCCAAGTGTGCAGATTTATATTGCCTTTTCAACATATCAATTGAATTTCTTGTGTTGAATTGATAAGTAATAACTTTGGTAATCGATGAAAGCCTTTGCCCAACAGAAGTGATTCAAAGTTTAAACACTTTGACATTTTAGTGAAAGTTAAACGATGTGTCGGTACACCGTCCGTACGACTCAGCCATAATACTTTTGTAGGATATCCGGCCTGCGTAGAATAACGGTCGCTCATTTGCCGATTCGTGTTAAAGTTCACAGATAATCAATGTATTGGAATTGATTTTTCTAAAGATTGATAAATTACATATGGATGCAGAATTGCTCATCTGCACTGCGTACCAGATCCCACATGTGGGTCTATTTACAGAGCCAGTTTCACCAGTATTAGCATACCGTTAAGTAACAAAAACCTGTTGTTTGTTTTGCCTTAATTTAGATCTAATGCGGGTTCATAAAAGACTATATGAAACTCGCTCAAAAATCATAAACATCTAATGAAGAGCGGGTTGAGATAGTTTATTCAGGGATAATGAACACCTATTCACTAAAAAAATCTGTTTTCGTAAAAGAAAATGAGAAGATAAAATGGAATGAAATTAGTTGTGATAATATCAAAATAGATCAAGTTGCCTTTATGTTGTAATAACAAATTTGCTGATATTCTGTATTAGAATAAGGGGCGTCCATTAATCACGTGAGGTTTTTAGGGGGAGGGGGGTTTGACAAAAAATTACGAAATATCACGTGGAGGAGGGGTTTGACAAAAAATTACGAAATATCACGTGGAGGAGGGAGGGGTAAAGTAAGATATCACGTGTTTTTATTTTTTAACTATTTTTAAAAAAAAAATTCAAACATTTTCAAAAAAAAAAATTGTTTTTTCACGTAACTAAAAATACACGTGATGTTGATGGGGGAGGGGGTAGTCCAAAAATCGTTAAAAACTTACTCACGTGATTAATAGACGCCCTCATAGGCGCAGGTATTTGAAATAGAAGAAAAAAAACATAAATGCATGAATCGAATAGATTATGAAATATACTATCGAACAACATGACATAAAAATGCTATCTGACACAGAATATAATTAATATAACATAAGTTATTAAAAAGCAATAAAATGCATTAAAATCAGATTTATATCAATTAGTAGTTAAGCTAAATTAAATAGTAATTAATACTCTATAATTATTTTGCTAATGATGATAATAATAATACTCAGGACAATCAGTAATGAAGTATTCTCATACTTACGGTCAATCAGTTTTATTTTAATTAATTTTACTGAATTTTTTACTAAAGGTGAAAAATAATAAACTGATGTTGAAACGATTAATCATTTTGTTTTAATTCTTTGATGTGGTTTCATTTTCGATGAAGTGATTGTTATTTTTTTAATCACAATAATAATGCTAGTGGTGATCTAGTGATTTGCTCGATGGTATAATCGTAAATTTAATTAGAATATAAATAATCTCGTTAGTCGAAAGTTAGTGTAAATTATATGAAATTGTCTGATACTTTTATATGGAAATATTTAATTTAATCCTTAAGCCACTTACATATTTTTATTTTTGTCTCAGACATTTCAGCTACTCAATTTCAACTATATTTTTATATCTATTCTTATTTTTACATCTATATGCATAAAATATTTTTAAATATGGTGGAGCGGGGCACAAAGATCCAAATTGACTTCAAGTAATTATACAGTTTAATTTAAACCAAATGAGCTACATCATAATACATAACACGTATCAAACAATCAACCATGGAACAATGTTCAGTAAAATTATGGAAATGTTTTTTCTACTATTTTTCTAAAATTTCATCTGTGCTTTTACCACATAGACGAGGTAAAAAGGATATTTAAGGGGCAAACAGGTCCAATGCCTTTTTTTTAATTTTAAAGGGATTTTACGAAATAATCATTACTATTCAACTAGTGCAAAATATAAATGAAGGGTACAATTTTTACAGGGATAACACTGTGTATAACCTTGATCTGGTATTTTGTCCGAAATATTCATCAGCAGTGTTGGAATAACTATTTATTTAATTTATCTTTTGTAAAAATTGCTTAACATCATCCACTTTTTTATTTACTATTTATTCTTATTGACCTTTGCCAAGGTAAAGGTTCAGTTGGTTCTTCTTACTCCACCCACGTATAAGCTTTTATAGAGATTATATAAAAAAACTGTTGAATCTAACTTAAAATTACCAATGCATCCTATAAAACAATTAAATACCGTATAATTAAAAATTATATTTTGGAATCATCAACTAAATAAAAAAATTAATAAAATGTCAGCAAATACTTCGAGTATAGATAATTAGTCATAACTGGACTGGACAACTACTGGGTTGCCATCCTTTTTCAAAATTCATATAATAAAAACAGTAAATTGCTTAACATCATCCACTTTTTTATTTACTATTTATTCTTATTGACCTTTGCCAAGGTAAAGGTTCAGTTGGTTCTTCTTACTCCACCCACGTATAAGCTTTTATAGAGATTATATAAAAAAACTGTTGAATCTAACTTAAAATTACCAATGCATCCTATAAAACAATTAAATACCGTATAATTAAAAATTATATTTTGGAATCATCAACTAAATAAAAAAAATTAATAAAAATGTCAGCAAATACTTCGAGTATAGATAATTAGTCATAACTGGACTGGACAACTACTGGGTTGCCATCCTTTCAAAATTCATATAATAAAACAGTCAAAACAATTACTGAATGCCCTAGTGTGACAGATTGTAAAACTAAATAAAGGTGATTGCTGGCTATGCATATTTTGTCTTTTACTTTAAAACAGTATCGTTAAAAATTTTTAAATTTACTTGTTTTTGAGATAATGATGATGGACCTTTTCACCCGCGGTTATTTAAGCGCCGCTCTATCCTATTGTGCACAAATTCAAATATTACGGATGTACAACGATTTGAAGTTCTCAGCGTACGACTTAAAGTCATATAGTTGTATTCTATCAAACATCATAAGGTACTTTCTATAATACCTTTTAAGACGATTAATTATTTATGTCCTATCAGGTTTAACGTGGTATTCGTGTAAAAATATGATAATAACCGAATGACGCAATCAATATCTTATGCCATATTTAGCGATAGTTACCGCGACATGCGATCAAACTAATTCATAAACGACATTCTCCCGGTTCACATGTAATCTATAAGTTTTCTTTTCGTGTTCCTTATGTAATTATTGAACTCTTACGATACAATCTAACATATTTTTTCTGTCTCATTGGATTTACGTATATGGCTGCGTTAATAATCGGAATAGTTATCAAAACACATCTATATTTATCATTTCAAGTGTCAATCATTGCGTAATAATTATATAATGAATGAACTTTTCTAAGTCGCACGAACTTGTTAGTTAAATTCTGATGATATAATCAATAAGGAAAGCTTTATCTTTGTAGGGAATAATTTATTATTAATTAATATTCTTGTATTTGTTGTAAATTGAAGTTTGACGTTGAAATAGTTCAGGTATTTGTATAGATACAAATTGTTTCTATACCTTTTTTATACATACTGAATTTAACGTTTCATTAAATTTAAAAGGCAACATTATACTTTTTTTATACTGTTACAACAGCAATCAGAACTTTTACTTTATAAAAGGTTCTATAAGTTGTTTTTGTTCAAGACTTATGACCTAAGGTATTATTATAAGAGGCAACCCATCGGTTCACCAATCTCCTATGTGTGGGGTTTTTATATTAGCTCTTACGTCTATTTAATTACGTTTATTACCTTCTTATTTATTTCACGAAGAGTTATGAAGATACTAGAAAAAACTTATTGATAGGATAGAGCGGGGCTTGAAGGTCCGCAGGTAATAAGGTCCACCACCCATATAACCCCTGTTAAAGCTTACATGTGAATGGGGTAAAATGGTTCAACTAAACATGTACCCTGGCAAATGTGTAAACAATGAAAAATACTAAATAATACTAAATAAATAAAAGTAAATTAAGTTGTATACAGTGTTATCTCTGTAAAAAATATACCCATGAAAAAAAAAACCATTTCTACAATGATGAATTTGCAGGGAATTTTACTGAACATAGTCAGATAATTGTTTGTTTGATATATGTTTTTTGTAATTGTTTTGGTTTTCGCAATATAATTGCTCAAAGTCAAATTGGACATTTACGCTCCGTCCTTCTCTATATCAAATTGTAGTATAAAATTTCCAATAATATTTTTTTTTGTATTCGTGCAAAACTTAATTGTTATGTTTTCAGTCTAATCGTAAGTGTTTTGCCTATTTTACTTTCAAAATTGAAAGATTTTTAAGTACAAACTGTTCGAAATTTCCGAGAATATCAGTCCAAAATAGCGTCAATGATCAAATAATTTAGTGAATATGTTTAGCTTCGGAATATTCAGTCTTATTGATCATCGAATAGATACAAATGCTATATCGAGTAATTACGCTCGAAATGAAGACATTTATGACGAGTTCTCTATATTTCATGGTACAAAACCAGTAATTTGACTATACTGTTCTTCGGATCACCTACTATAACACTTTCTCAACATGACTCAATTAATTAAATATTCAAATCAGTTAATTTTCTCGGTGAGATACTACCAGCAATCTTTGTTAGTAAATTACACAGGCATTCAGACTTCTCAGTAATTTGTATATAAAATTAGGTAATGTTTGTTTCGTGATAAAAATACTTTTCTTCGTGGATTATTTTCAAGAAATGTGGGTTAGTGTATTAAGATAACAAATTATTGTTTATTTGGAAAATTTTATTTGCAAACTGTATTAATTCTGAAGTAACATCGTATAAAAATAAAACAAATAATGTATAATTAACTTCCCGAAGGAGAAGTTTATGTTTTCATCAAAAAATCCGATTCGCTAATTTTATGTTTTCTCGACGTTTCCAGCCATTCTGAATCGAATGAGACCAAATCTGGAAAAAGTATGTGTGTGTGTGTGTGTGTGTGTGTGTGTGAACAGATTTTTTGCCGTAAATCGACGTTTTCTCAATAATGGCTGGACCGATTTCAAAAATTTAAAATCCATTCGATGTATCTCGATGAGGACTAGCGTTTATCAATTTTGCGCGACGATCAGCCAAGCCGTTTCTTTGTAAATAGCAGAAAAGTGAAAAATTTTTCGTCCACGTTTCAGCCCGCAGTTCTAAATCGATCTTGAAAATTCAAAAACCATTCGAAAGATATTGATTGGGAATCGTGCTGATTGTTGGTAGAGATCGGCCGAGCCGCTTTCTTGTAATAAAGTGTTAAAAAAATTTTTTTCGACGATTTTTATAATTATTTTTTTGACGGTAGATACCATAGTCTTCTAGATCATACTAAAATATTACGGCTCTACGACAATTGGTTTAACTTTAAAAATTCGTCAAAGTTTGCAAAACTTGGCATCGTTTTTTTTGGCATTTGTCAAAATTAGACCTTTCATCGACGTTTTCTCAAAAATGCCTGAACCGATTTTAGAAATTTAAAAGCCATTTGATGTATCTTGATGAGGACTATCGTTTGTCAGTTTTGTGCGACGATCTGCCAAGCCGTTTGTTTGTAATTTGAAAAAAAGTGTTAAACTTTTCGTCCACATTTAAGCTCATCCTACCGAACCGATTTTAAAAAATCAAAAACCGTTCGAAAGATATTAGTTGGGAATGGTACTGATTAGTTTTAGGTGAAAATCTACCGAGCCGTTTTCTTGTAATTCGTTGTTGAAAAAAAAATTTGAGCCGATTTTTATGAAACTTTTTTTGATAATATACATCATGGTCTTATACAACTTATTGGAATATTACGACCCTACGACAAGTAGTTTAGTTTAAAAAAATCATCAAAGTTCAAGAAAATAAGTAGTTTTTTAACGTTTGTTAAAATTAAAATTGGACGATTTTACTTCGTATAACGATAGAGTACTTGGTTTTAATGAACATATCAAGCCATTAAAGTCCTATGGAAACTGGTTCAATTATAACAATTGTTGATTTTTGAAAATTTACTTTTAGAAAATACTCCGTGTCAAAGTGGTCGCTCGTTTTCAATTATGTGTAATGAATCCACTCGGAATACTTTAATCACTCATATTTTAATTTAGTTTTTATTGATTAAGTCGATTAATTACACATATCGGGAAGTTCATGTAACTTGCCTCAAGGCTAAATACCAAACCAACTAGTTAATTTTTTTTTTTAATTAAAATCTCAACCCAACTCAATATGTGTTACTCATCGTCGTCATCAAGCATTAAGCAAATCAATTATTTCAATCATTATACTTTTCAATAAATAAGCTTCAATTCAAGTTATTCATTATTTTGTTATATTGCACACAATATTCTTTCATATTTTCAGTAATGATTTTTGGTAATTGCTGTTTGCTACTATTGCCTAACAATAAGAAAAATAGCTGTAATTTGTATGATCTGGTAATTCAACTTTCAGTTAGTATTTTAGAGACTTTTTTCTAAATCCGCAATAAAGCCACATTAACTTGTATTACAGAGGTAATTAGAACGTTTGATTCGTAAGTTCGTTGTGATAATTAATGAACTCGTCACAATTGAAAAACTTGTTTTGTAAGTTATTATAAAATCATATGGGATACCCACATTCGAATTACTAATAGAGAAATGTGCTACAAAAAAACTTGCTTGAGAATTTTAAATAAATAGTAAGTACAAAAATGTTGTTCAGTGAGAAACATCACCAAGTAGGAATTCGTGCATATATATATATATATATATATATATATATATATATATATATATATATATTAGGGAGGTCCTTAATATGGACATTTTCGAATTTTCTTGCTCAAATAGTTCCAAATTGATAAATAACAATTCTCTGAAAGTTTTAGCTCTTAATATTGTCTTTTAGATAGTGCGCAATTCAATCAAAGTTTTGTATGGAAATAGCATGGAAAATTTTTCAAAAATTTTAAAAATGTTTTTTAGATATAATTTAGCGTACAAATGAATGAGTTTTATTCAAAATTTGCTCTAGAAAATAAATTATAAAAAACCTGCTTTGCAGGGCGTCGTATTTTCAATAAAAAATGACACGAATTTTCACTTTTAATTCATTTGTTGCTAAGTTATACTTAAAAAAAAATTTAATTTTCAATTTTTTTTTATTGTATTTTCATGCGAAGTTTGATTGAATTGCGCACCATCTAAAACTTAATATTAATAGCTTAAACTTTCAAAAAATTGTTTTTAATCAATTTGAAACCATTTGAGCCCTTGGGAGCAAGGAAAATCGAAAATGTCCATATCAAGGACCACCCTAATATTTGTAGTAATATATTCATATATACTACGAATATATTTTTGTTTATTCTACACCATTACATTATAAACTATGAAACGATTCAAGGAAACAATATGAAAATGTTTGATTAAAGTTAGAAATTGTAAACTCATTCTTGTGCTAGTACAATAATGACAATTTCTCAACTTGGTCTTTGTTCCTACTTTTACCATAAATTTATATCTACATAATTGCTTCATTATATCCAATTACAGTATCATCTTGTACATGTTTGTGGTCATTAGTTTGTATCATGCTAAAAAATAGAAAGTATTTGATAAAATGTAGAAGAAAATACAGGCTAATAACTTCATTAACACATAATTAAAGAAAAGATGAGAAAGTTTTTGTTCTAGGGAAAAACAACGTTCTAGTTGTAAATATTCGGAGTAATTTTGAAATTGATGCTGAAGAAATTAATACAAATGAGTTTAAAATGAATTGATAATCCCGCACAAATGCTCTGTAAAATTAGTCTGTTGGCTTTATCAGAATTTAGTAATATAATTTTCAAAATATCATATTACAATAGAAAGAATACCAAATTCAATAATTTTTATAGTATAAAATATTTTTACTTTACAACGTTGCACTGTAAACAATGGGTCAATTTTATTTTTCAATTTAAAGTTCTAGTATAAATTTGAAATCGTTTTTATATCTTCAAATATAGCCGAATTGTTTGGAATGAAATTTTATTTTGTTTGTTTTATCTTTGGGATTGCCTGCAATTTTTAAAAATGTCAATAGAACAATGCATGTTAAATATTTTTCTCATAAGTTTTTCAACGCGATCTATCCAAATTTCGGATATGTGGAAAAAATCCTACAAAATTTCAATTTTTTTACCACTGCCAAAAGTGGTAACAGGGTTCAAAAAGAGACTAACAGGATCTTTTGCCATTGAATATTTCAGAACTATATTTGATCTTGAGTATTAGAAACCATCTGTAGTAACACCTTCAAGGACCTAGTAGGTTCTTAAATTTTAAAGAAATTTTAATAATAAAAGCTATAGGCTTATGTTACCTCTGACAAATTTTCAGAACTCCATCTATTATAGAGAATCACAAATAAAAGAACTCTACTATATTCAGAAAAATAGACTAACTATTCATACCGTCAGGAAGCAAAATTCTAATACCATCTCATTTATTAAATATATCATTTGATATTTATATTAATATTTATTATGTAAATCGATGTCAAATTGCACCCACTCGAATAAACTCTGCATAAATTCATTTGTAATTAATTTGAATATTTAGATATTTATATCATTTATAATTCAGAAAGATTTAGTATAACGCCATTTGAGTCAAATTGATTGACAGGAACAGTGGGCGTGTAACATTATCGGAACAAATATGATAATTAATATAACCGATAGCCTTGATTAATGTCATAAACCATTAAAAGTAAAGCAGGAAGCTATATTAATATTATTATTTACACTGATATTATTTAAATAGATTATTTCGTTTATATCCTTATTTTATTAATGATTTTATTTCGTGCACATGTCAGATTCAAATCAATTGTGAGTATATGATTCTACTTTATAAAATATTGCATAAGTACGTATAGGTCAGGGGTTTGTAATACTTTCTAATTTTTTTTTAAAACAATTGCTACTGATTGATATCATATGTTGCAAGCATTTTTTTATATTATATTTATTTATGTTTATATTTAGACTTGTTGCAATAATAAAAAACTTACATTAATATCGCAAAAACGTTCTTAAGTCTAACATTAAGTTACATAATTGATTATTAAAAAAATAAACATATTTTTTATAAAATCCACACAGATTTGTTGATGTAATGATAAAACAATGTTTCGGATTTGATATTAATTAAATACACGAGATAAGTATGAGGATAAGTAATCTTGTAAATATCCGATGCGTGAAAGTTAACTTTCAGATTTTAATTATAATCTGGAAATCTAGGTGTGAGTGGCATATTGCCTTAAGGCAAGTTGCACAAACTTCCCGAAATGTGCATATAATCGATCTACTCAATAACAAAACAGTATAAGTATTTTATTTTATGAGTGATTTATAAAAATTTATAAATTTATAAATTTTATGAGTGATTTATAAAAATATACCGAGTTGTAGTAGAGCATTTTAATATAACAAACTATTGCATGTTATTCAATTTCAACAAATGTTCCAAACACGTTATTTTTTTTTGACAAATACTTTAAATATTGCACTTTATTGAAAAGTGAATGACCTGCACAATATATACAAAAAATATTTTCAAAAATATTTCATTATTAATTACATATTTTTTTAAAAATCTGTGACATATTAATCCAAACGTTAATTAGGTTTCATAATTAAAACACCAGACGTAGGTCTTTAATATTTTAGTAAATTCATTAAGACCAGGAACTCTATCGCCATACAAAGTAATTAATATCGCCAAAATATATTTTTTTAACAATTAATTATGAAAAATGATTTGACCGATCTGGTTTCTTTGGGTAGTTAAAATTAGTACAGTTTCATAAAGTGATTGAACTACAAAATTTTTTGAGAGGCAATAATTCTAAATGTTATAAAAAATGGATATTATGGAATTGTAGAACTAATTATTACAGCAGCAATAGTGTTAAACATTGAAATCAAAATATTCCGAAAAACTTACAAGCTGATTTTTTAATTTTTAGTATTATAGAAATTGCGATTTTAATATTTTGGGTAGTAAATTAAAGATTGACATTTTATTACATCGTATTAAAACCTTGATACAGTGCAAGGCACTTTTATAAAACCTCTTATGGTTTTTTGAAAAAAAAAATTGTATCAATATTTAAAACATTTATATATTTCCCTAATAGCGATACTTTTTAGAGTTTTTATCTAGTATGGGCTTTTAAGCCTTTTCATTTCTGTTATGGTAGTTCTAAGAATCGATTTTTTTAAATTTTTGACTTTGTTTCAATATTTCTCAATGACTCTCAAGACCTTTAAACTTTAGTTAGGGGGCGTCGATTAATCACGTGAGGTTTTTGGGGGGAGGGGGGGTCTGACAAAAAATCACGAAATATCTCATGGGGGAGGGAGGGGTATAGTAAGTTATCCACGTGTATTTGTTTTTAACTATTTTTTTTTTAATTAAAAATTTCACAGTTTTTTCACGTAACTAAAAATACACGTGATGTTAGGTGGAGGAAGGGGGATAATTTTGAATATCACCATGTATCACCAAGGGGGAGGGGGGGTCCAAAAATCTTTAAAAACTCGCTCACGTGATTAATGGACGCCCCTTGGGATGAACGATGCTGAATTTTTATTTTACCAATAGAATAATTGGTGTCGTGCATCTACATGTAATCGTTTATTCTTGTAATAACAGTTAGATCAGTAATGCATCGGTGTGATAATTTTGGTTTTTATGGCTTTGATTATTAATATACACTTTTGCAAGCTCATATTATGAAATTATCATTTTTTATAAGATTTTCTCTGACAACAAACGTCATCATTTATTACTTGGGTACATTCGAATCACGATGAAAAAAAACAATATGAATATTGTTTATCATACTCAAGTATTTTATTATTACTCAACTTATAATTTGTTCTGTTCTCTTTTGAGCACGTGCTGAATCCATCCGAGTCCTCTCGAATCGTGCCATTGTCCTCTCGAGTCGTTGTACTCCGGACAGACGAAAGTAAAAGTCTACGAACTTACAACTTATGCATCCGTAAATATTTTTTTATAAATTTATATTAATAAATTTTAGTTATCATTGCTTCCTGCCTAATACCACTCAAAAGAGAAATTTTTTGCTGTACAATGTGGTTATTATTTGAAAGTTTATATAAAACACAAACCAATAAATTCATTGTAAGAATATAATTGCTGGTACGTGATAATATTTTTTTTATTGATTCACCCATGAGGAACTTTAGGAATTTCTTTAAAATATTTAATTGCTTATGAATATACAATTTATGATTTAATTGTTTCAAAGTGGAAGAAACTTTGTAAAACTCCTGTAATTGATACTTTGTGTCTTAGGTTGACTGTTGCATATAAGGGAATAATTTGTTACAAAAAGATATAAATGTTAAGGTTTTTATATAATGTTTTATTCAATTTCATGCAAAAATTACTTATTATTAGTTTTTCTGTCGCTACTTTAGGATAGATTTGTGGTTAGGTTAGGACGACTTCCAACTTTTACTCCCAATTCCGCCAGCGTCAGTTTTCGTATTTCTCTCAATCCATTTCTCATAGGCCTATAATATTTCAAGAAGTTTGTTTTGACTATCAACCTAATAACCATGCAAAGTTTCATTTAAATTCTAGTTGCTTAAATCTGTTTTTTTCAGTAAATTTCTATTTAAATATGTGGAGATAAAATGTCGCTGGTTTAATAAACTTCTGAACTAAAGTTTTCAGCAAGATTCAATCCTAAAATTGAAAATCGCACTGTCTCAATGTATGTATGTATTTTAATACTGAATTCGAATTTTAAACTGAAATGAGTTTTCAATATTAATAGTTAAAAGGCGACATGATACTTTTCATTTTGTACGAGGCATTAGGAATATTTTCATAATTACTTAGTTTTTTCTCATTCTTTCTTTACTTTCATCCCCCACGCAGTGTTTATTTTTCTCAGTTGTTTTATCTTACAAAAACCTTGGATACTATAAATAGTATTCGTATTTTTTAACTTCTCGAGAAATTACCGCCTACAGGTTTAAATATTATATTTGCATGCAACGCACAATGTTCCGATTTAATTTAACATCTTGATGCAGAACCTGTTGCGCATGTTATTAGTTTATTTTTCTGTAAAAATAAATCTGCATCCGACCACCAAGAGTAACACATTTTGCGATATGACGTCATCACCCACCGCCCTATATGAGTCAGATTTCCACCACTATATTGCCACCTGTTTTCTTATGTACGCGAAGGTGCAAAAGTCAGGAGAATGAGTTTTGTGTTATATATTATTTATGCAGCTTAACCGTTGGGTTACCATCTAAAATACAACTTACAACTAAATACAACAGCTTATAAAACGAAAGTATGTTATTTATGTGTACCTATATAAAAAAATATTCATAAATAAATAATTTTATTTAAGGCAGCATTTAAAGTATTTAATTTGATTTAGGTACTAAATAAGCTATTCTATTTATTAATTATTACTTGGTATGTGTGGAATTTTAGGTATCACGCAACAAGAATATTTAAAAACCATTGTGTAGTAGTTTTTCTTATGATCAACTAACAAATACATTTTCTAATGTAAACAATATCTATTATTAGTGCTACCCATTGACTTCTTTAATATATCGATTTTAAGGGAAAGTATTTAGTCTTATCTGCGCAAAATATATTGAATTAGTTAATATGTGATCTAGCATTTTTACGTAACGTATTATTTTTCGTGTAATTTGGTGTAAATCAACAAAATATTTTTTTTATTAACTTATTATTTTTGTGTAATATGATATAAATCAACAATTTTTTTTTATTCAACTTGAGATCTGAGAAAGTACTTATATGTTAGGTCCTAATTGCAATTAGAAGCAAAAATACAAAAATAATAAGCTCTAACAAAACAATGGTCAGTATTAAATTATTGATTGCTCGTTAGCGTTTTTTATAGTGTCGATAATAATGTTTAACTATAATGAATTAGAATAATATAAGAAAGTATTGGTTGAATATTGACATGCACGTACGCTTTATAATTTCAACTACTTATTGAAACACGTAATAATCAATTATGCTCTAATCAGCTGTTATTTATTATAATTGCAATATTTGATTAAACAACAAAGGTGAGATTTATCTAGAACGGATATATTTAAATAATAATATTGTCATTCACACTTGTATTTAGCAATTTTCATATAGAACAGGGAATTCTTAATAATTCCTAAACATATCTTGATAATGAAGATTGTCAAACTTGAATGATCTCAAATATATGTGCTATTGTACTTGTTCTCAAGGACATGACACACTATATAAGAGATAAATAATAGTAATTACTTACACATTTGACATCACAGTGGGAAACATGAGAATAAATAACATCATTTAAAATAGTCATACTGTTACTATTAGATGTTTATATGAATTTATTCTACAGAAACTTATATTAGACAATTGGCAGGTGACGAATCAATTTTATGGATTTTGATATATTTCAATCCATAATTTTTGATAAACTACTTTTGCTATTTCAGACAAGTATTATGATACCTCCTGTGTCGTAAACTTCGTGAAAAACTGCGTGACGCGTGCGCTTTTAGCGCATCCCCTCACACATGTATTAGGAAAAGGGCTAGTACAAAATTATTTTAGACAATATAGTCTAAAAACTTTTAGAAAAATGCTTAGCGTGATCGAGAAATACTCGAAATTGATCAATAGCAGAACTAAAAAACTTTAAATCATTAGAAATGGGAAATCACATTTTAATTTCCTTCTTTATTTACGCATGATATAGTTTAATCTTAAATTTGTGTACTATCGAGTATTTTACTATGTGCACTATATTGATTAATTTTTGTTATTATACAAACATTTAGATTGAGTAAAATTTATTTCAAAGTTTGGTAGATAATATGTTGAAGTAGTTGGATAATTTATTTGATTAAATATAATATGCTTTTATGATTTAATATTATATCTGAGATCTGTGAGCTAAATTTGATTGACTAATATAATTATTTGTATATACAGCAGCGCAACCTATTATTTTTATTGTAGTTCATATCAAACTTTGTCAAAAAAATTACGATTTTTGACATTCATTTCAGTTCAAATTATTCACAATGCATTTTTTATTTCTAAATTCATATCTTTGTGATCTATAGAAACACACAAACTCAAATTTACATAATATCATACAACTAATTTAAATTCATTCATTTGAGTTAATTGAATGCTATGAAGTTCTCTCCTATTTGACGACAGTGGTTTTTAATTAGGACCTGAAGCTTTTATTCGAATTATTTGCACAGTTGATTTTATAGAGGTTTCTGTATGAATACTACTACCTAATTTCTGAATTTTATTACTTTACTATCTTTATTAACTGGCTTGCTCATCGATGTCGAATTGCATCACTAGTAGTGCATGGCATCGTGCCTTAAGGCAAATTGCTGAAACTTCCCGTACTAAAAATTAAAATTAAAAAAAAAATGATTGAAATTTATTTTAGAACTTTAGAATATTTATAAACTATCCGATAATTTTATGTGCATATGTCTAATTATAATTTTTGTTCGCCAAATGGCTTTTTTTACTTTTTTATTGGATCTCCGAAACCGCTTTTGGCCTTTGCCAAAAACTAATCAGCACGTCTCCTTATCAATAGAAATCGAATGTTTTAGGAACCATTCAAATCGGATTTTAATCGCACGCACACACGCATACACACAAATACATCCTTTTTTAAGGTATGCCAAAATATTCAGACACCTCTGAAACGTAAAGATATATAAAAATTTTTATTTTCGGGAAATTAACAAGTTTCATTTTGTTCAACCACAAAAATTGAATTTATTTCTTTCGCCATATAAAATATTTTGGAGCATCGACCTTTCCCCCAGCGCTCACTCTGTAAGAATCGTGTGTTGGCAATGGGTCGATATCGTGCGCCTATGTGGGTGTCGCACGCCGGGGGTAGGTTGCTTTACCGTTGCGCCGCGTCGGGCTGGAAAACCATCTATGACCTATTCCAAGTTTGATTCTACGTCGTCTCAGATGTGTCAAATAACTGTGCTATAGTAACTGTGAGTGGGTATGCTGGTGCCGAACGATGTCCAACGAAAGCCGCCTTTGCCAAAACCCAGGACTGTTATTCCGGGTACATAAATAAAAAATATTTCACTAAATTCTATAATTGTATTGTTCATTTCTTCTTTCGAATGTGGTTGTTTTGATTCGGTGTTTTTTTCGATGTTGATGTGATACAAGACTGCGCAAATGCCAAACTGAACATATGTGTGGTTTTTGCCGCAAGATTTCATAGCGGTTGATGTTTCTGATGTGAAAATATTTGATTGTGCTAGATTTGTCATTGATTATTAAAACACGCACGTCGAACAATTTTATATATATATATATATATATATATATACAATAAAAAAAAAATCTTTAGGGATAAATCAGGATCTATTAAAATAATGCAAGTAAAGTTCAATCTTGAATATAATATATTTGTTAAAATATTAACAATGTTTGTTAACAACTGTACACTTATGAAATGTTAACTAAACTAAATACATCATAAAAATCTGCATGCAGTTGATTTAATAAACAATTCTATATTTTTTATACATATTCTATTTTTTATACAAATTATAGTGTGAATATACATTATATGGCCACATTGTATAGATTTGTCAAATATTCAGAATCAAAATCTACCCAAAAACAGTATTTATTTATTCATAACAAAATAGTGTATTTTTTGTAATACACACCAAGTTTTGCATAGTAAAACCGTAAGATACACTAGCAAACTTTTACGAATTTTACATAGATAGATGTATTGAGGCATATTTAAGAAGTTTTTCCCCACATTTCAAACAGAACGAATAAACTAATACAAAATTACACTCCAAAATTAACAAATACAAAATTACACTCCAAAATTAACATTTTGTTAGATTGTCAAACATTTCATTTGAATGTAAAAATTTTAATTGCGGATCAATAATGCATTGGTCACTCGGCCAGACTTTAATATATCTATATATATAATATATATATATTATATATATATATATTATATATATAACCCAATCGTCTAATTAAAAAATGATTAAATAGAAAAATTATTTATTCCAATAAACGTTTCGAGACTTGAAGTGTGTCATCATTCAGTAATCAAACCATGAAAAACAACAGAAAAAATTAATTGTGTAAAATTTTTTGAACACTAAATTTGTGTAAAAGAATAATATACTAATATATTCATAAATGAGGAATTAAAGGAGCACATATTGCCCTCCTATATTGTATGTATTCAATAGCGGTGCATTATGAACACTGATCAAGGTTACGAAGCAAGTGTCAAATATATATATATACTATTTGTTTTTATTTATTTTTACAACACCTATTACAACAATATTTACTAACATGCGTTTTTAAATTGAGTTTTTACTTACCCAAACAGATTTAACATTTATTATACTACTATACTATCGTTGTTGCATTTTCATGATCAGCTCTGCGAACTTTTGGAACTTTATTTATATGATAATTTTTATAGTTAAAGCCTTTGCAACTGACAATGAGATAAATATTCTTTTATTATTGGTTGTACACGAATTTTAATACGCTGTTACTATTGTGAATTAAAATGCCTGGTGCAATTATAATTATATAATATAACTTCTATCACTGTTGTTTACATGGTGTAAATTATCACATACAACACGAAAATAGAACATATTATATCCAAAAAATTGGTTCAAAACATGTCGCGTAAACTTGTAGGTAAACACATTTTGTGTATATATGTGTGACTGTATGTGAATATGCATAAAATTAGATATTCCAATGCGCAATTCTGATCGTTTTCCTTGCCAGAGCATAGGTTAATACCTTCACAACACTTCCGAGCTTTAAAGGTCACGAGCTTAAGATTCGTAGCTTTCAGTCACATGTTATCATGCAAAACGGTTTTAATTACATTAAACACATGAAAGCAACCGAGTTTAGTGATACAAAATTTGTTTAGACTTTCATATGATACACACCACCAATGAAGTTCAATTCCGGTTAAAAATTGAAAAAAAAGAAATAATTGCAGTATATTTTGCACTTTGTTGCTATTGATCCGCTTTTACCAAAATTTTCAAGCCATCATGAAGTGTTAAGTCTTGTTTTTACGGCGTAGACAGCAACACGTAAAACCGAAAGCTTTTATGTTTTTATATCCTTATAAAAAATGAAATTATAAAGGATAATGTTTATTCAATATGAGAGCTAGGGTCTGGTTGCAACATTTTTTTTAAATTAATATATCTTAAAATCCACTGATTATATTTCTACGAAATAAAGATGGATAGTGGCTGTAACTAATCTTCTACCGAATCAAATAAATAACTTTTCAACTGTTGTTCATTATTTCAGAATTAACCGAATTCTAGAAAAAGAACGGTGTTACAACTTACTCCGTGTTTGGGGTTAGTTGTAACATCTATAAGAGCAAGTAGTAAGGACAAAAAAACGACAATCATGACTCTTACAATTCATTCTATTTTTTTTTCTCAGAAAATTGACTTGTTCCTAAGTAGTGCTTTCTATACACCAACGCAAACTATTAATACTAATAAAAATAATAAAATAATAATAAATTTATAATGTTCTTCGTAATATACATTTTTATCAAATCACATAAACTATATTTAATATCATATTTAAATTCAAAAGTTACAGTGTTTCTTGTACACTCTTTACATGTGCCCATATTTTACAAATTGTTTATTCCATTCAATTTCCTTCGCTTGAATCTTTATATAATTCTTGTTTGTTACAACTAACCCCAAGGCTTTATTTCAACTAATCTCGTGTGTGATTCTTTAAAACTAACAAAAATGACTTTTTTTTTTTAATTTTGCAATCACAAAAATGTTTACACATTGTCAAAGATAAATACATTTTAAACGAAATAAGATATATTAAATTTAAAATTAATTAATAATAATAACCCAAACCGAAATTTTATGATAGATCAATTTTATATTATCTATCAAAAATGACGGACCTGCACAGTTCTGTTTATTGCGTTGGCCAATATTATGCAGGACAATATTATGCATATTTACATGTCTTATAGAGACAAAATAATAATGTAATGCTGTTAAAAATCATATTAGAAAACGCATGTTACTAGTTACCCCCCCGTTACAGAAATCCTCTAGCTCCCCACATAATTCATGGGTTAATAATTCTTTCTAAATAAAAATAGCAGTCAATAAATATTAAATTGTAATGTAAGCAAATATACCGCAAAATCAATTTTAGAAAATAAATTACTTTATCTTTATCTACAAATGTGCATAGAAATAATAATGTTTTCATACATAATTGTAAACTAGATATGTTAATATAGATATTTAACACGTTGTGTTAATATAGATATTTAACACGTTGAAACCGTAACTGAAAGCAAAAAACAAAGACAGCGTTAGCATAAAATATATTTTTTACATGACAGATTTGAAACATTGTGGTCGATAATTTACAGCTCAAACCGAAAATGCATTTTTCTCCCCAGAAATATATATATTATTATCAACATTCAGCTACTTTTTGATTACAATATTAAATACCCTTTTGAACCCTCTGGTTTCAACTTTTCCAAAGTATTCCATGTATTTTAATCTATATGCAAATTTTTCTTTGATTTGCAAATGTTGGGATTCTATTTTACCCAGAATGAATTATTTCTACCTACTAATAAAAATGTTTTGTCATTACTTTTTCTCAATTGATGTGATAAATTAATGAATTTTTGTGACATTTCGCATGTATCGCATGAGCTCTGATTTTTTAAATGTCATTTTACTCGCAATTTATTATGAATAATTATATTTAATATTTGATAAAAGTTATATATTTGCTATTATATTTTAATAAAATTTTATAACTGTGATTTTTGGTACTACATATGAAATATCGAACATTTTGTCTGCTGGGACAGGTCTAATTTGTTCTCATTCAACGCGAACAATAATGACTGATTGTCAGCTTACAAGAGGTATATTTGAAAGTTCTATTGACGTTTACTTTATAATTACATATAATTATAGTTCGGTAAGCGATTTTACTAAAAGTTCTTTCACACGAATTCAGCTTTTAATTGGGTGGCTATTGTTTGATAAGAATTTTATAGACAAGTTTAATAATTTAATTGTATTTTTTTGCACTTGAAACCGTATGATTGTATATATTTTGAGAACGGATATAGCAAGGCTAGTCTTAGGAAATGTTTTTTTTATTTTTATAAATGATGCTCTTTGAAATATCGAGAGCAATAAGCAGCTGTTTCTGTCATAATTTAATTTCTAATATAGTAGAGAAAAGAATACAGGAACTGATGTGTTTCTATCTACGCCATTAAATTGGCCACATGTAACACTTACGACTAGTTACATCATTTGATTTTTTTCTAATACTTCTGAATGATATCATTTTTTTATTTATTTTTTATAAATTACAATCTGTCTAAATAGAAAGACATTGAGTAATTAGTTTGACAAATAACATAGAAGGAAACCCAGTGTTCACCTTTTATTAATGTTCTAAATTATTTTTAATTAAATTTGGTAATAATAAAGAAATTATAAACAAAGTACATTACACAGACTACATATACACATACATACACACGCCTATCATAAATAATATGGTAGAACAACTTATTATTAATGTGTTAGATCTATTAATTGCATTCTTTAAATCTTATATAATGTGTGGTGTTGTAAAGACTTCCTATCAGTTCGTTTGGATGATGGTCAATTTTACTCTCTGAAATTAAGGGCACTCTTTTTAATTTCTTCACTGATTGTGAGTGTATCGGTGCCTTGGTGAATTAACCATGTCGGTACATACCTTGGCGCGGATATTGCTTGTCTGAGTATTTATTTTGAAATCGTTGCATTATTTGTATGTTACTGACTTTAGCAGCATCCCATAGATGGATGCCATACATCCAAACTGGTTTGAGGATAACTTTGTATAATAAAATTTATTGTACATCGACAGTTTTGATCTAGAATGATATAATTTGGTTCCTAAAATCTACCAACAATATACATTTTTTATACGCAATAAAACATATTGAAATATTTATAACCGAACATCTTTGTCTAGGCGTATGTGTACATCAGCACTGTGAATTTCTAATGGTAACAGATATCTTTATAATGATTCTATTTCGTGTTTGATTGTTCGTTCTAATTTGTTACAACATAATCCACTCTAATAAATAACACACTAAAATTATCCAATATATACATTTGAGATATTATCTCACATTCATGTTGCTTATGACTTTTCCGTGATATAACGTTATCGAACCAATAATTTTACATTTCAAATCGTATTAGTGTGAAAGTAATGGCAAAAACGATATATGAGTCTATATACCACGGAAACCAATTACATGTTCTACTGTTCAACCACATTAAATGCCAATAATAATTAAATTGTTTCACTGAAAGGCAGCCGGTGAGTTACTAGACAGAATATAAATACAGGAATGAATGTAACCAAGAATTATTGTAATTAACATATCGACTACAGTTTTATTAAAGTTCTAGAATTATTTGCTCGTTCGTTATCAGCCTAATCTTTAATTAATTTATTAGTTCGAAAATTACATTTGCAATATCAAATATCTTTTTAGTTATAGAACACTAATTGCTGCATATATCTAACTAACGCGCCGTTTATGACTTCGTGGTAATTTGTTTTCTACTGTAATTAAATAGTGTATTAAATTTTTATTGATTGCAAAGTGCGTGTACGCTTTGTAGAACTGTTTCTACATTTAATAAACGACGACATACTTTTTATTATTATCTTGTATTTTTATTATTATATGAAATATTCAACATCAATCCTCACCATATTCTCGTCTTTTGCCTTTTTTACTGCGTGTAATAATTTCAAGCGACTAGGAGCAAAATAAAAAGCTTTTCATTTTTTACATCCACATCTTGGCAATGGGTTTACCAATTTTCAGTTGTTTATTTGGTAAGCTATGTTCATGATTTCTATCGATGCTTTAAATTTTCAGCCTACTAAAACATGCATCATCTTCCTCGTTCATGCTCATATCAAGAACAGATTCATTGGAATCGTTTTTCTGCTGCTGCAGATCTATAAATATTTAAAGCCAGTATAATACGGCTTGATCAAATATAAATTCGCCAGTGAACGTTTTTGGAGCTTAAATCATTGAATTTTATGATACTATACATTTTATGATATATATACATCGCGAAACATGGACTAGCCTTAAGGCAATTACTAGAACTTTCCGTACAGTAATTTAAATGTTTTTGAAAACTTTGAAACCATTTGATTGTCGGGTATTTTGAAAACTTCGAAATCTTGGTACGGAACCCATAGAAATATCAAAATACAGTACAAAATTTGTACTTATTACTAAAATTTCTATAAAATATCTGATACTTTGTTGCGTATATGTCTAATGATCATTTTTGACCGCCAAATGGCCTTTTATTTTAATTCTTCATTTGATCCCTGAAAATGCTGGACCTTCTATTCGAAAAATGATTAGTTCTTCATTTCATAAGCGAAATGTTATTTAAATCTCTCAAATCGGACGCACAGTTCTCTAAAAAATAAAACTGCCATTTTTGCCTCGTATCTTCGAAATGGCTGGACCTATTTCTGCAAAAAACTAATCATCGCGTTCTCCCATTAATACGAATCGAATGTTTTTTTAATCATTTATATCGGTTGATCCGTGCTTCCAAAATTGCCGACGAAAATTTGTATCAACATACACACACATACATCAATTTTCCCAAAATGTTTTTCAGAAACGCAAAGATATATAAAAAGAATAATTTTCGATTTTTTTGCGATTACTATAACTTACCCTCCGGGACGTTAAACAATTATTTAATTATCTTGATTATATTTGATTTATTAAATTTTTGTAATTTTTAATAGATTTGGCAAGTTTTTATTTTCATCAGGTGATTGTCGAACAGACAAAAGGGATTTAACCATGTAATTTTTAGCATATTCTTAAGGTATTTTGATTAACGAGCCGATTCGCAAATTAACCTAACAAGCTTAAAATTAGAGAAAAAACTTTGAAACAAGTTAACCAATGCCGGATTTTTAAGAGACACAATATTTTGCGATACATTGTTTTTCTCGCAACCATCATATTTTATATGGATCGATCGGAATATTACTTTGTGTCAATTTATTATTATATAACTTGTTGTTGTACTCAGACGAGTGAAATCATTTGTATTCAGATTGCCGTTATTATTTTCTCAATGCAACTCCGCTTATTGCCATGGCGTTAATCATTGAATTCTTCTTAAAAAACATTACAAAATAAATTTGAGGAACTATTCCTAAAACTATCCAAGTTACTATAATATTTTCCATTAATGATTTGTCAACACAGGATACCATTAAATTTTATTATTAATCTCCATAAAGTAACTGTTTTATTGCATTAATAATTCCTATGGTTGAGAATTGCTCTCGTTGTAGAGACTGTAACGAATATTCTGCTATGAAGTCATGTACCTACCTACATGATGCTTGATTTACCATGAAAAGCAGACAACTAGTGAATTACATTATATTGCATCATAACGAGGTTTCATAAGCAAAGTGTGCTGATTACTACTTGCACTACTTGTTGTTGTTGTTACAGTAACATAAAGTTTGAGCGCGAATTTATATGGCCGGTATCATGTAAAATGTCATTTCGTAAGGAACTTACAAGATCATAATGCAAGTTTATATTTTGTACGTTTATTACATGATTAAATTTGCATATACCTATGTATCATATGGTATCAAAATGCATCAAAAGGTGAACAGAGAAAATCATAAGAATCTGTTAACCATACTTTTATCATAATAAATAATTGGTAAATAAGCAATGGAAGCTAATGATGATTGAATTAACCGAACTAAAGCGTATACCATATTAAATTGGCTTCGCTCTGGTTTTTCAAAGGACTTCTTAAAAAATCGATTTACCTGTTTTCTATCATTTGGCCAATTTGGGCCGCTTTCTTCAAACTCACTTTTTGTCGTAACCGTGAAAGATATATAAACAACTTATTATGTGTTTTATTCATTGTGGTCTGGACTATATTGTTTATAATAAATAATTAAATATCAAATAATTATTTGTTAATGCATGAAAAAGTTGACATATCTGTCCGGTTTGGATTTTCTGGAAGTGCGGTTATTTCGACTACTTTGTAATTAGCTTCATTCCAATATAGGGTTTTCTTATTTTATCCAAAATATTGTGTTTTTGTGGGACTACATATTACAAAGTTAGAAACAACTGAGCTGAATTAAACTTTTATTTTGTGTGTTTACATACAAGAGTTGGGAGCATAGACATTACACTACATGGACTGCTAGTCCCCATATGTTTTTTCCGTGTAATAGTGCTCAAAACATAGAAGAGTATGTGACGTCACATGTCTGAGCGAACATTG
The DNA here is from genome assembly GCF_003426905.1 of Ctenocephalides felis. Lineage (NCBI taxonomy): Eukaryota > Metazoa > Arthropoda > Insecta > Siphonaptera > Pulicidae > Ctenocephalides > Ctenocephalides felis. Next base: position 55,683,434 of record NW_020538040.1, on the reverse strand, counting down.
CCGACGACAATCGCGGACTCTCCCATTGATCAAATGACATATGCCATATGTTGCGTGTCTAACATAGACCTTATAGTAAATAAACCGATTTTAACAGGTGGATTCGATTTTATGTACATTTTTTTCCACAGGAGAAATATTATTAATATCACTTCTTATAAACTTATCAGCTATCACAATTGCCATTATATTATTAATTAAACTTATGTCATATGACATTTAATCAATCGGGAAAGTCCGCGATTGTCGTCGACAATGTACGCTCAGCACGTGACGTCACAGTTCTTTCTATGTTTGAGCACTTATTTTGCGCTCGGCTAGCAGTCCATGTAGTATAAGGTCTATGGTTCAGGGGCTTTTATAAGTAGGAAAAACCTTCAAATTAAATATTTATTAATTAAAGAACAGTATTTTGGTTTTTCGAAACAGAAAATTCAAAAATCCTAACATATTTGAATATTACAAATAGTTTTTGGATGTAAATTAATTTAAAATTTGGGTGAAGTCTCAACTTGTACTGGTCAACTATTGTTATATTATGCCTGATTTAAGGATAACGATCAATCTTTAAACTTAGGCATATAAATTTGCGTTTTATTTATTTCCAACTTATTTTTTGGGAATATTTAAAATTATGCAAAATCAGTCAAAAAAATCAGAATAAGCAAGTAGATTGAAACTCTTATTTAGTAAATTAAATTGCATACCGTATTCATGGCAAGATGCCCCAAGATGAGATTCTGAATCTTTTTAAATCATTGTTGAAAATAGAAGAATATTTTAATGGAATGAAAAGGAAAAATATTGGTTTTGTATGCAAATTTAGTTAAAAAATAATTTAAAATTAATCACTCCGGATAATCTAATGTTTTTTGTATCTTT
>NW_020538040.1:55661075-55681552 GCF_003426905.1 Ctenocephalides felis | reverse complement strand
TTCAATACCTTATTTTACGAAAAATTAATCAATTAAAAACATTTTATTATGCAAGCGTTTTTATATTACGTATAAATTGAAAGACATAAGAATGTGCAATGTGGTCAAGAACACATTAATTTATACTTCTTGCGTATAAGTGCAGAAGAAACGTTTATTGATAAACATATAAATCATACAAAGCACTTAGCTATCAAAAATGCCTTAAAATCTATCAGTCGGTGGTGCTAGTGAGCACATATTCTGATTATAGTTATTGCAAATTCTTAATAGAAGCACATACATTTATATTATATCCCGTAGAGTTATTATTCTCAGTTTTAGAAAGTCGTCAATTCAATTCATAAATGCATTGCAATGTACAGACAACGTAAAGCCGTCAAGCGAATTATAACCGATAAGTTATTTCAAGTATTTTTTAATTTTTATATTATTTATCGCGTCAGTTATTATGAGCAATCTTTCTTATAAAAGTAATTTAAATTAAATATTTTATGCAAATTCTTTCAAGTACAATGAACAGCAGAAAATATTCAAGTTAATTAAAATGCCATTATGAGACGACTTTGAAACTTTATTCCAAATATAGAAAAGATCGTTTATAAGTAAGGAAAAGAAAAATTAATTATACTTTTTCTAAAATTATAATTTCATAAATAAGGAATTGATATTGGAAGGAAGTAAGACTTTATTAACTTATACATTATGAAATATTATAATTTGGCTTTATATGAATTATGAAATGGTTTGTACATTCATTTTTATATCAGATAAATTTTTCGCGTTGCGTTCATTAAGGATTAATTAACAGGTATTACAAAATAAAATTTAATTGAACCCAAAATTAGTACGAATTATTGTGAAATTATTTTCAGTTCGTGAAGCATATAATCCTATCAAAGTTATACCTTAAGATTTTTTGTGAAATTTATATATTTTGAAAAATAAACACTATGGAATAGATTGATAGTTTGATATGGAATAGATTTTTTCTGAATTATAACTATTACCATTTCTGTTTGGATAAAAACGATAATTTTAAAACGATCAACAATCGAATAGCTTAGACATTAATTTTTAACAAAATATTATAGATTGTCATAAAGCAAATACAAATAGCTAACACATTTATTGCAGATGTCTGACAGCAAAACACTAATTGTAAATGAAAGATTGGCATGTAAATTATGAAGAAAATAAATAAGTAACGCGATTCTGCTTAAAGAACACTTCTAACATTTTTATTTAAGTCTACTCAATCTCTTACACATGTCCTTTTATAAATGTATATAAGGAGAGCCATAACAGTTGGTATCGTAGAAACTATCAAACAAGAAACCAGAACATAAAGGGACTGTAATGGTCGTACGGCTCTTGGGAAATCAAAATCCTCGAGCAACTACATAATATAGAAGAACAAAAATAATAAAATGAAAGCGATTTTTTGCACGCGTTCTAGATTTATGCCCAACATATATATGAACATATATTTTCTTTTAGAATATTTGGCTGCAAGTGATTTAAAAAATCCAGTCAGCCCGAAGTATATTGAAACAGTGAGTGATTTCGTAGCAATATCGTTTTTCTAAAGTAAGCACTTATTTTGCAAAAGTTACAATATAAGGTAGAGCGGATATAAAAGGTCCACCAACGGAATCTCAAAACTAGACAAGTTAAAAAAAATAACAACAATATTTGAAAGTAGAGGGAAAAAGATGTATAACCAGCCTTGATTCTTACAACGTTGCTATCGGGAGATAAACACCTATAGGGAAAAAAGATCAGGTGACAAATTTTTGAAAAAACAAAAAAAAATATTTTTAACAATGTTGTATTTTGCTGGGAGTTTTATTGAACATAATCAGTTACTTGTTTGTTTATTTGATATGTATTATTTGTCGTGATATAAGGGTTTAGTTATAACAATATACTGCTCAAAGTCAAATTGGACCTTTGTGCCAAGCCCCATCCTAATACAAAAATATTGTAAAATTAGTTCATTAGTGATAAATTTATGTATTTTACCAAATTAATTCCAATATTTTATCATTTTTGTCGTAAAAATTATTTACTTATGAATTATTTATAAAATAAAATGTTTGAACTCAAACGCATACGCAAATATATGCATATACATACACACATATGCATAATTATGTTTGTAAGCTCACTCACTTTATAAGTTTTATGAGACTTTATGAGCTTTTATGGGCTTTATTTCTACATAATTTCACTCATTTTTTAAGCATGGTTGAAAATTTTTAAGCACGTATGTCGAATTCGAATTATAAAGCAGTAAGAAGTAAATAATATGACGTGAAAATTTAAAATAAATGATTTTATTTACTAAGTAATCAAAACTGCGTATCACATTGAATTCATTACATCATTAACAGCTGTGAACATTGTAATAAACCATGTAATAATTTAAAAAAATCAAGTATTATTAAAAATTGATCAATTTAAAATTTTGCTGGTATATTTAGTAAATCAAAAGTTTTCAATTATGATGAATATAATTAATTAAGTAAACAATTTAAATCATTCTATATTCAATTATCAAATTAAATAGAGTAATTAGTGGTTCTGCATCAAAGCGTAAGTCTGTATTATTATCGAATGGCAATTTTAGAGATCATAATATTGACTGACCTAGATGCCGTTGCCATAAAACCAATAGCAAAAATCGCACATTCTATTTCCTAAACGGAATAACAGAGTCGTCGCGGTCATCAGTAAAATATAGGAACAGTGGCATCCGATTTCTTTGAGTTCAACGCATAGACAGAGGAATAGTAGTGTAACACGTTGCTCGAATTGCTTTTTAGCAAATATGACAGATAAAAAAAATTATTTAATATTATTACTTTCTTTATACACTTTAATTTATCTCAGAATGTAAATATCGAATGAAAAAAACTTGCATAATCTAAGCGATTATTGAAAAACAAATCAGCTAGAAAATGAACCTAATTTTGTATAATGAGCATAATTTTTTTTACATCTAATGCCTAACAATTCTGAAATTATTCATTTCACCATAAAGGTCCAATTCCATTTTCAGTAGATATACTGTGGAAACCAAACAAACTATTCACAACACATCATAACTATCGAACTATGACAGTAAAATTAGTTAAGCTAGTTGTTTATTGTAGAAACAAGTTTTTTGCCATGCTTCTAAAATTAGTCATAAGTCGTTTTCTCCCCATAGACAGGCGTATAAAGATGAGGCAAGGAGCAAAGAGATTAATTAAGTTTTACTTTCAATTTTAAAGGAGTTTTACGTCAAAATGGCTACATTATTTAACCAATGCGATACAGTTTAATTATTAAGTATAACGACAAAACTAAATACCATAATCTAAATATATATTATACTTAAAAATCATATTCCGGTAACATAATCTAAACAACAGCGCTCCAAACCAAAAAAACTAGCGACGTAAAAAATACTTTTGTTCAAATTTTGACAATGTGGCCAAGGATCACCTGATATTGACGTTGCCCGATTTGAGGCAATATCTGGTAAGTATCGTTAAAAATATTCATTCTTTACTTGTTTTTGAGATATTGAGAGTGGACCTTTTTATCCATAGACCTTTAAGACCCGATCTACTTTATATAATAAACTCACGTGCTAATTCTGCCGAAAAATAGACCAATGTTATGGCAGAGCTAGGTTACGCTGCGTTTTTCATATGAAATGGTACTAAAATTGTCAAGATGCTATTTATTTACTGTGCCATCAAGCGTTTCACACATAAAATCTAACTTCACTCATATGTTATTATAACACATCAGAAAAATGTACATATAATAAATTTTTTTTTGACATTTGTGTGACTTCTGGGTTAGATTTTATATATAAAACTTTTATATATAAGACTGCACAGCAACTACATAGCATTTCGACAACTTTTGGTGCCATTTTATATGAAGAACGCAGCGCAACATTTCCTTGGCATAATATTGGTCAATTTTTCGGCAAAATTTGTCCGTCAATTCTAATTTATTCGATAATCTACAGTTTCAATCCCTGCAGCTTAATTCATTTTAAAGTTATGGCAATATAACCAATATTATCTATCTATTGGTTCGATGTTTAAATAAAACTAAAACTATAGTAAAACTGACATGCTAGTTCACCCTAGCAGTAGTAATGACCGTTTTCAGCTGACAATGTATATTGTAATATGTTTCCAAATAGAAATAACCCTTCCCTGGCAATTTAAAAACATATCATCGGTATTAGAAAAATTCAGATAATAATATATTTTTATTATCTGAATTTTTCTAATACTGAGGATAGATAGGTCAATCGTTGGGTTGGCTTCTGAAAAGCGGCGTTATTCAAATCATACTGTTAAATTATATTATTACTAATATCACTTAATGAATCCATCTTAAAATGTTCAAAATAAATAAGAATAGATATTCTTTCGCAAATGTGTTTAATTTGAAATGAAGATAAAGATTGTGATAATCTGACAAAACTGATATTCTGTACAAAAATCAATTCTGCTGAAAGCTCTGCTGAAAACCGGGTTAATGCAAAACATAGATATTCACTACATGGGTCGAAAAAAATTACAATTATTTCTCAGAACTTGCTAACACAAAACCGCATAAAAATAGAATCGAACACACATATATTTATTCACTATACTATTTGAGAAATACTCTTGCCAGTACTGCACTACCAGAGACAGTAGCTAACCTAAGAAGATGAGTGATCTTAATTAGCCGCAGCAGATTGTAATCACAGATTGAATAATGGAGAAGCCATCACTAATGACACACATAAGAATGTCACTTTGTTTATGACACATCGCCGTGAATCGAGAAAAATTATTATACTTGGATAATATTTCAATGACCGCCGTGAGAAGACATCATAAAAAGTTTATATTTATATTTCACTTCAGGTATCCATTTGGTGATAAATTTCCTCAATTACAGTAATCGGTAGTAATAGTACATTTATGTCCGCGACAATGATTGAATTCTGTACTATGCTATTATGGATTCAATTTTTGTTTTATATGAGCAATAGATATATGCCAATCCGCAGTATCATCCTTGCAAAAAAATAGAGAAACTTTAATAATACAATAAGATTGATAATGTCAAAAGAATTGATTGTTGAGGTTGATAATGTCAAAAGAAAGGCTGGAACATCACTATGAGCTTTTGCCGAATAGAATTATACAGCAACTATTATATATGAAATTAATTATACAATTTGTCTTGCACTTTAATGGTTACGAGTATTTGTCAATTTTCATTTTGTTTGTGAAATGCTGTAATAAATTAACTTGTGTCATTTTACAAGAAAAGACATAAAAACCATCACGTCAGATCTGATATTACATCTATGAAACTTCTAAAGAAACTACTGCTATAGGAAAGTTATAACAAGTATTAATAATAAAATTGATTACGTGAAATAAATTACACTACACATAAAACAAATTGACTACATGATATGCATTTTGCATCATTGTGCATCTTATATATCATATGAGTTGAGTTTAAAGTTACATTACACTAATAAAAATTGTGTGAATTGTTATAAGTTTAATATAAAAACATCAAATTGTAAGTGCTTTAGATAAAATATTTTGTTCAAATAATTTGCAACAGATTATTTGATTAATTCAAATTATTATAGTTATTTTCCACTGATTGAAGACTAGGACGTTAACTGAAGAGTTTGAGATTGAATTCCAATAAACTTACATATAATATAGATGTAAGAATTTCGTAGTAAAACCAAGTTCAACTAAATTTTCTCATGATGAAAAACTTATAATAATAAGATTATCATATTTCAAATATAAAGATGAGTCACCAATGGGTGTACTTCATGTTAGTAATACAGTTTTTAACAAAAACATCTCTCTTTCCTCACTCTATTAAATTACATAAAAATAGTTATAATGAAACCTAGTTCTATAAATTCTATTTCATTATATAAAAATACTTTTCGAACATAAAAATAAAAAATGGAAACGAAACAACTGCACTTTCTAGACTTCCCCTAATAAATTGCAACTACAATTTTAACTTCACATGCAAAAGTGTTTTTTCTAAGGGTTGTCCATCTTATTATGTATTCATCGACATGTATATATTGCGAACATTTACAGCAATTTTTATAAATATGTGAAAATAGGTCTTCGTTAGTATTTTTATGTTTTCCTAAAATAGATGCTATCTACATCCATACCCATTTCTTGTGATTATAATTTAATCACGACTTGCAATATAAGTGTAAGGATTGAATTCTTAGGATGGCCTGGTTTATACATACATTTTATAACACTGTATGTCCTTAATTATTATATGTAGTATATGAAAAATTAGATAAAGATGAACTTTTGCAGTTCTGTGAAATCAGGTTGTATGCAAAAGATGATTTGAATTGAAGACCTTGCAATTGAAGGTGCAATGCAGAGGTTATACAAATGCGTTTGTTAACACTCTATAAGCTGAATTTCCCAGCAAAGAAAAAACAATCTGTTCAAATATTTTTTTGGTATTGATCAATTAAATGACTTTCAAGTCATGGAAGCCTCTAAATGTTCGCACTTCTGTGTATGAAAATGTTATTTCAGGTTGAAAAGTCTACCAAAGTCATAAATAATGATATTGGTTGTCTTGACAATGTTGTAGTATTAAGATTTTTGAGTCATCTCACAAAAAAAAAACAATTATTTGGCAAGATATCGAAAAATTTGTAAAGTGACCTTAAACTTACGTGGGCATCACGTAGCCCAGAGGGTTGACTGAGTTTTCAAACCCCACTGAATAAAATGTTATAAAAATGAAATCACTATCCTGAAAATCCAACATATCCTACTTTATGTATGAACTCTGTACTTTTGTACTGATCATCTTATGTACTTTATGTATGAACTCTGATGGAAATTTTGTTTCTTAACTTTTATCTTCATAGAGTCCATACACCGACCTTGGCTGGTTGATGCACGACCATTCTAATTGTGATAATTTTTTGTCTTAAGAACAACATAGCGGTATTATAGAGTGCAATAGTAAAAGTACACGCAACAATTCCCTCACAACTACATCCGAATATGTTACATAAGACGACATCAGACTAGTGATCTCAAGTTCTCATGGCTTCTGTTCTCATTGTTTGCTCTTTCATAAATGACTCTATTAAGTAAATCTTAAACACATTTGGTCCCGAATTCATACTGAGAAAATTGTGTTACAAAACTCTTGCAATGTCTACATATTGTTATTGCTCTATATTTTGTTTCTTTAAAATTTGTACAATTTAGTAGTAAAATAAATTATTGTGACAAAATTTTCCATAAATATGTTTCAGCTATAATTCACATGTGTAAATTATGAACTACGTGGGAAATCGTTTATTTGGTTGAAATTCGGCAATGACATTATTGCTCAACATTAGTTCCAAAAAACATAGCAAAAAAAATTGAATTTTTCTAACAAAGTTTTTGACATAATTCTATATTTTGATTGCTTTCCCCATTCTGACTCAATAATTTGCACATGTTCATTAAAGTTTATTAAAAAATGTGAAAATATTAGTTTCTATTTAATGAAATGAAATTGTCTCCATTCAATTTTAAAAATTGTTCGAAATAAATTATTCAATTTTTATGATTATTTATGCTAGATATTTTCCAGATGAGCGCTGTAATTTAGTTGTAAAATAAATTTTGTTAATGAAATTTTCCATAAATACGTTTCAGCTATTATTCACATAAAGTGTGAATTATAAACTACGTGGAAAATCGTTTATTTAATAGAAATTAGGTAATAAAGGTTATTGCTCAACATCACAAACAAATTTGATTTTTTCTAACAAAGCTTTCAACAAAATTTTATATTTTTATTTCTTTATAAAAAGAAATTTATAATGATTATAATGATTACCTCCATTCCGTTTTAAAAATTGTTTGAAACAAATTATTCAATTTTGATGTAGATATACTAGAGATATTTCAGATGAGAGCAGTACATTAATTAGTCTGTAATTAATTAAAATACTAAGTGTAAGTGGCATCAGGCCAAAATAACACAAACATTCCTATATATGTATACAATTGACTTAATGAGTACGAATTGTAGTCTCGCAGCTTTTAAAATTGTGGCAATAGAATTTTGAAACTATAGCATGGCCCATTTTCCCAAACTTCAATTAAAACACTTTTTGTACATCTGTAATATTTTAAGACATTCGATGAGACATTGAGCTCTATCACTATACAAAGTTTGTTTGAAATTATCAAAAAACTTTTTAACAATTAATTAAGAAGGAACCGGCCCAACGGATTTTTATTAAAAACTAATCAGCACAGTTTCAGCCACTGAAATCTTTCGAACAGTTTTTCAATTTTCGAGAACAATAAATTTTGCTATAAGAAATGTTATAGCATTTTATGAAAATAAATAGCAAATATACGAAATGTAATGAAAAACAAAAAATAGTTGGTATGTTTGATGAAACACCTACAGGCTAAGAGACGGCATTTATTAAATATAATCAATTTTTGATACAAAGTAGGTCTACTTCAAATTACTATTCTCAATATCATTCAAAAATTCAAATTTAGTTATTAAAAAATATGAGTCACGAATTTAAAAAAAAATAGTTCAAAACGCAATTGCGAATAAAAAGTTAGATAATCAGATTATTTCTATTCAGCATTCATCATAACTCTATAACAATTGTAAAATATTAAAATAAACCCTCTTTATATAAATATTTATAAAATATAATTTTATTTAATTATTTCTACGCATGTATGAGATAAAAAGTATTGAAAAAATCAAGATAATACGAATAATTTTTTATTCAATTTTAATTACAGTCATTACTGTATTATTTAACCGAAGATATTGAATTATTCATGACCCTGTGCACTTCAGTAAAGTTATTTATACAAAGAAAATAATATAATGAAGATGAATCAATAATAAGAGAAGATTATTGCTGCAATAATAAATTAAAATTTATAATGAAAATAAAAGGAGATAAAATCAAATTATTTGTTTTAAATTGTATATTTCAATTACAGATTTTGCTTGATTTTTTTATTATATAATAATAAAAAATAATTACCATTAATAATGACCATTATATAAGATATTTATAAATATGAAACAAATAACTTCCTTACACGACTACATGTCATAAAGATGGAAATAAATAATTCTTACAGCAATTTCAACATTTATAGGATTATTATTATCTAGTTTGGTTGAAAATTTTAAGACTTTTTTATGTTTATTTTAAAATTTTATTAATGGTTTCTACAGACAAAATATTACTGATCATTATTGCCAATCAATAACAAAATTTCTAAGCAAAAAACAAGGTAAAAATATATTATCACAATTGCATAAATTATTATTACCACCCAGAATAAAATAAAACAAAATATAATTTAATAATATATATATATATATATATATATATATATATATATACCCAGGATAAAATAAAATAAAATAATTTAACGCAGCTCATTTATCAGTGGATTAATATCTACAATATAAATATTGTCGTAAATCAATCAATTTAATTACAAATATTATTGATGTTGGCAGTGTAAACCGATACTTGTTATTTTTATCGACCACGAAAATGATTAATTGTTTATATGTAGGCGGTTTATTGAATAATTTCAACATTTGTCACGATATCATAAATTAAACAATATTATTAAAAACAATTCCAAGTTTATAAATATCACTGCAACACTATAAGAATGAGACCATACAGAATCATATTGCACAAAGATTTCAAAACTTCAAACTTGTTTGTTTTGGTTAAGTGGACAGTGTTTTACGGTTTTTGAAATACGGTAAAAAATTTAATTAGAGACTTTGCATATGTTAATGTTAATAATTCATCAGAAAGGTTTCAATGATTCTGATAACATGGATAATAATTGGTAATGTAGAGTAGAGGTGATGAACCAGATTCAGGAAGGTTCAACAGTTTTTTTAGATTTGTACTTTGTTATTAGATTAGTTGAATAAATTGGCGTATATTTCACTGAAGAAGATCAAAAAATAATTAGTATAAAATGTTTAATAAATCTAATTTACTCTTTTTTAACTTTTGGATATTTAAAAATGAAAGACTATCATTAGACTAGCAAGGAGAACCTCAGGTTTACTCTTCTAAAATTTTGATGAAATTTCGCACGGCGGTAGAGTTGATAGTCAAACCGAAGACTTTAAAATATTATAGGCCTATGAAAAGCGGTTTAATTATAAAAAATAATTAAAGTTCTGAAAATCGGCCACGCGCAAAACGTACCATTTAAATATGTCTCGGTAGCTTATTGGGTTTAAGTCAAATTAAATAATGTTATGGGTCTACGATAATAAAAATAATAATACAATATTTTCAATAACAAATAGTGTGTGTTTATATATGCACTTTAACAGATTTTTTTTAAGTACAAAATTAAAATTGGTCATGATGCCTGCGAAAGTACCAAATGTATACTTATAAAAATTGAATAAATTATTACAGTGGAATTACAGTTAACATTAGTCCAACATTTTATTGATTTGTTCAATTATATAATTTTTAGTTAGCTTTATTTAGTTTAATAGACAACGCAACTTTAACACAACAAATTTATACAACAAATTCAAAATTTAAAAAAACTACTTTTAGTATTTTAAATAATTCATATTAATAAATATCTTGAAATCAAAATATGTAATTAATCAAATTATCGACTTATGTCGGGTTATAGGTGATTTAAAAATTTAATTCAATATAAATCATCTACTTATGAATGATTATAATATAGTAAGTACATTTACGTAATTAAAATTTAAATGAGCAAAACATAAATCAAATCTGTATAAAATTTAATTGTAAACCTGCAATTGCATTACCAATGGCTTCAGAAAATTATAACCAAGTAATATTTATGTTCATTACATAACAATTTCAAATGTTAAAAACAATTCACAATTGCATTATGTACGTGTTAAACATTCTGTTCAATGTTCGAAAACACTAAATTAGCGTATTTAAATTTCAAGCGGTATTGTACATACAGAACACGTTATTTTCAAATATTTGTTCAACTATTTTTTTGTGATCATTCTTTGCACAAGTTTTTTTTACTTGTTATATATAGACGCGTGTTGCAAATTGTTTCAACTAGAATTAACTCTAAATAAACTCATTGTTGTAAAAGAACAATTGAGAATTTTAATTTGAATAATGTTGTACACTATATATTGTAACAATAATAATTTATATTCATTTTCAAGTTCTTGGAGAGTATTAATGAAACCATGAAATTTTTCTAACTCTTATAGAGAAGTAATATTATGTGTGTAAGTTAAATTTGTATATGTCTTTAATAAAAGTACTAAAACAATATTGAATATACGCATATTACCACCTTTCAAGTAACTTGATATATAATATAATATAAGATCAAGGCTACAAGTATTTTACTTTCACGCAAATACATTTACTTTATAGAAATGCATACTGACTTTATTTAAATTAATGTCATTGCCATCATGATTGAAAGAAAAACATTTCGTATAAATGCAAGAATAAATTTTCCGGATTTAAATTCATGTTTCGACTATATGGAATCACTAACCCACATTCTTTGATTACAAAGAAACTACATGGCACACGAAAATCGAAATATTAAAATATAACATAAAATATACTAGTCGTAAAATACATTAATTTTCTTCATATGATTATAAAACCTATACATAAAAAATGTAAGTTATTACGAAATATCAACACCAATGGTAAATAAATAAAATAATAGAGTTTCTCTGCTCACAACCATTTAAGCTCAAATGCAAAAAACCTCTATTACAGTTCTATTAGATTATTCAGAAATTAATTACATTTTTCCGACAGCTAATTTGTTCAATTTAAACGACAGACACTCAGACACAATTTGTTTAATCAATTAATTTAACACAATTTTTAACCCCCATCCTCACACTTAAGCCATAAAATCGACATATTTCTTGAAAAATTATAGAGAAAGTTTAGTATAGGAAACAAATTATTAGTCAGAAGCATTTGTTTTATGTCCTCTGTATCAGAGGATGGAAGACATTATTTCAAAATTTTGAAATTTTACATGTATTTCTGTTCGGACGTATTTTCGTTTCATTATATTGGCCATGAAGGTGACAATCTTCATGGCATTGATCTTTTACGGGATGGTTGCTATCCCTGGTAGAGGGGGTAAGTTTGATAGAACTAATAGTTCACTACTAAAAGAAAAATCCACTTAACAACATGTGTAGTAAATAAAAAATAAATATATCTTCTTTCATTATAACTAAGTTACAAATCAATGATTGTAATAAGAATTGCAACAAATACATACAAATACAAAACAAATCAGTGTTTAATACAATCCACAGCTACAAGGGTTAGATTATAACCCAACAACCTGAGTTAATCGAAGGAAAGTTAACACAAATTTTATAACTACGTGACGGTATACAACTTCATTTTGGAAGACTGCCTCAATTAAAATAAATATTAATTGATGTTAACCGTCGAATATAAATACATATTATAAATACAATGTTTTTGTACATTTCGCCAGATTAAAGAATTTTTTTTACTGAAAATAATAAATAATTGCGAATACCTCGATTCATGCAAAATAAAATTTACGGTAAATTTAGATCATATTGCAAGAGAAAGTTTAAAGAACGCCGCATATGTGACATAAAAAACTCGGAATGCGTAGATCACAAAAATAATTCAGTAAGATGCATCTCATAACGCGAAGATAACTGTGAATGCGTCATAAGAGTAATTTAGTGCTTATAAGAAATGTCAATCCATATAATTTAATTACTGTTCATTGAATTATTGCTAATTTTTGGAAAAACGTGTAAATCAATAAAAAAAATTGTGACATACAAAAATAGTTTAAAAAACGAACACGATTCAAAAAATGTATTATGATAGTTTTGCGTTCAAACGAGAATTTTAGAATGTATGCAAATTCAGCAAATTGACTTATAAAAGCTCTGCTTTTGACTATCACCACCAACAATAAGAATAAATGTCCTGGACAAAATCGCAAAATTCAATTGGTTTGATTTCTTCGAGCTACACAATTGCAAATAAGTGCGTAATAAATCTGACTTTACACTTAAAACAACTATGCTAAAATATTAAAAAAAAAGCTATAAACCAGTATTTCATATATGGAAAGCTGTTGATAGAGAAAAGTGCAGCCGAAACACAAATTCAACATTCACTTGGACATCTACATGTCGGAATAATGAAAAAAGTTAATAACATTTAATTTATACAGAATAAAAATTACTAAACTTTGTGTAGTTTGAATTTAAACTCTTCAAACCAAAAAAAAAACTGTTTCTATATGTCGTATAAAATATTGGTTAAAATATATAAATAATAGAGATGTTTGGCAAATTGACAGTAGATAAAGGACTGGTGTTAAAAATAAATCTAAATCATGAATATAATTATCATAGAAGTTAAGAATAGTTTTTGAAAAATAAATTCCAAATCCATATTCTTCAAATGATTCACTGATCAAAGAATAGCAAAATAGGGTTCCCAGGACTTTCTACAAATGTTAACTATGTAAAACAATTAAGAGGTTTGAAATGAAAGACTGTAGCATTTGCAAAATAGTATCATAATTTAAAAATCGCAGTATCTAATTGAATCATATTAAATTGCATATGTTGCTATAAAACAAATGCGCCATGAGGGACTTATGTAGTACAATAACATATCCGACAACATCTCTCTTATATCTGTAATATTATATCAAGATGATTTGCACGTGTAAGATTATATCAAGATGATTTATACATGCAATTTCTATTTCTTTTAGAGGTAAATAATTGAGAAAAGACCAAGGAAACGGTAACAACAGTATTTTATGTGTTTATGTGGGTTCTGCATACAAAGCCCTCCAAATATATTTTGGCTGCCCATGAACCACGCATTTGACATTCTCGTCCAAGTAAACAATGCAGAAGTCTACAATTTCACACAATCCAAAGGCCAACCGGTAAAGCAGTATCAAGTACTTATACAAGGTCCGCCAAGTGAAAATACTTGAACTATACAGTATTTCTGAGAAAACGGAACAAGCCGAAACACCTTAGCGACATCGTTGATTGAGACACCTTGCTTTTTAGAGTTTTTAAATTGTTTTCACTCGTTATATTGCCCATTTTAACGTCAACTTAACGAAGAAAAATCACACAGAATAACTAATTATTCGGACGTGAGATTTTATGTACAATGTTACTCATTATGTTTAAACAAAAATGTCATTAAAACGTCTTATATACTCTCATTATGATCTCGCAAATAAATATCAGTGTTGATAAGGAAGTAGGCAGATTGAACTGATAAGGCATGATTAATCTTTATTTAATTGTATACCATATTAATGAAATTTTAATCAACAATTATTACAGACAAAATGCAAGTTAATAAGTACACAAGATCGCAATAAACATTCGAACATCTAGTTGTGTTGATACTTTTCTTCAGTTCATTTTGGTTTCTAGAATTTCGTTTCGTTCTATTGTTTTATATAGAAATTAATGATCCACATAAAGATTCTTTTTAAAATTTTGTACCTAGAGTAGGGCGAGGCACAAAGATACAATTTGAATCCAAACAAATTATATCACAACAAATACCACATATCAAACAAACAACTAGCTGATCATGATCAGTAAAACTCCCAGCTAATTTTTCAATTCATCATTGCAAAAATGTGTTTCTTTAATTTTTCATTTGTAACTATACTTGTTTTTGAGATATCAGTGGTGGATCTTTTTACCCGCAGATCTTTAAGCCCCGCTCTATCCTATATATATAAATTCATTCCATCGAAGAATGATGATTCTATACCAGTTCATCTGCGTTTTGGTTTAAGCACGTTTTTGATTAACATAAACATCAATAATGAGTTCGACTCACGCATTAAAGCTTTTCACCGGAATGCTTTGACCGTTTATTAACAAAACAAATAATAACTCACAAACAATGTGGCCAAAAACATAATTAAGAAATGTAATAATTAGGAAGATATCAATATTTGCGAGCATTAAGCTAGGATTATTGGCATCCAAGGAAACATAAAAGATTTACCATTTTTCAAAACTACTAAGAATATTACATTACAATGTGATTTCAAACTAAGCTCAAACTGTCTAAACTATATTTGCTTCTTAGTAGAAGATCCAAACTACCCCACAACAATAAGGTCCTGCATTATAAAGCTATACTTAAACTCATATGGTCATATAGAATTGAACTATTGGGATGTGCCAGTAATTCTAACATTGTCCTTATGCAGAGACTACACTCTAAAACGATTAGAACTATTACCGATGCTCTCTAGTATAATTAGAACTATATTTTTCATAATATTTGAACATACAATTTGTAAAAGATGTTATCAAGGACAAATATCAGAAATCTATTAAAAATTGAAGACCATTCCAACAAATTATTAACTCAAAAGAAATTGGCCAACAGATTCAATCGTGAGGTTTTTAGGGGTATGGGGGGTTTGACAAAAAATACCGAAATATCACGTGGGGGAAGGAGGGGTATAGTAAGATATCACGTGTATTTACTTTTACCTGATTTTTTTAAAAAAATCCAAGGATTTGCAAAAAAAAAACAAAAATTTTACAATTTTTTCTCGTAACTAAAAATACACGTGATGTTTGGAGGGGGAGACGGGGTAATTTTGAATATCACCACGTTTCACCAAGGGGGAGGGGGGTCCAAAGATTCTTAAAAAATCGATCACGTGATTAATGGAAGCCCCCTTTTCTATTTGTGAATCTCTCATTGGAGAGATTACTTTAGCAATGCAATGTAAGTTAAAGTGAATGCGTAAAGATGATATGTGTAAGCGTTTTTTTTATATGTGTTATGTTTAATAATTTTTGCCAAGTAGCTTATGAAAATTGTATTTTGAATAGCTGTTAAACAAATATTTGAAAAAAAAGAATAAGACTTTATTCAGTTAAACTGTCTAATCCAGGCCAGTGGATGATAAGAATAAGCGAGTGCAAATTCTTAATAACAGCAAACATAACAGCCATAAATCCTTTAATAACCAAAACGTATAAGACTATCATTATCACATTATTCCATAAGTATTTCATTAATCAAGTTAAAAGCTACCAAATAAATCTCATACCGAACTCGTTAACTTAATAACTTAAGTGCTACACTTAAAGTTGAATCTAACCCTGATTATACCTTGATTGTGAGAATCCTCAACGAACAGTATGCTATCCTGCCTCAAGACTTCACTAACCATTGTTTGAGCGGCACTTTCATGGACAACAAAAAATATGAATCACAAAAAACTGACACCAACTACGAACGAGATATACAGGTAAAATAACATATGTAGAACACATAGATTTTGAAATGCGAATGACCTAAAGCCGATGAACGTACACTCACGACTGACGATGACGGCCGCCGTAGAAGCGGTCGCGCTCGATTGGGTACTCGGCGGCGGCAACGGCGGCGGCGGCGGCGGTTTCCCACTACATCACATGCGGACAGAGCACTTCTTCGTGCATTGTTTATTATTGACTTACACGCTTATCGGACTATTTATTGTTTATATTGAATCTCTTCCTATGATTTTGAATTCAATTACGATACGAATCGTCGCTACGAACGCCTACATCTGAAGGCAGTTAACCATAAACCATCTAGTTTATAATATTAGTCCAGTCATTTAAGCTTAAATTAGGTAAAAATCACGGAACTCGAGATACCCAGCTGTGAGTCTGTAAATACTGTATATTGACACCCCAAAAGTTGTCTCAAAATCTACATATGTTGCGTACACATCCTACCATATGTAGGTTTTGAGACAACTTTTATGTTGTCAATATTCAGTATTTATAGACTTACAGCTGGGTATCTCGAATTCCGAGGTAAACTCACTATAATGAATGGACTATATATCGGATATCTTTCATCCAATCCCTTAATACGATAAACAGCAAACAATTTTTTTCAAAATATTCAAACAATTAGTCTAGTAGCCACTGGTTTTGCGTTCGAAACCCACCGCTGATATCAAAAAGTAGTCAAATATAATAATAACTAAAATATCCATTCGGGATCATTTTGCTGCGCATATATCTCATCAATATTAGATAAACTATTGGTGCATGGCATTATGCCATAAGGCAAATTTCCGGAGCGTAATTTGATATTTTTAAAAGATTTAAAATTTTCGGAAATTTTGAAAAAAAATCTATTTTTTGAAAAAAAAAATTATTTAACCTTTCTGATAATTTTGTGAATCATTAAAAATCAAAAAAAAAAAACAAAGCGTTCGAGCTACTCAGCATCTAATCTAGCTGTTTTAGGAGCCTATCGAAATGTAAACAAAAATGGTACCTATTAACAAAATTTCTATAAAATATATCTGATTGATGTGCATACGTCTAATTAATCATTTTCTAACGTTTTTTTATTGAATGTCCAAAACTGTTGGAACTGTTGGACTTGTCTTCCCAAATATTTAGTCAATTCTTTATTCCTTCAATACAAGTGAAATACTTTTTGAATCAATCAAAACAGACACTCCGATCTCTTAAAAAGTGACTTTACATTTTTTGTACTTTTTCCTCTTATCTTCGAAACGACTCTACCTGCCTTTGTCAAAAACTAATCAACACGTCTTCTCATCAATAGGAATCGAATATTTTTTGAATCATTCGAATCGGTTAATGAAATCGTGGACAAAAAATTGTATCCAAACATACAAACACACACATGCCACACATACAATCATTTTTTTCTAATTATAAAAGATATGCCAAAATGTTCAGAAACTTTTGAAACGTAATTATATATGCAGAAATTTTCATTTTCGATTTTTTTGCGATTACTATAACTTTCCCTACGGGAAGTTAAACACTAATAAAAATTGAGAGAATGATCAATCAACTTATAGAAAACAAAATAATAAAATTTCATATGGATAAAAATATTGAGCAAAATAAATGTTAGTTTTAAAAAAAAAGCTAGTCGTAATTATAGAAATCACTCCAGTTCGTAACTTTTCATATACTAGTCTCATAACTATATTGAGAACTGGTTATAATATTTGTTCAGATCTTAAGAACAAGTAAACTATTGTGTTTTTAACGATACTAGAACAAAGAAAAATTTGAATTTAGGCAACAAGTGTAGATACTACTTAAATATCTGTAATTTTTCGTAATAAAAAATAATAAAACTCAATTAAAACAATCGATGTGAAAAATATAAACAATAATGGAGAAAATGTCGATTTTCATTAAAAAAAATAACTAACTATTTTTCAAATTATAAGTCCTACTTTTTAACTTAATTGTTCTTAATATTATTATTAACATTTCTAATAAAACTACTTAAAATATTAACTAGAAATTATTCCATAAACAATGTCAACTTCATTCCAACAAAACGTTTATATTATTTAATTTACATTGCGATTAAATTTTCCATGATTAAAATCAAGTGCTGAATAAAATGAGTCTGTTTAAATATATATAATCGTATAATCTTTATAAGACAATTTACATGACTTATACTTCTCAAGTTTGCAACCTGATGTTAAATATGTATAATGATTTCATATTAATCACTAAAATTATGATTCATCCGCAACATATTCTGTTTATAAACTAATAAACTTTGTTTGATTTGTCATATAACCAAATAATTTATTATGGTAATTTAAGACCTATTTTCTGAATTATTTATTTTAACAAACTCCAATTTGTATCATTTTCGTGAAGCATGTAATTTCAAAATTCAAGCTAATGTAAGTACGTACTCGCTTTTTAAATAACTTCAAAATTTTAGTTTTGCGGAAATGATATCTACACGAATTTCAGAAAATAATCTCGAAAAAAAAATATTAGTACGCAAAATGCCTAAAATCACTTGAACATTAACTAATAATTATTTCTATTAGTAGGAAATGTTACACAATTTTTTATCTTGTCACAAAATTTACAGTTGATTGTCTTACATATTTTACATATTTATAACAAGTGTGTACATTTTTATATAAAGAGGTGGAGTTAAAAAGACTAATTTTTTTATAAAAAGGCGTAGACAAATAAAACTTGGAAATTGCTGTTATGGCGAAATCTTTTTGTTATCATAGAGATAAATTTTAATCTATGGAAGCAATTCTACGTATTATACAAATATAACATAAACCTAAATAGATATTTACGATTTTCGCAAACTATTATCATTCAAAGTTGAATGTCGAGCAAAAATTAAATAGGTCAGTTTAAATTTAAAATTATATTTATTCTATATATATATCATGTTACGACGAACTGAACCTTTTTCTTCGGAAAAGAATGTATATGAGAATAATGATCTTGAGAGTGGTAACTCTTGCAGATGATTGCATGTAATTGCCAGAAGACGTACATATATGTACATATTCAATATTTTGCATTTTTACATGCCGCTGGAGGCAATTACTGTATCTTAGGTCATAGATACCGCGAACATATAAATATCTACTACTAACTAACGTAACTTTTCTGGCCGTTCATATTGGCGTTTTACAGCCCTTTGATTGTTGGAATTTTGGAATATAATTTGTTTCGGGAGAATGGTTTGGCCGATTTATATGCCAATTCTCGCCGACAAGACTTTTGGCAGGTCTAGCCATTTCAGAGTTAAAAATGCCTGATGCAAATATGTACAGTAAAAGTACATTGATAATAATAAATTGTTTAAACAATTATTTGAAAGCACGATTATGAAATATTATCTTTAAACCAAAACTGCGTATCATATCCGCTTCCCATTGCTTGACATAGAGACACATCGCTAAATATTTTACACAATTTAACTTTAATTATTTTGCACAAGTGCTTTTAAACTGCAGTCAAATGAATAAATAATAAGTACAAAATCTTATCCATATTTTAATTATTACCGAAGAGTATCTAGAATTCAGAGCTTTCCTGTATGAAGTGCATGTGTACTGATTCAAATTCTTTTAAATTTCAAATGTTTCCTACGACATAATATTAAATAAAATGTATTATATGAAAAAATCTATAGTATTGCGAATGAGAAAATAAGTTCGACCGCATTAACTATATAATTAGGTTTTCAATAGCAAATAAATAATTATTTGCTAAGCAGCAAATATTCGGTTTCTATTCGGTATTCGGCATAATCGGCACCATTTTTGATATTCGGCCGAATACCGAATAGTAACTTACTGTTCGGCCGAATACCGAATAGTTAAAAACAAAGGAGCTCGGCGAAAATATTTGTGTATTTTATCTTTTATGCGATAAAGAGCTTGCGATGGATCTACGTATTTTGAAGTCTTTAGTTTACATAATATGATATGAAGATTCGTTATTGTATA
>NW_020538040.1:55620289-55660075 GCF_003426905.1 Ctenocephalides felis | reverse complement strand
TTTTCGTCCACGTTTCAGCCCGCAGTTCTAAATCGATCTTGAAAATCAAAAACCATTCGAAAGATATTGATTGGGAATCGTGCTGATGAGTTGTTGGTAGAGATCGGCCGAGCCGCTTTCTTGTAATAAAGTGTTAAAAAAATTTTTTTCGACGATTTTTATAATTATTTTTTTGACGGTAGATACCATAGTCTTCTAGATCATACTAAAATATTACGGCTCTACGACAATTGGTTTAACTTTAAAAATTCGTCAAAGTCTGCAAAACTTGGCATCGTTTTTTTTGGCATTTGTCAAAATTAGACCTTTCATCGACGTTTTCTCAAAAATGCCTGAACCGATTTTAGAAATTTAAAAGCCATTTGATGTATCTTGATGAGGACTATCGTTTGTCAGTTTTGTGCGACGATCTGCCAAGCCGTTTGTTTGTAATTTGAAAAAAAGTGTTAAACTTTTCGTCCACATTTAAGCTCATCCTACCGAACCGATTTTAAAAAATCAAAAACCGTTCGAAAGATATTAGTTGGAATGGTACTGATTAGTTTTAGGTGAAAATCTACCGAGCCGTTTCTTGTAATTCGTGTTGAAAAAAAAAATTTGAGCCGATTTTTATGAAACTTTTTTGATAATATACATCATGGTCTTATACAACTTATTGGAATATTACGACCCTACGACAAGTAGTTTAGTTTAAAAAAATCATCAAAGTTCAAGAAAATAAGTAGTTTTTTAACGTTTGTTAAAATTAAAATTGGACGATTTTACTTCGTATAACGATAGAGTACTTGGTTTTAATGAACATATCAAGCCATTAAAGTCCTATGGAAACTGGTTCAATTATAACAATTGTTGATTTTTGAAAATTTACTTTTAGAAAATACTCCGTGTCAAAGTGGTCGCTCGTTTTCAATTATGTGTAATGAATCCACTCGGAATACTTTAATCACTCATATTTTAATTTAGTTTTTATTGATTAAGTCGATTAATTACACATATCGGGAAGTTCATGTAACTTGCCTCAAGGCTAAATACCAAACCAACTAGTAATTTTTTTTTTTTAAATTAAAATCTCAACCCAACTCAATATGTGTTACTCATCGTCGTCATCAAGCATTAAGCAAATCAATTATTTCAATCATTATACTTTTCAATAAATAAGCTTCAATTCAAGTTATTCATTATTTTGTTATATTGCACACAATATTCTTTCATATTTTCAGTAATGATTTTTGGTAATTGCTGTTTGCTACTATTGCCTAACAATAAGAAAATAGCTGTATTTGTGTGATCTGGTAATTTCAACTTTCAGTTAGTATTTTAGAGACTTTTTTCTAATCCGCAATAAAGCCACATTAACTTGTATTACAGAGGTAATTAGAACGTTTGATTCGTAAGTTCGTTGTGATAATTAATGAACTCGTCACAATTGAAAAACTTGTTTTGTAAGTTATTATAAAATCATATGGGATACCCACATTCGAATTACTAATAGAGAAATGTGCTACAAAAAAACTTGCTTGAGAATTTTAATAAATAGTAAGTACAAAAATGTTGTTCAGTGAGAAACATCACCAAGTAGGAATTCGTGCATATATATATATAATATATATATATATATATATATATAATATATATATATTAGGGAGGTCCTTAATATGGACATTTTGAATTTTCTTGCTCAAATAGTTCCAAATTGATAAATAACAATTCTCTGAAAGTTTTAGCTCTTAATATTGTCTTTTAGATAGTGCGCAATTCAATCAAAGTTTTGTATGGAAATAGCATGGAAAATTTTTCAAAAATTTTAAAAATGTTTTTTAGATATAATTTAGCGTACAAATGAATGAGTTTTATTCAAAATTTGCTCTAGAAAATAAATTATAAAAAACCTGCTTTGCAGGGCGTCGTATTTTCAATAAAAAATGACACGAATTTTCACTTTTAATTCATTTGTTGCTAAGTTATACTTAAAAAAAATTTAATTTTCAATTTTTTTTTATTGTATTTTCATGCGAAGTTTGATTGAATTGCGCACCATCTAAAACTTAATATTAATAGCTTAAACTTTCAAAAAATTGTTTTTAATCAATTTGAAACCATTTGAGCCCTTGGGAGCAAGGAAAATCGAAAATGTCCATATCAAGGACCACCCTAATATTTGTAGTAATATATTCATATATACTACGAATATATTTTTGTTTATTCTACACCATTACATTATAAACTATGAAACGATTCAAGGAAACAATATGAAAATGTTTGATTAAAGTTAGAAATTGTAAACTCATTCTTGTGCTAGTACAATAATGACAATTTCTCAACTTGGTCTTTGTTCCTACTTTTACCATAAATTTATATCTACATAATTGCTTCATTATATCCAATTACAGTATCATCTTGTACATGTTTGTGGTCATTAGTTTGTATCATGCTAAAAAATAGAAAGTATTTGATAAAATGTAGAAGAAAATACAGGCTAATAACTTCATTAACACATAATTAAAGAAAAGATGAGAAAGTTTTTGTTCTAGGGAAAAACAACGTTCTAGTTGTAAATATTCGGAGTAATTTTGAAATTGATGCTGAAGAAATTAATACAAATGAATTGATAATCCCGCACAAATGCTCTGTAAAATTAGTCTGTTGGCTTTATCAGAATTTAGTAATATAATTTTCAAAATATCATATTACAATAGAAAGAATACCAAATTCAATAATTTTATAGTATAAAATATTTTTACTTTACAACATTGCACTGTAAACAATGAGGTCAATTTTATTTTTCAATTTAAAGTTCTAGTATAAATTTGAAATCGTTTTTATATCTTCAAATATAGCCGAATTGTTTGGAATGAAATTTTATTTTGTTTGTTTTATCTTTGGGATTGCCTGCAATTTTTAAAAATGTCAATAGAACAATGCATGTTAAATATTTTTCTCATAAGTTTTTCAACGCGATCTATCCAAATTTCGGATATGTGGAAAAAATCCTACAAAATTTCAATTTTTTTACCACTGCCAAAAGTGGTAACAGGGTTCAAAAAGAGACTAACAGGATCTTTTGCCATTGAATATTTCAGAACTATATTTGATCTTGAGTATTAGAAACCATCTGTAGTAACACCTTCAAGGACCTAGTAGGTTCTTAAATTTTAAAGAAATTTTAATAATAAAAGCTATAGGCTTATGTTACCTCTGACAAATTTTCAGAACTCCATCTATTATAGAGAATCACAAATAAAAGAACTCTACTATATTCAGAAAATAGACTAACTATTCATACCGTCAGGAAGCAAAATTCTAATACCATCTCATTTATTAAATATATCATTTGATATTTATATTAATATTTATTATGTAAATCGATGTCAAATTGCACCCACTCGAATAAACTCTGCATAAATTCATTTGTAATTAATTTGAATATTTAGATATTTATATCATTTATAATTCAGAAAGATTTAGTATAACGCCATTTGAGTCAAATTGATTGACAGGAACAGTGGGCGTGTAACATTATCGGAACAAATATGATAATTAATATAACCGATAGCCTTGATTAATGTCATAAACCATTAAAAGTAAAGCAGGAAGCTATATTAATATTATTATTTACACTGATATTATTTAAATAGATTATTTCGTTTATATCCTTATTTTATTAATGATTTTATTTCGTGCACATGTCAGATTCAAATCAATTGTGAGTATATGATTCTACTTTATAAAATATTGCATAAGTACGTATAGGTCAGGGGTTTGTAATACTTTCTAATTTTTTTTTAAAACAATTGCTACTGATTGATATCATATGTTGCAAGCATTTTTTTATATTATATTTATTTATGTTTATATTTAGACTTGTTGCAATAATAAAAAACTTACATTAATATCGCAAAAACGTTCTTAAGTCTAACATTAAGTTACATAATTGATTATTAAAAAAATAAACATATTTTTTATAAAATCCACACAGATTTGTTGATGTAATGATAAAACAATGTTTCGGATTTGATATTAATTAAATACACGAGATAAGTATGAGGATAAGTAATCTTGTAAATATCCGATGCGTGAAAGTTAACTTTCAGATTTTAATTATAATCTGGAAATCTAGGTGTGAGTGGCATATTGCCTTAAGGCAAGTTGCACAAACTTCCCGAAATGTGCATATAATCGATCTACTCAATAACAAAACAGTATAAGTATTTTATTTTATGAGTGATTTATAAAAATTTATAAATTTATAATTTTATGAGTGATTTATAAAAATATACCGAGTTGTAGTAGAGCATTTTAATATAACAAACTATTGCATGTTATTCAATTTCAACAAATGTTCCAAACACGTTATTTTTTTTTGACAAATACTTTAAATATTGCACTTTATTGAAAAGTGAATGACCTGCACAATATATACAAAAAATATTTTCAAAAATATTTCATTATTAATTACATATTTTTTTAAAAATCTGTGACATATTAATCCAAACGTTAATTAGGTTTCATAATTAAAACACCAGACGTAGGTCTTTAATATTTTAGTAAATTCATTAAGACCAGGAACTCTATCGCCATACAAAGTAATTAATATCGCCAAAATATATTTTTTTAACAATTAATTATGAAAAATGATTTGACCGATCTGGTTTCTTTGGTAGTTAAAATTAGTACAGTTTCATAAAGTGATTGAACTACAAAATTTTTTGAGAGGCAATAATTCTAAATGTTATAAAAAATGGATATTATGGAATTGTAGAACTAATTATTACAGCAGCAATAGTGTTAAACATTGAAATCAAAATATTCCGAAAAACTTACAAGCTGATTTTTTAATTTTTAGTATTATAGAAATTGCGATTTTAATATTTTGGGTAGTAAATTAAAGATTGACATTTTATTACATCGTATTAAAACCTTGATACAGTGCAAGGCACTTTTATAAAACCTCTTATGGTTTTTTGAAAAAAAAAATTGTATCAATATTTAAAACATTTATATATTTCCCTAATAGCGATACTTTTTAGAGTTTTTATCTAGTATGGGCTTTTAAGCCTTTTCATTTCTGTTATGGTAGTTCTAAGAATCGATTTTTTTAAATTTTTGACTTTGTTTCAATATTTCTCAATGACTCTCAAGACCTTTAAACTTTAGTTAGGGGGCGTCGATTAATCACGTGAGGTTTTTGGGGGGAGGGGGGGTCTGACAAAAAATCACGAAATATCTCATGGGGGAGGGAGGGGTATAGTAAGTTATCCACGTGTATTTGTTTTTAACTATTTTTTTTTTAATTAAAAATTTCACAGTTTTTTTCACGTAACTAAAAATACACGTGATGTTAGGTGGAGGAAGGGGGATAATTTTGAATATCACCATGTATCACCAAGGGGGAGGGGGGGTCCAAAAATCTTTAAAAACTCGCTCACGTGATTAATGGACGCCCCTTGGGATGAACGATGCTGAATTTTTATTTTACCAATAGAATAATTGGTGTCGTGCATCTACATGTAATCGTTTATTCTTGTAATAACAGTTAGATCAGTAATGCATCGGTGTGATAATTTTGGTTTTTATGGCTTTGATGATTAATATACACTTTTGCAAGCTCATATTATGAAATTATCATTTTTTATAAGATTTTCTCTGTCAACAGACGTCATCATTTATTACTTGGGTACATTCGAATCATGATGAAAAAAACAATATGAATATTGTTTATCATACTCAAGTATTTTATTATTACTCAACTTATAATTTGTTCTGTTCTCTTTTGAGCACGTGCTGAATCCATCCGAGTCCTCTCGAATCGTGCCATTGTCCTCTCGAGTCGTTGTACTCCCGACAGACGAAAGTAAAAGTCTACGAACTTACAACTTATGCATCCGTAAATATTTTTTATAAATTTATATTAATAAATTTTAGTTATCATTGCTTCCTGTCTAATACCACTCGAAAGAGAAATTTTTTGCTGTACAATGTGGTTATTATTTGAAAGTTTATATAAAACACAAACCAATAAATTCATTGTAAGAATATAATTGCTGGTACGTGATAATATTTTTTTTATTGATTCACCCATGAGGAACTTCAGGAATTTCTTTAAAATATTTAATTGCTTATGAATATACAATTTATGATTTAATTGTTTCAAAGTGGAAGAAACTTTGTAAAACTCCTGTAATTGATACTTTGTGTCTTAGGTTGACTGTTGCATATAAGGGAATAATTTGTTACAAAAAGATATAAATGTTAAGGTTTTTATATAATGTTTTATTCAATTTCATGCAAAAATTACTTATTATTAGTTTTTCTGTCGCTACTTTAGGATAGATTTGTGGTTAGGTTAGGACGACTTCCAACTTTTACTCCCAATTCCGCCAGCGTCAGTTTTCGTATTTCTCTCAATCCATTTCTCATAGGCCTATAATATTTCAAGAAGTTTGTTTTGACTATGAACCTAATAACCATGCAAAGTTTCATTTAAATTCTAGTTGCTTAAATCTGTTTTTTTCAGTAAATTTCTATTTAAATATGTGGAGATAAAATGTCGCTGGTTTAATAAACTTCTGAACTAAAGTTTTTCAGCAAGATTCAATCCTAAAATTGAAAATCGCACTGTCTCAATGTATGTATGTATTTTAATACTAAATTCGTAATTTTAAACTGAAATGAGTTTTCAATATTAATAGTTAAAAGGCGACATGATACTTTTCATTTTGTACGAGGCATTAGGAATATTTTCATAATTACTTAGTTTTTTCTCATTCTTTCTTTACTTTCATCCCCCACGCAGTGTTTATTTTTCTCAGTTGTTTTATCTTACAAAAACCTTGGATACTATAAATAGTATTCGTATTTTTTAACTTCTTGAGAAATTACCGCCTACAGGTTTAAATATTAAATTTGCATGCAACGCACAATGTTCCGATTTAATTTAACATCTTGATGCAGAACCTGTTGCGCATGTTATTAGTTTATTTTTCTGTAAAAATAAATCTGCATCCGACCACCAAGAGTAACACATTTTGCGATATGACGTCATCACCCACCGCCCTATATGAGTCAGATTTCCACCACTATATTGCCACCTGTTTTTTATGTACGCGAAGGTGCAAAAGTCAGGAGAATGAGTTTTTGTGTTATATATTATTTATGCAGCTTAACCGTTGGGTTACCATCTAAAATACAACTTACAACTAAAATACAACAGCTTATAAAACGAAAGTATGTTATTTATGTGTACCTATATAAAAAAATATTCATAAATAAATAATTTTATTTAAGGCAGCATTTAAAGTATTTAATTTGATTTAGGTACTAAATAAGCTATTTCTATTTATTAATTATTACTCTGGTATGTGTGGAATTTTAGGTATCACGCAACAAGAATATTTAAAAAAAACCATTGTGTAGTAGTTTTTTTATGATCAACTAACAAATACATTTTCTAATGTAAACAATATCTATGCTACCCATTGACTTCTTTAATATATCGATTTTAAGGGAAAGTATTTAGTCTTATCTGCGCAAAATATATTGAATTAGTTAATATGTGATCTAGCATTTTTACGTAACGTATTATTTTTCGTGTAATTTGGTGTAAATCAACAAAATATTTTTTTTATTAACTTATTATATTTTTGTGTAATATGATATAAATCAACAATTTTTTTTTATTCAACTTGAGATCTGAGAAAGTACTTATATGTTAGGTCCTAATTGCAATTAGAAGCAAAAAATACAAAAATAAGCTCTAACAAAACAATGGTCATGGTCAGTATTAAATTATTGAATGCTCGTTAGCGTTTTTTACAATGCCGATAATAATGTTTAACTATAATGAATTAGAATAATATGAGAAAGTATTGGTTGAATATTGACATGCACGTACGTTTTATAATTTCAACTACTTATTCAAACACGTAATAATCAATTATGCTTTAATCAACTGTTATTTATTGTGATTACAATATTTAATATAAAAATTAACAACGTGAGATTTATCTAGAACGGATATATTTAAATAATAAATTGTGATTCACACTTGTATTTAGCAATTTTCATATAGAACAGGGAATTTTCAATAAATCCTAAACATATTACAAAATATATTAATAACAGGGAAATAAGTGATACAAAATTTTTCATTAACCTAACATTTAAATAAATCTTGATAATGAAGATTGACAAACTTGAATGATATCAAATATTTGTCCCATTGTACTTTTTCTCAAGGGCATGACATACTATGTAAGAGATAAATAAATGTAATTACTTACACATTTGACATTACAGTATACCATATGTGGGAAACATGAGAATAAATAACATCATTTGAAATAGTCATACTGTTACTATTAGATGTTTATATGAATTTATTCTACAGAAACTTATATTAGACAATTGGCAGGTGACGAATAAAATTTATGGATTTTGATATATTTCAATCCACGATTCTTGATAAACTACTTTTGCTGTTTAAGACAAGTATTATGATACCTCCTATGTCGTAAACTTCGTGAAAAACTGCGTGACGCGTGCGCTTTTAGCGCATCCCCTCAAACATGTATTAGGAAAAGGGCTAGTACAAATTTATTTTAGGGAATTTAATTTTAAAGCATTTTAAAAAATGCTTATTATGTTTTAATAATGTATTATGTTTTAACAATGCTTAAAATTGTTAAAAAAATACACTTTAAATCATTAGAAATGGAATCATTTATCTTTATTTCATTTTAAAACATTTTATTTTTGTTCTTTATTTAAACGTATTGTGGTATTTTACTATGTGTATTGTTGATTATTTTTTCTTGTTGATATTTTTTTTATTTGATTCAAGTAAAATTTATTTAGATATTTGGTAGATAGTGCATTAATGTATTTCAGTGATTTTTATAATTGAGGGGGTATTCTAGTGTAGAGGGATGCATTTTAGGTTATTTTTAAATCATCTTTAAGAAAAAGGCAATATTTTTTTACTATCATTTATCTTTATAATTTATCAAAGTTGCAAGATTACAGTAAAAAGTTTGAAAAAAGTTATTAATTTTGAAAATTAGCAGTGGTTGACGTAGGCAGTGTCAAAAAATTGACACGTGACCGTGCCCACGATTGCAACCCTCCTAGTAATCCGAAATTAAAAAAAATAGATTATTAATTTCGAATTATGTCGCAATGGCATATATTAGGGTTTCGTTGAATTTTGTTTTGACAAAATGGCGAATATTTGAAAGAAGGACCAATTTTCTTATCACATTTTTGAGTTTCTCGAATTTATTAAAAATAGTAAAAATTTTAATTTGGGGAAGAGGCTGGTATATGCTCGAGAGAAAGAAGATTCTCATAAAATTTTAAGCAATTCGGTCCCGTAGAACTTAAGAAATTATGGGCATCGTATTGAAAACGACTGTTTTTAGAAAATCATGTTTAAGGTTTTCCAATAAGAAGGAAATAGAAGTAGATTATCATGGTCAAACAGATGTATCTCCGAAAATAATTCAAATTTCAAAAAATCCTCTCGCATACATATCTTTTGAATTTGAAAAATACATTTTTAAAATTTCTACACTAGATTACTCTACTCCCTCAAATATTATATTCTTTTATGACTCAATATAATATTATTTCGATATTAATGTTCGATCGATATTAATGTACAGTAAAACCTCGATTAACCAGACTAATTGTTGCATTCGGATAATTGAAAATCCGTACAATCGAATGTATGAAGATTAATGTTGTGCATTTATTAAAAAATAACAAATACATACATAGATATTAAAGAAAATGATATTTATTAAGAATTTGAAACTTTCTTATGTATGTACATATAAATTTTCTTAGATTATATTACATACATATACTAAACTGCAGCATTAATTATGCAAAAATTCTAATTGTAGATTGTAGGTATGTACATACATATGAATTAATCGCGTTTAATAGTCCGGATAATCGCGAATCCGTATAACCGAGGGCCGGATAAACGAGGTTCTACTGTACTAATATAATTATTTTTATATGATAAGGTTCAGCTTAGCTACAATATTACTTCTTATGTTTTCTCCTCATATTAGGATCCTCCTTTTATATCACTATTTTATAAATTCAAGTCATATACGTTAATTGACTGCTGTTTCGACAAATTTTGACTCCTTAGTTTACTAGAAAAATCCCAAAAATTTGACGAGAGTGGTTCCTACTTAGGATTGAGTTATAGGTATTTTTACACTGATTATTTCTAAAGGTTACCATGAGCTTAGCTCTGAAATTATGAATTTTATTACTTTTCTATTAAATTGAATTGCTCGATTATTATTATATCGAATCGAATCACAAGTTCCATTTTGTTCAACCACAAAAATTGAATTTATTTCTTTCGCCATATAAAATATTTTGGAGCGTCGACCGTCCCCCCAGCGCTCACTCTGTAAGAATCGTGTGTTGGCAATGGGTCGATATCGTGCGCCTATGTGGGTGTCGCACGCCGGGGGTAGGTTGCTTTACCGTTGCGCCGCGTCGGGCTGGAAAACCATCTATGACCTATTCCAAGTTTGATTCTACGTCGTCTCAGATGTGTCAAATAACTGTGCTATAGTAACTGTGAGTGGTTATGCTGGTGCCGAACGATGTCCAACGAAAGCCGCCTTTGCCAAAACCCAGGACTGTTATTCCGGGTACATAAATAAAAAATATTTCACTAAATTCTATAATTGTATTGTTCATTTCTTCTTTCGAATGTGGTTGTTTTGATTCGGTGTTTTTTTCGATGTTGATGTGATACAAGACTGCGCAAATGCCAAACTGAACATATGTGTGGTTTTTGCCGCAAGATTTCATAGCGGTTGATGTTTCTGATGTGAAAATATTTGATTGTGCTAGATTTGTCATTGATTATTAAAACACGCACGTCGAACAATTTATATATATATATATATATATATATATATAACATAATAAAAAAAAATCTTTAGGGATAAATTAGGATCTATTAAAATAATGCAAGTAAAGTTCAATCTTGAATATAATATATTTGTTAAAATATTAACAATGTTTGTTAACAACTGTACACTTATGAAATGTTAACTAAACTAAATACATCATAAAAATCTGCATGCAGTTGATTTAATAAACAATTCTATATTTTTTATACATATTCTATTTTTTATACAAATTATAGTGTGAATATACATTATATGGCCACATTGTATAGATTTGTCAAATATTCAGAATCAAAATCTACCCAAAAACAGTATTTATTTAATTCATAACAAAATAGTGTATTTTTTGTAATACACACCAAGTTTTGCATAGTAAATAACGTAAGATACACTAGCAAACTTTTACGAATTTTACATAGATAGATGTATTGAGGCATATTTTAAGAAGTTTTTCCCACATTTCAAACAGAACGAATAAACTAATACAAAATTACACTCCAAAATTAACAAATACAAAATTACACTCCAAAATTAACATTTTGTTAGATTGTCAAACATTTCATTGAATGTAAAAATTTTAATTGCGGATCAATAATGCATTGGTCACTCGGCCAGACTTTATATATATCTATATATATATATATATATATATATATATATATATATTATATATATAACCCAATCGTCTAATTAAAAAAATGATTAAATAGAAAAATTATTTATTCCAATAAACGTTTCGAGACTTGAAGTGTGTCATCATTCAGTAATCAAACCATGAAAAACAACAGAAAAAATTAATTGTGTAAAATTTTTTGAACACTAAATTTGTGTAAAAGAATAATATACTAATATATTCATAAATGAGGAATTAAAGGAGCACATATTGCCCTCCTATATTGTATGTATTCAATAGCGGTGCATTATGAACACTGATCAAGGTTACGAAGCAAGTGTCAAATATATATATATACTATTTGTTTTTATTTATTTTTACAACACCTATTACAACAATATTTACTAACATGCGTTTTTAAATTGAGTTTTTACTTACCCAAACAGATTTAACATTTATTATACTACTATACTATCGTTGTTGCATTTTCATGATCAGCTCTGCGAACTTTTGGAACTTTATTTATATGATAATTTTATAGTTAAAGCCTTTGCAACTGACAATGAGATAAATATTCTTTTATTATTGGTTGTACACGAATTTTAATACGCTGTTACTATTGTGAATTAAAATGCCTGGTGCAATTATAATTATATAATATAACTTCTATCACTGTTGTTTACATGGTGTAAATTATCACATACAACACGAAAATAGAACATATTATATCCACAAAAATTGGTTCAAAACATGTCGCGTAAACTTGTAGGTAAACACATTTTGTGTATATATGTGTGACTGTATGTGAATATGCATAAAATTAGATATTCCAATGCGCAATTCTGATCGTTTTCCTTGCCAGAGCATAGGTTAATACCTTCACAACACTTCCGAGCTTTAAAGGTCACGAGCTTAAGATTCGTAGCTTTCAGTCACATGTTATCATGCAAAACGGTTTTAATTACATTAAACACATGAAAGCAACCGAGTTTAGTGATACAAAATTTGTTTAGACTTTCATATGATACACAACACCAATGAAGTTCAATTCCGGTTAAAAATTGAAAAAAAAGAAATAATTGCAGTATATTTTGCACTTTGTTGCTATTGATCCGCTTTTACCAAAATTTTCAAGCCATCATGAAGTCTTGTTTTTACGGCGTAGACAGCAACACGTAAAACCGAAAGCTTTTATGTTTTTATATCCTTATAAAAAATGAAATTATAAAGGATAATGTTTATTCAATATGAGAGCTAGGGTCTGGTTGCAACATTTTTTTTAAATTAATATATCTTAAAATCCACTGATTATATTTCTACGAAATAAAGATGGATAGTGGCTGTAACTAATCTTCTACCGAATCAAATAAAAATAACTTTTCAACTGTTGTTCATTATTTCAGAATTAACCGAATTCTAGAAAAAGAACGGTGTTACAACTTACTCCGTGTTTGGGGTTAGTTGTAACATCTATAAGAGCAAGTAGTAAGGACAAAAAAACGACAATCATGACTCTTACAATTCATTCTATTTTTTTTTCTCAGAAAATTGACTTGTTCCTAAGTAGTGCTTTCTATACACCAACGCAAACTATTAATACTAATAATAAATAATAAAATAATAATAAAATTTATAATGTTCTTCGTAATATACATTTTTATCAAATCAACATAAACTATATTTAATATCATATTTAAATTCAAAAGTTACAGTGTTTCTTGTAACACTATTTACATGTGCCCATATTTTACAAATTGTTTATTCCATTCAATTTCCTTCGCTTGAATCTTTATATAATTCTTGTTTGTTACAACTAACCCCAAGGCTTTATTTCAACTAATCTCGTGTGTGATTCTTTAAAACTAACAAAAATGACTTTTTTTTTTTAATTTTGCAATCACAAAAATGTTTACACATTGTCAAAGAGAGATACATTTTAAACGAAATAAGATATATTAAATTTAAAATTAATTAATAATAATAACCCAAACCGAAATTTTATGATAGATCAATTTTATATTATCTATCAAAAATGACGGACCTGCACAGTTCTGTTTATTGCGTTGGCCAATATTATGCAGGACAATATTATGCATATTTACATGTCTTATAGAGACAAAATAATAATGTAATGCTGTTAAAAATCATATTAGAAAACGCATGTTACTAGTTACCCCCGTTACAGAAATCCTCTAGCTCCCCACATAATTCATGGGTTAATAATTTCTTTCTAAATAAAAATAGCAGTCAATAAATATTAAATTGTAATGTAAGCAAATATACCGCAAAATCAATTTTAGAAAATAAATTACTTTATCTTTATCTACAAATGTGCATAGAAATAATAATGTTTTCATACATAATTGTAAACTAGATATGTTAATATAGATATTTAACACGTTGTGTGTTAATATAGATATTTAACACGTTGAAACCGTAACTGAAAGCAAAAAACAAAGACAGCGTTAGCATAAAATATATTTTTTACATGACAGATTTGAAACATTGTGGTCGATAATTTACAGCTCAAACCGAAAATGCATTTTTCTCCCAGAAATATATATATTATTATCAACATTCAGCTACTTTTTGATTACAATATTAAATACCCTTTTGAACCCTCTGGTTTCAACTTTTCCAAAGTATTCCATGTATTTTAATCTATATGCAAATTTTTCTTTGATTTGCAAATGTTGGGATTCTATTTTACCCAGAATGAATTATTTCTACCTACTAATAAAAATGTTTTGTCATTACTTTTTCTCAATTGATGTGATAAATTAATGAATTTTTGTGACATTTCGCATGTATCGCATGAGCTCTGATTTTTTAAATGTCATTTTACTCGCAATTTATTATGAATAATTATATTTAATATTTGATAAAAGTTATATATTTGCTATTATATTTTAATAAAATTTTATAACTGTGATTTTTGGTACTACATATGAAATATCGAACATTTTGTCTGCTGGGACAGGTCTAATTTGTTCTCATTCAACGCGAACAATAATGACTGATTGTCAGCTTACAAGAGGTATATTTGAAAGTTCTATTGACGTTTACTTTATAATTACATATAATTATAGTTCGGTAAGCGATTTTACTAAAAGTTCTTTCACACGAATTCAGCTTTTAATTGGGTGGCTATTGTTTGATAAGAATTTTATAGACAAGTTTAATAATTTAATTGTATTTTTTTGCACTTGAAACCGTATGATTGTAATATATTTTGAGAACGGATATAGCAAGGCTAGTCTTAGGAAATGTTTTTTTTATTTTTATAAATGATGCTCTTTGAAATATCGAGAGCAATAAGCAGCTGTTTCTGTCATAATTTATATTTCTAATATAGTAGAGAAAAGAATACAGGAACTGATGTGTTTCTATCTACGCCATTAAATTGGCCACATGTAACACTTACGACTAGTTACATCATTTGATTTTTTTCTAATACTTCTGAATGATATCATTTTATTTATTTTTTTATAAATTACAATCTGTCTAAATAGAAAGACATTGAGTAATTAGTTTGACAAATAACATAGAAGGAAAACCCAGTGGTTCACCTTTTATTAATGTTCTAAATTATATTTTAATTAAATTTTGGTATAATAAAGAAATTATAAACAAAGTACATTACACAGACTACATATACACATACATACACACGCCTATCATAAATAATATGGTAGAACAACTTATTATTAATGTGTTAGATCTATTAATTGCATTCTTTAAATCTTATATAATGTGTGGTGTTGTAAAGACTTCCTATCAGTTCGTTTGGATGATGGTCAATTTTACTCTTGAAATTAAGGGCACTCTTTTTAATTTCTTCACTGATTGTGAGTGTATCGGTGCCTTGGTGAATTAACCATGTCGGTACATACCTTGGCGCGGATATTGCTTGTCTGAGTATTTTATTTTGAAATCGTTGCATTATTTGTATGTTACTGACTTTAGCAGCATCCCATAGATGGATGCCATACATCAAACTGGTTTGAGGATAACTTTGTATAATAAAATTTTATTGTACATCGACAGTTTTGATCTAGAATGATATAATTTGGTTCCTAAAATCTACCAACAATATACATTTTTTATACGCAAATAAACATATTGAAAATATTTATAACCGAAACATCTTTGTCTAGGCGTATGTGTACATCAGCACTGTGAATTTCTAATGGTAACAGATATCTTTATAATGATTCTATTTCGTGTTTGATTGTTCGTTCTAATTTGTTACAACATAATCCACTCTAATGAATAAACACACTAAAATTATCCAATATATAACATTTGAGATATTATCTCACATTCATGTTGCTTATGACTTTTCCGTGATATAACGTTATCGAACCAATAATTTTACATTTCAAATCGTATTAGTGTGAAAGTAATGGCAAAAACGATATATGAGTCTATATACCACGGAAACCAAATTACATGTTCTACTGTTCAACCACATTAAATGCCAATAATAATTAAATTGTTTCACTGAAAGGCAGCCGGTGAGTTAGTAGACAGAATATAAATACAGGAATGAATGTAACCAAGAATTATTGTAATTAACATATCGACTACAGTTTTATTAAAGTTCTAGAATTATATTGCTCGTTCGTTATCAGCCTAATCTTTAATTAATTTATTAGTTCGAAAATTACATTTGCAATATCAAATATCTTTTTAGTTATAGAACACTAATTGCTGCATATATCTAACTAACGCGCCGTTTATGACTTCGTGGTAATTTGTTTTCTACTGTAATTAAATAGTGTATTAAATTTTTATTGATTGCAAAGTGCGTGTACGCTTTGTAGAACTGTTTCTACATTTAATAAACGACGACATACTTTTTATTATTATCTTGTATTTTTATTATTATATGAAATATTCAACATCAATCCTCACCATATTCTCGTCTTTTGCCTTTTTTACTGCGTGTAATAATTTCAAGCGACTAGGAGCAAAATAAAAAGCTTTTCATTTTTTACATCCACATCTTGGCAATGGGTTTACCAATTTTCAGTTGTTTATTTGGTAAGCTATGTTCATGATTTCTATCGATGCTTTAAATTTTCAGCCTACTAAAACATGCATCATCTTCCTCGTTCATGCTCATATCAAGAACAGATTCATTGGAATCGTTTTTCTGCTGCTGCAGATCTATAAAATATTTAAAGCCAGTATAATACGGCTTGATCAAATATAAATTCGCCAGTGAACGTTTTTGGAGCTTAAATCATTGAATTTTATGATACTATACATTTTATGATATATATACATCGCGAAACATGGACTAGCCTTAAGGCAAATTACTAGAACTTTCCGTACAGTAATTTAAATGTTTTTGAAAACTTTGAAACCATTTGATTGTCGGGTATTTTGAAAACTTCGAAATCTTGGTACGGAACCCATAGAAATATCAAAATACAGTACAAAATTTGTACTTATTACTAAAATTTCTATAAAATATCTGATACTTTGTTGCGTATATGTCTAATGATCATTTTTGACCGCCAAATGGCCTTTTATTTTAATTCTTCATTTGATCCCTGAAAATGCTGGACCTTCTATTCGAAAAATGATTAGTTCTTCATTTCATAAGCGAAATGTTATTTAAATCTCTCAAATCGGACGCACAGTTCTCTAAAAAATAAAACTGCCATTTTTTGCCTCGTATCTTCGAAATGGCTGGACCTATTTCTGCAAAAAACTAATCATCGCGTTCTCCCATTAATACGAATCGAATGTTTTTTTAATCATTTATATCGGTTGATCCGTGCTTCCAAAATTGCCGACGAAAATTTGTATCAACATACACACACATACATCAATTTTCCCAAAATGTTTTTCAGAAACGCAAAGATATATAAAAAGAATAATTTTCGATTTTTTTGCGATTACTATAACTTACCCTCCGGGACGTTAAACAATTATTTAATTATCTTGATTATATTTGATTTATTAAATTTTTTGTAATTTTTAATAGATTTGGCAAGTTTTTATTTTCATCAGGTGATTGTCGAACAGACAAAAGGGATTTAACCATGTAATTTTTAGCATATTCTTAAGGTATTTTGATTAACGAGCCGATTCGCAAATTAACCTAACAAGCTTAAAATTAGAGAAAAAACTTTGAAACAAGTTAACCAATGCCGGATTTTTAAGAGACACAAATATTTTGCGATACATTGTTTTTCTCGCAACCATCATATTTTATATGGATCGATCGGAAATATTACTTTGTGTCAATTTATTATTATATAACTTGTTGTTGTACTCAGACGAGTGAAATCATTTGTATTCAGATTGCCGTTATTATTTTCTCAATGCAACTCCGCTTATTGCCATGGCGTTAATCATTGAATTCTTCTTAAAAAAACATTACAAAATGTTATAAATTTGAGGAACTATTCCTAAAACTATCCAAGTTACTATAATAAATTTTCCATTAATGATTTGTCAACACAGGATACCATTAAATTTTATTATTAATCTCCATAAAGTAACTGTTTTATTACATTAATAATTCCTATGGTTGAGAATTGCTCTCGTTGTAGAGACTGTAACGAATATTCTGCTATGAAGTCATGTACCTACCTACATGATGCTTGATTTTCCATGAAAAGCAGACAAACTAGTGAATTACATTATATTGCATCATAACGAGGTTTCATAAGCAAAGCGTGCTGATTACTACTTGCACTACTTGTTGTTGTTGTTACAGTAACATAAAGTTTGAGCGCGAATTTATATGGCCGGTATCATGTAAAATGTCATTTCGTAAGGAACTTACAAGATCATAATGCAAGTTTATATTTTGTACGTTTATTACATGATTAAATTTGCATATACCTATGTATCATATGGTATCAAAATGCATCAAAAGGTGAACAGAGGAAATCATAAGAATCTGTTAACCATACTTTTATCATAATAAATAATTGGTAACTAAGCAATGGTAGCTAATGATGATTGAGTTAACCGAACTAAAGCGTATACCATATTAAATTGGCTTCGCTCTGGTTTTTCAAAGGACTTCTTAAAAAATCGATTTACCTGTTTTCTATCATTTGGCCAATTTGGGCCGCTTTCTTCAAACTCACTTTTTGTCGTAACCGTGAAAGATATATAAAAACAACTTATGTGGTTTTATTCATTGTGGTCTGGACTATATTGTTTATAATAAATAATTAAATAATAAATAATTATTTGTTAATGCATGAAAAAGTTGACATATCTGTCCGGTTTGGATTTTCTGGAAGTGCGGTTATTTGGACACCTTGTAATTAGCGTTATTCGAATGCCTATAGGTTCTTCTTATTTTATCCAAAATATTGTGTTTTTGTGGGACTATATATTATAAAGTTAGAAACATCTGAGCTGAATTAAACTTTTATTTTGTGTGTTTACATACAAGAGTTGGGAGCATAGACATTACACTACATGGACTGCTAGTCCCCATATGTTTTCCGTTGTATATAGTGCTCAAAACATAGAAGAGTATGTGACGTCACATGTCTGAGCGAACATTGCCGACGACAATCGCGGACTCTCCCAATTGATCAAATGACATATGCCATATGTTGCGTGTCTAACATAGACCTTATAGTAAATAAACCGATTTTAACAGGTGGATTCGATTTTATGTACATTTTTTTCCACAGGAGAAATATTATTAATATCACTTCTTATAAACTTATCAGCTATCACAATTGCCATTATATTATTAAATTAAAACTTATGTCATATGACATTTAATCAATCGGGAAAGTCCGCGATTGTCGTCGACAATGTACGCTCAGCACGTGACGTCACAGTTCTTTCTATGTTTGAGCACTTATTTTGCGCTCGGCTAGCAGTCCATGTAGTATAAGGTCTATGGTTCAGGGGCTTTTATAAGTAGGAAAAACCTTCAAATTAAATATTTATTAAATTAAAGAACAGTATTTTGGTTTTTTCGAAACAGAAAATTCAAAAATCCTAACATATTTGAATATTACAAATAGTTTTTGAATGTAAATTAATTTAAAATATTGGGTGAAGTCTCAACTTGTACTGGTCAACTATTGTTATATTATGCCTGATTTAAGGATAACGATCAATCTTTAAACTTAGGCATATAAATTTGCGTTTTTATTTATTTCCAACTTAATTTTTTGGGAATATTTAAAATTATGCAAAAATCAGTCAAAAAAATCAGAATAAGCAAGTAGATTGAAAACTCTTATTTAGTAAATTAAATTGCATACCGTATTCATGGCAAGATTGCCCAAGATGAGATTCTGAATCTTTTTAAATCATTGTTGAAAATAGAAGAATATTTTAATGGAATGAAAAGGAAAAATATTGGTTTTGTATGCAAAATTTAGTTAGAAAATAATTTAAAATTAATCACTCCGGATAATCTAATGTTTTTTGTATCTTTTCAATATTTAATGACACTTGTTACATCTTAAGGCGTGCTTGTAGATAATATATAAACCAATATTGAAAGGTCATTTATTTTAAAACAAACATTGATAAGAAAAATCATACCAACATTACATCATTGTATGTAATAATACCATATGTGATTAACATAAATAACATCTCATGTAAACAAAAACACCCAACGTTTATTTAATTATCCAATGAAAGTTTATTAATAACATTATATATATACAATTATTATCATAACTAAGCAAATATTTATTATTATTCAGAATTTCTAGCGCGTGTTGATATAAACCGGGGAGAATTAAATTAAATATTTTGTTAAAGGCTAGAACTATGATAATATTGTTTTATTACCCATTGTATAAACTGATAAGTCATCATTTTCAAAAAGATAATATTTTAATTAATATTTGTTTGTATTGTGAATATTTGTTTTATCTTCGAGGTAACTGAAGATCTTGGAATGGTACGGTAGACCCCCCAAATACAATGGTAACCCACGTACGTGTCATTCGTTCTGGCAGTCACGGCGTGTAGCTGTTTTTGACATTTTTTGTCTATTAAGAATATGTTCATGCTCTACTAATTTGTTTTTATTTTGCCGTGCATTAATCCGTCAATCATAGCGATCTAAATATTCTTTGAATATGAATCACTTATCTCGAAAATATCACAACAAGAAACTAAAATCTTGGACCAACAATGATAATTGAAAGGCATTGTGTCGTTTTTAGGCGTTAAATTAAACTACAAATGTCTGAGATATCTATTTTTTTGTTTGATCAACAATCAGAACTAAATTTGTTTCATCAGCTCTTATGATGTGATTACCTAGTATTGTTAGAATGCAATCTAGTAGTTCACCAATCATCTCTATCTTATTAGATTTTTATTAGATTTTGTATCTAATAGTGATGAGATTTTTATTACACCGAAAAGCTATTTTCTCTAGGCATTATATTTTATATTTTTAATCTCCAGTCAATTTCTGATATGTACTGCTTGATATCGAGCTAGCCGTGGTGGATATCAAATTTGGAACCGGTGGTTGTTAGACCAAATTTTCATCTCGGCCAGATCACTATAAATAGTTATAAATATTTCAAATTCGAATTTACTGTTCACTGGATTAAGGGGCCAATTCTGGGGTAACATAGCCGGTAACATACCGTTGTTATGGCAACGCTATCTTATTCTTATTTCTTGGTACTGAAAACTGTGAAAATACTATATATTTTCTGTATGATCAGCCGTATTTTACATATAAAAAAACTAGGAAGAATGTTATGATAACTGCATCTTTGTGATGCGCATTTATAACATACAGTTTTATGTGTAAAAATAAAATAAACATTTTCACAGATTTTAGAAAGAAGGCACTTGTTGCCGCAGAATTCGCACATAATCCCTAAAATATATGACAAACAAATACCTTTAACCCTTTCCACTTGGATGCCGGAATGCGCGAGTGGAAAGGGTTAATATAACAAATTAAACGTTTATTCCTACATTTTAAACTGTTTATGTAGTGTTAATTTTTTACGTTAGTTTTGAAAATTTTACTTTCTATAACTTAGTTACTTATAGTCTGGCGATCTTTTAAATCTCCCAATTAAATTTAAAAATTTGACTGGTTTATTTAAACTGGAAAAATAGTATCCAATCGTAAATTCATTCATTCTCTCAAGCGAAATACTCAGTTATGCATACAGTTGTTTTTAACATGTCTTTTATATATATATATATATATATATATATATATATATAAATGATACCTGCTGTTTAGAATGAGTGTGTAATCTGTTTTTTATAACATAAAATATATTTATGCTACAATTGCTTTTGTCCTACAAAATAAATTTAATCGAATGCGAAGTGAAAGCGAATTATTGTTATGGTTCAGAATGATTATATCTTGGATAAGAATATCGATCAACTCAGCGCAATCCATATTATTTACAATTACTTCCCTGAGTTTCACTCTTGTTCAAATTGTATCGATAAAAAGACTTAGAATAATGCATTTCAAGTTCATTTTGTGCATATCTTTATAAAATAACTAACAGAAGTATTTGCAAAGAGATCGGATTCGGTTTGAATTGTTGTAGTTCAATATCATCATTAATCAACTATTCATTACTTGGTTTTGATCTGCTATAATATAGTTTTAAAGTAATAAGCCTAGAATAAAACTTCAATTATACTTAAATTTTTAAAATATACAATATCTTCTTGATAAACCGGATGCTTTGTTCTCTCAAAAATTGTTATTTTTTATACTTTTAGATTTTTAGCTTCTTATCTCTAAAGCAGTTAGGCCTGTTTTTGCCAAAAACTAATCACCACGTCTTCGAATTGAATGTTTTTTGAATCATTCAAATTGGATGCTCTGTTTCCGTCAAAACTTAACTTCCATTTAAGCGTTTAGGTTTCATGAAAATCTTCTATAGCATATATAATTTGAGTCTAATGAGGCTTAAATAAAACTTCAATTATACTTAAATTTTTGAAATATATAATATCTTCTTCATTGTTTTCCAGTGTAATCTTTTTGATATTAAAATGTAAATCTTTATCGTATTCTTCTTATCTAACAAAATACATTTAAAAGTGATGAGTTTTTGTTTATTTTTTATATTCAGAATATTGACTGGACTTCAAGAATGATCTTATTGTATTGTAAAAATTGGAAGAAATTGGTAGCTTCTTCAACGAGCTTGTTAGATCGCTCTATAACAGTTTAATTTGATTGATAAAAAATTGCATTTAACTGACTTATGCCATAAAATAATATGGTTTTCTTGATAATATCTTATTTTCTAATTTGTCTATTAATCAAATAGTTACATCATAAGAAAACTAAACGTCAATAACTTCACTTTGTAATGAGCAAAGTTTATGAAATGTTAGGAAAATGCTGCTTTATTATCCAGTAAATAATACTATCTCATGTATAACAAATGATACTT
Source organism: Ctenocephalides felis (assembly GCF_003426905.1). Classification (NCBI taxonomy): domain Eukaryota; kingdom Metazoa; phylum Arthropoda; class Insecta; order Siphonaptera; family Pulicidae; genus Ctenocephalides; species Ctenocephalides felis. Next base: position 55,637,105 of record NW_020538040.1, on the reverse strand, counting down.
CGATTTCAGTAATTAAGGCTTAAGTCATAACAAATGATTCTTCGATTTCAGTAATTAAGGCTTTTGACAGTTTAATTATTGGGATGCTAGGACGTGTATCGAACCATTTGCAAAATAGAAGATACTTCGTTTGTCTTTCATAAAACTAGCAAAAAAGTTAACTACTTTGTTTCAATATATGAATTTGTTTAAATATTTGACTTCAGTAAGTGCATCCATTTAATTTCGCTAAAACACTAGTTGTATAACAAAACTTTTCTTGATAAAGTTATTTAAACTTTTATTCAAACCAGTTCTACGTTTGCCGAGCTTTTCATTATTTAAGTAATATCTATAAGCTGCGGTTTCAGTTATGAATATTAAAACGAACAAACCGCAGTTTATGTAATACTATATTCTGTATGTGTTTCGATATAAAATATAATTATTATTTTATTGAAATTTAGCATTGAAGTTAACATTATCCTATTTGTTACAGCTGCATTCAAACGCGATGGGCTCGCAAGTGGACCAAACAGTGTGCGGCCGGTCAGAAGGCCGATTAAAGCTGACTTCTCTATATTGCAGGTGAATATAAATTTTAATTATTAATATAATGAACTTTATATATAGTATCAGGTAAATTATTAAACTCTACTACAACATAAAAATATTTTTTGAGGTAAATTATATTCATGAGATCAATATACAGGGTGAGTGAGCAATTTAAAGTGAATGTACCGAGCAACCCCATTTGGTATCAAAGCCAAAGGGTGGTCATTAATATTATTTTCAACGCCATATCATTTTCAAAAAATAGCTGTAACGTACCCTCAAAACCAAAAATGCTTCCACTTCAAATGGACCAACTTGTGAATTTAATTGAAATATTATTATTGTCGGCCAAATTTTGTTCCTTGACAGTAAAGTTCAATGATATTCTTGAAAGGTTAAATTAAATTAAAACAAAATTTAAAAAAAATATAAATTATTATAATGTTAATATAATTTTAAACCACACACAATACAGTAAAATTTTGATAAAACTATTTTATTCAAGACAATGTTTGAAAAACTGTTGGTCTTATAATTTAGATATTTTGTGATTATGAATACTTCTAGGGGTTGTTCGAGTTGGGGATGGATGCAAGATACACTATATATAAAAATAAAATAAAATATAAAAAAAATTGCTGGCCACACATTACCTTCTATTAAATATTTTTTCATTTTCAATTAAAGAATTTTGTGATGATTCAGAATTTAATTATTATATTTACTTAAGCTTATCATGAATTGTAATTCAGGACATATATTCAAATGAATGCGAATATTATATTATACTGTATCGTTTTTCATATGAGGGAATGAAATTCCAATCAAATAACTTTTGATTTGAGTAATTTATATTTATATTTTTTTCTTCAATATTTAATTTAATTTTGCCTTTTGTAGATGAATGATAGCGACGATGATGATGATGAGAATGATTCCCAACCTGAATCGCCAAGAGATAGCGTCATCAATACCACAAACCCATGGAAACGCACAGGTAAATAATTAAAACTAGATTATTTTTTACGTATTATTGAAATTTTTGTGGTTACAATTTAAATTATGGTGGATATTTAAACGTGGTTTGCAATATTTTATCAAATTAGAGGTAGCAGAAAAGTTCAATAGACGGTAAAGATTTATTTTATTTATTTCTGCTAATTTTAACAATCAGATTACAATACAATCTATAAGTTAGAAGTTATAGTATTGAAAATCAAAATCAAGAAGAAAGAAAATAGAATAAAAAGAGTTAAAGAACATAAATAGAATAAATAAATGAATAAATAATAATTAAAATAATAGTATTAATAATAAAAACAATAATCAATAATAAATAATAATTAAAAGTAACTTGTTTGAAAATTTTCCTGTGCAAAACAGAGAAAATTATGTTGTTGACGGTAGATCACTGGGCCATTTTCTTTTCAAGCGTTTTAATTTTTCGGCTGTCTGTACTATTTGCATTTCCGGATTGACGTGTGCATCCAGTTTGTTTTGAAAGATTAGACTTCTGTTTTTAATACCTTCCGCTACTGTAGGAATTTTTAAGTCTTTATGGATCATGTGGTTGGTCATAAACCACGGAGTCTTACAGATCATTCTCAGAATTTTGTTTTGGACTCTCTGGATTATTTGAATGTTACTCTTGCTGGCGCAGCCCCATAGCTCTATCCCATAAGTCCATATTGGAATTATTATTACTTTGTATAATAGAAGTTTATTTTCTAGAGACAGTTTGGATGATCTTCTCATTAGCCAGGACGGTAAAGATAATTTACATTTTTGTTCAGTAGGGCTTAAGAAATAGCAAGTAGCAGAATATTAAAATAAAACTTGAAGATATGTAAATATTAAAATTAGAGACTTACATACATTACATACATTACGTACATTAGTGGAATCAATGAGTAAAAACAATTAATGAGTACAGTGTTTTGCTTGCAATAACTTTTAGTAGGTACTACTCGTACAAACACATTTTTTTTGTCATACGAATCTAAAAAAAATATCAAAATATGTAGTGATTTAATATTGGATTCAACCTTTGGGTTTAAACATTAATATTTATATAATTCAATTTGAGCATTAATAATTTCAACAGTCGTATTATATTTTTGTATGGATTGTCAGTTAGATATAAATTGTGATAGCAACCACAAAACGCATTCATGATACTGAATCTGTATCATCAGCTGCAAATGTCTTTTTACCGTGGAGTTCTTGGTAAATTTTATGTCCAAGTGGTATTGTAATTCATAATAATTATTTATTGCATTTGGCAATGCTCATTAATGTATTTTTCTATTTCTCCAGCATACGATCTTGCGACGCAATGCTCTTCAAGGCGTGCATCAATGCGACGTCATACGATCGTGGCTTGCGGGGGTTGCGATCTGTTGGCTGATGCTCACACAGAAAACGTTAGCCAGACCAACCAGCCACCAGCAGATTCTTCTTCCATTTGCACCGATGGTGTCACCAGTTGTAGCAGTGTAGCCGATCAACGCGATAGGATGTCTTGGTCGACGACTTCGCTTCAAGATGAGCTAATGCCATCGGTAATTGATTGCTTTTAACTATAGTAATAGAAGATTAATAATACATATAGATCCAAAAATATTTTGTTATCCATTCTTCCCAATATCTATTAATTGCCCAATATGAAATGATGTTTTGTGTAAAAACAGGAATATTATTTCCATTATTTCTGTTTGTAAATTTATTAATACTGACAATTTGTTCCAGAAGCAGTGGCAAGATTCAATATCTCTGGATGAGCGTTTGTCGTTAACTCTGGAGGAAATTGTTCACATCCGTTCTGTGTTAACCAAGGCTGAACTAGAAGGTTTGCCAGTCGAATGCAGAGTAAAAGCCGATGCAGAAAAACGAAAGGTATTTTAAGAAATAAAAAACTATTTTACATAAGTACCATTCAGGTTTTCATTGCTGCAACTTAAAACTTTTATCTTGCAAAATATTATTATATTAATTGTATTTAATGATTATTTTTATTATGAACATTAAAATTTCAATAAAAACTTTTATTAAATAGTTGTTACTTTTAGAAAAAAAAAATTATTTTGAATGGTAAGAACATAATTTGATAAAATCCATATTTAATTATTTATGTTTTTGTCTAGGTTTGTTTCTTGTGTCTAAAGACAAGATTTGGAATATTCGGTCCATGGGGTCAGAGGTGCAAGTTGTGCAAAAGAACCGTCTGCGCTAAATGCTACTCAAAGGTAAACAAAATTCTATATTTCCTTTCTTAAGATACGTTAACTTCAATATTGCATGTCATTTGTTTGTGTAAATTGTTGAAACGCGAAAAAATATTACTCTTCTTATTCAGACTATGATTTTCCCAAACCTTTCTTTAAATTTTTTTATCATTTAGCAATCAGAACTACGTGCTCTTTGGGCTGTGGTTGCTAACATCCATGTTATTTTTCTCTGAGAGAGCAAACCAGTGGTTAACCACTCTTCTTTTATATTACTTTGTACTAAGCATATATAATACGTGTATCTAATAGTGTTGACTTGTATGTGATTCAGGAAGGCCCGCGAAAGATGATTTTCAATCGACATTACCCAGTAAACCACAAAACGTAATGAAAACGTTAATAGAACGTAACAGATTATACGTAAAACATAACGGTTACGTAACCTAAGAGGCACACAGACGTATCTATTTCCGCCTCAAAAACGTAACGGCCTGTTTAGTTACGCGAAAACATAACGGTTTCGTTTAGGTAACGTTTCCAAATTGCGCGAAAACGTAACGGTTTCGTTTTTGTTAGGTTTCTAAATTACTAAATTAACGTGTAGGTGTCTTTGATGTAACTTAAAAATTTAATAAAATTTCCTGTAAATATAGAAACCATTTTTTATATTAATTTTATTTCATATTATAATTAAGAATTTACAAAATTTACATAACATATACTTAAAATTACAAAACTACAGAATATAAATTTGGATTTTAAAAATTTGATTAATCTAAAACAAAAAATAACAATTCTAACAAATTTCTATTTAACAGGATGGAATTAAATGTTTTATTTTGATTATAAAATTTTAACCATTGAAAATAAGTCTTGTGTAAAATCCTTGGCAACCTTTGTTTATCAAATTGAAACCATTTCACTGCTTTCTGTTTGTAAATGTATCTAAAACAGAACCAAACAGGTTAGAAACAATTTCTACAAATTGTTTATTGATAATATTGATTTAAATTTTTTGTAACATTACCTCTAAAAATATTCATTATTTTCAAGTTATTGACAGCTAGGCAGTCCTTTCAACAATACCAAAAACATATTAATTCTTCATCGAATTACACTTTAGACAATAAAGAAGATTTTAGTCTCTGAATTTTTAAATAAATTTTTGCTGAAGTAAAAACAATAGAAGGTTATGATTTGGAAATATTGTGATTATTATTATAATTGTAACAATACTTCTAATTACCTCTATTTATTTTCATTATTTATTAACAAAGTGCAGCTAATTCCTTTATGAACGTATTGCTCAAATATTGTCTTAATTGTTTCTTGTCAGTTCAGCCAAATTTCATCCACCGACTTTTAAATCATATTTTTGCTAAAACTAAATCATAAAAAATTAATACTAAATCATCTAATCATCTCTAACTATCATAATGGGGTATACCAATTCCATGACACATGACACGAGTGTCATCATTTAATGCTGTAAAAAATTTTATTCTTCTTCAAATCATTTTTTCGTGATGATGGTGGATTATTATTTTATATTCTAACTTTGCATTCATATTCTTTATTTGAGCAAATATCTTTATTATGTTCTGAGTCATTATATTTCTTCAATTGAAAACCATTGTATTAGTTTTTATTCCTGTTTAGCCGAACTATATTATTGTTACTGAAGGGGCTACAAATATTAAATTTGTATTTGTATATCTCATTTTTACTAACTTTTTGACTCAACATTGCAATAATCATTGAGGTTATGATTTTTTTGTAGAATTTAATTATTATTTGATAAACATACATTTGATGAAAACATCTACAAATAACAAAGTACGCGAATAGAATTTCCATTAAGGTCCAACTATATACTGAAAAAAAAAATCATTATTATAATAATATATAAATTAAAATAATTTACACATGTTTTATATTTATACTTACCTTGATCGATTCCATTTTAAACATTTTAACTGCACACTGCATAACTAATACGTTCTACATTAATCATATAAAATATTAATCATATAAATAATGATTAAATAAATGCTTCAAAAGAATGAAATAATTTGCTTGTCAAAAGATCTTCAATATGAAGCGTCCATTAGAGCCATTAGTCATAGACAGAAAAGTAAAATATATAGAGTCACGAATAACTTTCAATTGTATTTTCGTGCATAGAGTCTCGCATACATAAAAGAGTAGAACACGTAACCTATCTTTTTGACAGTTTTGTGAAACAGCTGTACCACACCGTCCATTTTGTATGTTAAACTTACAAAACACTGTAACTGAACGGTTACGTTATGAAGAAAACCATGCATTAACGTTTAAAGGTTACAATTAAACGTAACATTTACGTTTTATTAACGTAACCATAAAATACATAACAACGTTTCTTCTGTGCTACGTTACTTTAACTTTATGTTACGTTTGTGGTTTACTGGGTATATTTGAGATCTGTAACTTCAATTGTAAATTTGATATCATACTGTTTGATATCGAGCTTGGGCAAGGTTGCGATCGAATTCGGGACTAGTTTGTGCTAACCCACGTCCGTACTGCTTAAGCCACGGCTGGCTAAACCTTTTTTTAAATGATGTTACAAACTCTTCTTTGGTGATTCCTTATTAGGTAAACTGTTCTAAATAAATTTTATCTTTCCAGATGCGAATACCAACAGAACATTTTCGAAATGTCCCAGTAGTGCTTTTGAGCCCTTCGGTTTGTAGCCCTTGCACGTCATTGCCTCCAACGGCACCGTGCTCGCCTCACAGGAATCCAGCAGGAATGCCAATGGACGACTCATTCCCGAGGCGCCTGATGGCCCGATTGTTACTTCCTGAAAACGAAAGAAAGGTAATACATATTGTTCGTTGAGGTTGATTAATATCAAATAGAACATGTTTTTAATTAAATGGTTTAGCTTATACATGCAGCATGTACATATGCAAAAAGTGTATCATGAAATAGATCCATATTTTTCATTCTCTGACTGCAATTTTGGTGAAAGTCACGAGCGTTTTCGATATTCTATCGAAACTGAATATGCTTACCTATATGCTTATTTTATTTGAATCTGTAAAACATATTTTTTTCTGATTTACGATTGCATCTTATGTTTTACCTTTGTATTTTAGTTCCAAGATAGAATCGGTAGTGCGCCATGCAGTCCGAATAGGGGTAGAAATTCTGCTCCAGATTCTATGACCTGTTCGACAGATGAGTGCCCGAAATCAACGAGCCCTAGGCATCAGACCATGGATCAAAGGTAGTTATTTTTCAAAATACTAATGTTTGGTAAATATTCAATGGTGATCATCTGCGATCATCAAATGTTTTATTAAAATTTGACTTAATTATTTTGTTAGATTTAGGTCTCACACCAGTGCTCGTTCCGGCACGACCGAAAGTCTTAGAGGCGAATTGATGATCGTCTGCCACGACTGTCGTAGCCTGGTCATAGAAATTATCAGGGCTTCTCGTCTGACCAGATCAGCCCTTAGAAACCACACACTGCGAAATCTCACTTTGGATTTAACGCCCATTTACAATACGGCCGACAACAACACGTAGTTGGGGGTTGCGTTCTAATTATATCTTAATGAAACTAAAATTATGAACATATATAGTTATATTGATACAAGTCTAATTACATAATTACCAACGTTGTCAAATCATGCTCATTATTTTATTTTATATTCGTAAATTTATATATATATATATATATATATATATATTTGTATGTATGCATGTATGTATGTATGTATATATATAGATTTTTCCATACATTAATACTCACACACATGCATGTGTACACATATACATATAGAAATATACATGTATGAACTTACATATAACTAAACTTACTCAGAAATCCAAATATATTATCTATTATATGCATTTTTACAACAATTTGAACGTTTGGATTATATATTATGCTTAAAGATATTTTATTTGTCAGCTAAACTTCCAACAAACACAAAAAAACACCAGTTTGATTTTCTACAAAAATTAAACAGAGGTGAGAAATCAATTCCTGGAAGGATAATCTGATTTAACTAAAATATTTTTAAGTGTCTTGCAGACAATACAAATACAGTTTTGAAGTCTTAATTTGTTCTGAAGTCAATTTTTCTAAATAGTCTTGAGTGGATCAAAAACTGCATTCAATAAGCCTTACCAGTAAAAAAATTCTTACTTCTAGAAAATACGTAATATACATTAATGTTACCAATAATTAACAGCCAAACCCTATATATTAAAAATACTACATTGAACCATACATTCGCACACAGGAACAGATTTTACATTTGTTTGTATGTCTGTATATATGCATGTATGCATGTTGGGTGTATGTTTATATGTATATGTATATGTATATTTGAGTATTTGTATAGTAAGTATAAAGTGAATGTCTATTGTTTGAGTATGTGAGAGTGGTGTATATCATGTAATACGCATATCAATTTTCGTTTGAGTTTGAGAGTGTGAATTTGGATAGGAGTTTAATCTATTTATATGCTTTATTGTACATAACCAATATTATTTATTTTAGTTTATATTTATTTTATATTTTTAATTTAATTGTTCATTGTAAGTTCTTCATCTTTTCATTTAAATATATTAACCAAACATTCATATGTAAACCGTGTTGTTACAAGCATACAATACAAAAATGTACATATGCATATACACAAAGATACTTTAAGATAAATTCGTATATTATTACGATATGAATATTATATGTAAGTGGTAAGATTACCAACTTATGAGGATGCTTTAGACAACGCCTTTACTCTGATATAAATTATTTAAACGGCATACTTTAATTCTATATACCATTAAAATTTAAGTGATGAGTGTGTATAATTTTTCATAAGAAGTGTGATTAAGTACAGTAAAGTTAGGAAATGATATCAATATAATATCACTAACAGTTTATTCAAGACATATTTATTTGTTTTAATCAGAATTTTGTATATAATTGTTTGATATTGGTGACTCACCTGTATTTGTGTTTTATTAAAATCTCATATAGTCACCAAATTATGTATGTTTAATTATATGTATATGTAATGCACACAAGTACAAAACACAAAATTTATCTTTGAACATACATATACACAAATGTTAGAAATAATATATACGCAGAGTCAAACTATATATGTTATGTTTTATGTAATATTTATTACATGTATGATATATCGCAACACCCAAAATTATTAATCGTTGGCCGCATACACAATCATACAGATACCACCAAATAAGCTAATGCACATTTTCAAAAACTACTAAGACACCCCCACCAGATCCTATATAGTATATATTCTTTTATGTAAGAGGTTATTATATTAATGTTATAAATATATCCAAATAATATTAAGGAAATTAGAAAAATTATAAAAAAATTAAATAGATAAATAAAGAAAGTAATTATATAATCCAGTTGTTTTAGTCTTATTCTTATCATGTAAGCGTACGTATTATTCGAAACTCCAATTAATTTTTATAATTAAACTCCTCATAGGCTTATATTATTTTAAATTGTTCGGTTTGACTATTAGCCCTGTCACCATGCGAAGTTTGATCAATATCCGAGAAAAGTAAACCTGAGCTACTCCTGGTTAGTAAGTTTGTTCTTTGTTTTATTTATAAAATTTATTAGATACAATATAAATGAGGGAATTGAAATGATTGTATTTCTTTGGTATTTAAAACCAACACTGTTGATATGATTTTCATATGAAGAAATAGTTTAAAATTATGCGTTATATTATTATTTAACATTAAAATCACAATATACCAGAATGTTTTGAGAATAATTGAATTTTACCTAGTGTTACTAGATCAAACAATATTAGATGCAAACGTAGTCATTGACTGGAACATTGAAGCATAGTTTTATTGATTTAGTTTTGCATTTATTAACATGCAATTATTTCCACCTGTTTTATTTCATACTGCGACTTATCAAATATCTTACTCATGATCATAACATAATTGTGTTTAGTTACCTACATATACGTGTGTGTACATTAGTTTTATCGCATTATGATAATCTAGTTTAAACTTATTTTTTATTTCAGATTTGTTTTAAACCAAAATGAATCTGGATGTGATTCAATTATAATTTTGCTGCTGTGGATAAATAGATTAACATTAATGTTTTACTGTGATACAGAAATTGATTTTAGACAATGGCTACTTTAGTTTGGATGGTGTTGTTTGGATTTAGATGTCTTACGAAAGATCAAGTAGAGGTAATTATGAATCTTTATCAAATATTACAATTTAATAAATGAGTTATAATTATAAGGATTGTTTATTCTAAATACCATTACAGGGCGACAACTTTTCAAACCAACTGCCATTGAGAGAGTACTCCACCAGGTACTATGTTTTTAAGCAATGCTACATAGCTGCAAATGACTTAATTATAATTAAATACTAATGTTTGTATATTTCATAGGTGTTGACTACCTGTGGCCGAACTAATGTTCCATGTTACAAATACTGCAGTGCAATATCATATGTATTGTTTAGGCAAATTAGTAATATTTTCTGTTTTATGATAGTGTACTGGACACCTGTATGTAAAATTATGAAGGTAATGAATTACTTTTATCTTTTATAGTAATTATCCTACTTCTTTTTTAGGCATAGTCTACAATCGTCCTACAACCGTTTTCTTGTTGAGGGTTTTAGCGGCTAATTAGTCTTATTTCTTCTTCAGTAATATTTTTCTTGAACAGTATTCTTTATCCGTAATCACTTCATGGATAGATATATCAGTTCTGTGCCATTGATAAACCTTTGAGTGTTGCCTTCGATAACTAAACTAAAATAAACCGTTTGAATAGAAAGGTTTTTTGTATTGATTTAATATTGGAAAAAGAGGTAAGACTGTAGATTAGCAGCGAATTTGGTCCCAATATCGGCCAGCTTGATATAAAGTATTATCATATAAGACTTTCATTTGGGATTATAGATCTCAAACATGACAAAATAGCCTTTCAGGGGCATTGCAATAATTTATATACATCTATATATACATATATATATATATATATATATATATATATATATATATATATATACATATATATATATATATATATATATATATATATATATATATATATTATTTTATATATAATATATTATAGTCATAAATAAATAATTTAACATAAAAAAATCACTTCGTAATTCTGTTGTACTCGTTCTACTATACTCCACAATCAAGTGGCAATTTGCAAAGAGTTCTTTTGATTGAATCAACTATTTTTTTAGGAATATTATTTACAAGTCACCTTAGTCGAAGTTTACAACTTACCTGTATCTCTACCATATTAAAGGTAAATAATTTTCAACATTTTCTTAAAGTCTTGGGCCTAAAATTGTGTCGGCGGAGACTATAATAATACACATCCAATTTTGAGATCTCAACCAGTGACCCCTAACAAAAAATTAAACAATATTATTCAACCAAATAATGAGCTAATTTTTCCATACAATTTTGTAAATTGAAAAATTGATCGCTGAAAAACGAAGAGCCAGAAGAACTTGGCAAAACTCGCATTTTTAAACTCTCAAATAAAAGATTCTTAATTAATAAAATTGTATAACAAAGCGAATATAAAAGTGCAACTTTTGACCTTTGGCCAATGTGCACCGCGACATCTGATCTTCTGCGTTGAACGGTTGAACAACTTGATAGTTGTTGCCTTAATTTAGCCAAATTTAGTTCACGTAAACTATATTCTACTTGTCGTAACTTATACTAAATTATCTAGAAATATAAAAAATAATTCGTATTTGTGTAACTTCTGATTCGATAATCTTTAATTATCGTTAACGTTAGCCATAAATTTTTAAAAAGTTAAAAAACAAATATAATTGGGTATTTTATTTACAGTGTTCCACACCTAAACGGTCCTAGCAAATCTTAATACGAAAAAAAAAGACAAAAATTGAAAAAGTAAATTGAAAAAAACGTAGTTTTGTTATTCGTTAGCTCGACAGTTTATTTATTCGTCCTTCCGCCAGAACTTTCGTTCGTTTATCTGTCTTCCCACCGTCTGCTTGTCTGATCATCCGCTCCTTCATCTGTCTGTCGGCCCTGGTGTCTGATCCACTAGTGCACCCTAGTAAATTCCAAAATTGTATTGAAAACTGAAATGCTACTATTAATTGTTTTTTACGCCTAGATAAATGCTATAAAAATATTTATTACTTGAAAAAAAAATGCTTTTAATTTTAATTTGTTACATCGATGCAGTAAAGTTACATGTCATCTCCTGCAGATACTCGGGCCTCAGACCGTTTGCTGAAGCTATTTATGTAACATATACATGCTTGCATCGGTAGTAAAAAAGTACTTGATTCTGCAACTTGCGTTCGTTTTATTTCTCTTACGCTCTTTTCATATAAAATTTGCTTTAAAATCGTCTGACGTATTAGGAGAACAGACGCATTTCTCGACAAGCGCGCCCAAGTAAATGTAAAATTCCAGGGTTCTGCAACTAATAAATTTATGGGTTCCAATGCAAAAATATGCTGACATGCGATGTTGGCAATAACGCGAGTATGTAATGGTGTTAATAATTTTATATAATCATGTAAATAAAAGTATTAGTTTTACATCATTTATATATAATGAGTAGTTTTTTTGCTGTTATTGTTACTATGTTAGCAATTTTAATCTTCTACATAGACCACATAAAATAACATTATGAGGCCAACTCTCCGATAAAATAGAAATGTTATGGCAACGCTATATTGCGGTCATATCTTTGTATGAACTGTCAAAAAGTTATGTATTTCTCATGCGATCAGGCGTTTCACACATAAAACCTGACCTACAAAACGCACAAAAATCAAATAGTTTTTATCATAAGTGCGCCTTTCTAATGTCTCATTGATAACACATACGTGAAGTTAGGTTTTATGTGTGAAACGCCTGATCGCATGAGAAATACATAACTTTTTGACAGTTTTTGCTACCAATTAATAAAGATAGGACTATAGCAAAGCTTTGCAATAACATTTCTAATATATCGGAGAATTGGTTCTTATATTCTATTGTATTTTCTATCATCGATTTGAATCAACATCTTTTGTTGCATTACATTTCACCTACTTTCACATTTGCTACATTTCTCCTTATTCACAACCTAATATTGTTCATTGCCTTAAACTTTGATGGTGATTTTCGAATTCCTTTATTTCACAAAGTAATTTAAAAAGATATTGTCATCTACTGAATGGAGAGTTCGAGAAATAATGAAAGATATTTATATTTTCTATATGAAGATTCTCCAAACGCTCATAAATAAAAGTTTATTCATAACCTTATTTTGCCTTCATCAGAGACAAAGATTCAATAATAATTTGCAAGGTGACAAGCATTAGTGATTTTTAATGAAAAGTAAATGTTTTGTGATCATTTGTGAATATTAGTGATGAACAGTGGTTACTTTGATTTAAATTCAAGCGAATTAATAAATTATTTTTTGCGATCTTCAATGTATCTCTTACGAAGGGTTTCCCATTAATTGTATGATCAATTTTTTTTAAATTTTTAGATGCAATACATTTCAAATTAGCCGTTGATGAATTTTATATTCTATTTATTTTACCTTGCTTATTTTATGTTATAAAAAGGTTTGCCATCCCGTCTACCAACACATATGCGCCAATGTGCGTGTTGCGCTCCGGAAAGCGTCTGTTCGCCTGGCATTTTCGCTTTGATATTGACGTGCGGTTGATTGAAGCAAGCGATTATAATTATGGTAAAATAAATAATGATTTACAAGTTTCAGAAGCGTTTTAATAGGAATAGTATTTGTTGAATATATGTATAATTAGGTATAATCTAGAATTTGATGTAGGCATATACATTCAGGTCTATTAATCTGGCGTATCAATAAAAATGTGATATTTTTAGAAGTTTAGTACCTAAATTCATACGTTTCGATTATAGTTTTAGCATGATTTTAGATTCAGTTTCAAATTATTTGCGATTGACAGAAATAAAAAAATATCAAAACTATTATTATACAGAGGAAAATGCAATGTTGAAGTTCTCGTGCAGAATTAAAGTTTGTTTTTGTTTATAATATACAAAGTAATTTTTTATTGATTTTATTTTGCGATCTGTTTATACAGAATAATGAGCAGGATTCTTAGTATATGAAAAATAAAACATTGTGATTCGATAGTAGTAGATAATACCAGAAGAATCTACTAGGAGAAAATAATTAAATGATCAAAGTGAAACTACACACACACACACACACACACACATATATATATATATATATATATATATATAATATTCAATGATTTTGGATAAAAATTAAACTTTTGTTGAAATTAAAGTAAATATGTATAACTATGTACGTACATGATGGTTTTCTACCCTAACAATAAGTGTATTTTACATTTCTAACATTTGTTTCTATTTCTTAACATTCTTAACATAATTAAAATAACAAGATTTGTGGCACAAAAGAAAAACTGTCATCAGTTTTCCAAAAAAATGCATTTCCGTTTTTTTTTTCAAACAAAAGCAGTAAAATAACCAACAATGTATCAGGTAGGAAAAAAATTGCACGACAAATTAAAACTAAAATTTTGTTGTAGATTCTATCTATATATCTTAACATAATTAGTTTTAAACACCTGGATAACAATTTAATTTTTGTTAAAAATGTATGCCTTTTTATAAATAAAATGAAACCTAAATTTATTTATTGATCATTACCTACGTATTAGATATCTGTTTAACGATGAGTTTTGAAAGTGATCTAAAAATACAATGCATTTTACTTCTTTATTTTTTCTATTCCATTTTATTATTTCAATGCATACAAATCATGAATACTATGTTTTTATTAAATAGAATTAAATGGAATTCTTAGTGAAATTCACTTCAAAATTCATATGTTCAATTAATTCTGGAAGTAAAACACTTCACATAAACGTAAATTTATATTGAAATCTTGAAAATAATTAAATTCGCATCGTTGCGAAAATCTCGAATATTGCGACAGATTAGCGAACTCTGGTCCAGATCAGATGTTCCCACAGGAGTTATTTTCGTCCCAATGACCAGGATGAGACACGCTAAGGAATACAGTTATCGGGCAAATCGCGGCTCGTACAGAACTCTCGAAATTTTACAAACACGACCATTTTTAAATCATCGTATTTTTTAATAACCCGACCTTATATTACATTATATCAAATAGTTTAACGGCTACATCCGACCATATTACATTATTTCAGACAGCATACTAATGTCAATATTTGAATATTGCGATATTAATATATTCATTATAATTCTGTACATAAACGAGCAAATGACCACAACGAGTGAAACCATCACAAACGTATTAATTGCTGATTTCACGATTTTGTGCTAATAATTTTGAGAATTGTGACTGTGGTGTTATTTAAAGCAAAAGTTAAAAGTGGATATAAACGAAATTTATATGACGAAATCGAAAATAAAATTGATAAAATCGAATCTTTTTAGAAATTATTACGACAACTGGAATTAATTGTTAATCCTACATAATTGCTTATAGATTTTTGTTATTAATAATTTTCCATAGCAGTGAAACGAAAACCATTCATAAATTTCTAGGCGACTTGTTGTGAAAAATTCTGTGCTATTTTTATAACGAAATAATTACTTCAAGGATAAAATAGTGACGTTTAAATATTGTGTTTATTAGTGAAATACTTTGTGTCTAGCAGATTTATTGTAACTCTGATATTCGTTGCATATGAGCACATGCACAATTAATAACAATTGTATGTCAGAAATACACCTTTATAGAAAATATATAATTCATTTCAAAAACACTTGATTAACCTGTTACCTTTATTCACACAATTTCGAATTAATACTACACAATACATTCACATTTTATAAACAAGCTACAAAATGAAACTCGGTCATCCAATTATATCAGTGACTGACAATATTGAATCGGACACATTCGATAATGACTTTATTAGATTAAACCTAAATAAACCCAAGCTTTGGAATTGGAAATTAACAACATCTAAGAGTTCACCAAATATTATATTTCCAAGAATTCAGTTAGTGGATTCTGAGGGCACAATTCTAGCTGATGCGAATGAGGCAGGGTGTGTTTTCGATGGAAGGAATAGTTCCAGAAATTCGAGTTATAAATCTAATAAAAGCAGCAAATCAACCAAGAAAGTTAACGAATTAACAGCAGATAGTATTGAGAGTAGTCGAAAACACTCCAAAAACTCGAGCTACAAATCCAACAGTAGTGTGAAATCCTCGGCAAAAACAAACGATTTAAAAGTTGAAAGCACTTACGTAGCCAAAGAAAACTCACTTCCGCGTAAAAAACCGTCCCAAAAGATCAAAAGGGAACGAAGTGATGCAAGCATTAATA
Source organism: Ctenocephalides felis (assembly GCF_003426905.1). Taxonomy (NCBI): domain Eukaryota; kingdom Metazoa; phylum Arthropoda; class Insecta; order Siphonaptera; family Pulicidae; genus Ctenocephalides; species Ctenocephalides felis. Next base: position 55,620,898 of record NW_020538040.1, on the reverse strand, counting down.
ACAGACACAGCTTTCGTGATGCTTCTTCCAGCGAGTCCAGCGGCGCCGAAGACTTCACTTTGTACGAGGAAAATGGATTCGCGCGAAAGCCGAAATACATTTATCGAACCTGCAGTGCGGGAACTTTGATCGTTTGCGAGGAAAGTTTTTATAAGTACAAAAGGCGAAGGCCCAAAGGCAGAAAGTACAAAGATCGCCAAGTGAAGGAAGTTACGGAAGAGGAACTGATAAAAGCTGGAAAAATTATTCCAAAAGATTTATCTAGAAGTAAAAGCGCCAGTAACAATGTGATGTCAGCTTATAAAAGACGCGATAACAAAAATAATAACGAATTGTTTAATCCGTCGATTCTGTCTCAATGTAAGGATAAAAATATTAGAAAATCTGCAAGTTCCGGTTGCTTCCAACAAAACACGTTTGATACTACTGAACCATCAATAATTTGCGAAGACAGTTTTCACAAATACAAAAGAAGGAAACCTAAAAATGACAAGTGCAAGGATGTTCAAATAACCGAACTAGCGGATCAAATAGTTAAAAAGTTAGACGCTGAAAAATTACAAAACTCAAAACTTAAAAGTATATCAAAATGTCGTAGCGCAACTAATA